>NC_079195.1:54356376-54710126 GCF_029499605.1 Hyla sarda
AACCCCTAATAGGACCCGGGGTAAGGGATCAGACCCTAATAGGACCCTGGGGGACCTATTAGGGGGTCAGGGGGGATTTTTTTTTAATAAAAAAAAAAAAAAAAAAAGGCTGCCGCCAAAAAAAAAAACGGATGGCGCACGCAGCTACCTGAACCCCTAATAGGGCCCGGGGTCAGGGATCAGACCCTAATAGAACCCTTGGGGACCTATTAGGGGGGAGGGGGGGTTACTTTTTTTTTCTTTTTTTTTTACTTTTAATAACTTTTATTGACACTTTTTTCACCTACCTGTCCCTGCAAGAGACTATCCCTATTCTAACGGCTCCAGAGGGGGCTCCGGAGCTCTGAGGGGGGATCCACGGTCCTCTCTGCGCTGCTGTACCCGCTGACTGAACGCAGCGAGCGGGTACAGCGGCGGGAAGGACCGTTAACCCCTCCTCTGCCGCGCTACTATTGGCCAGACGATCGCTGGCCAATAGTAGCGTTGCTGGGGCGGTGACAGTATTGTCACCGCTCCCCAGCAACGGCAGGTGATTGGTGGTGTATGGTACACCCCTGATCACCCTGTATTTCGCGGTCATCGGGTCACAAGTGACCCGAATGACCCGAATCGCCGAAGATCGCTTGCGTGAATTCGCAAGCGATCTCCGGCGATCGCCGACATCCGGGGGTCCCGGGACCCCCCCTCGGCATATGCACGGCAAGCCTGCTGAAAAATTTCAGCCGGCCAGCCGTTCCAATCTCTGCCCGGGGCGCGGCAGAGACCGGAGAAACACCAGGACGTACTAGTACGTCCTGGGTCCTTTAACCCCTTAAGGACCCAGGACGTACTAGAACGTCCTGGCACCCTGGGCTTTAAGGGGTACTCTGGTGCAAAACTTTTTTTTTTTTTTTTTTTTTATCAACTGATGCCAGAAAGTTAAACAGATTTGTAAATTACTTCTATTAAAAATTCTTAATCCTTCCAGTACTTATTAGCAGCTGTATACTACAGAGGAAGTTCTTTTTTTTTTTTTTTGTATTTCTTTTCTGTTATGACCACAGTGCTCTCGGATGACCTATTTGTCCATTTTAGGAACTGTCCAGAGCAGCATATGTTTGCTATGGGGATTTTCTCCTGCTCTGGACAGTTACTGACATGGACAAAGGTGTCAGCAGAGAGCACCGTGTTCGTGACAGAAGAGAAATCCAAAAAGAAAAGCATTTCCTCTGTAGTAAACAGCCGCTAATAAGTACTGGACGGATTAAGAATTTTTTTATAGAAGTAATTTACAAATCTGTTAAACTTTCTGGCATTAGTTGATTTAGAAAAAAAAGGGGTACTCCGCCCCTAGACATCTTATCCCCTATCCAAAGGATAGGGGATAAGATGTCAGATCGCCGGGGTCCCGCTGCTGGGGACCCCCGGGATCGCCGCTGCGGCACCGCGCTATCATTACTGCACAGAGCAAGTTCGCTATGTGCGTAATGACGGGCGATACAGGGGCCGGAGCATTGTTACATCATGGCTCCGCCCCTTGTGACATCACGGCCCTCCCCTTTATTGCAAGTCTATGGCTGGGGGCGTGACGACTGCCATGCCCCTCCCATAGACTTGTATTGAGGGGGCGGGCCGTGATGTCATGAGGGGCGGAGCCATGATGTAAGGATGCTCCTGCCCCTGTATTGCCCGTCATTACGTGCAGAGCGAACTCTCTCTGTGCAGTAATGATAGTGCGGTGCCATAGCGACGATCCCGTGGGGTCCCCAGCAGCGGGACCCCGGCGATCTGACATCTTATAACCTATCCTTTTGGATAGGGGATAAGATGTCTAGGGGCGGAGTACCCTTTTAAGTGTGGCTGAGCCAGGTCAAAACTCTGCTCACCATTTTAGCCTTTGGGGGGCACCAAATAGGTGCTCCAGTGCAACATACCTAGCTTTATTCATCTACATTCCTCTATAACAGTGGTCTCCAAACTGTGGCCTTCTAGATCAGTGTTACCCAACAAGGGTGCCTCCAGCTGTGGCCAAACTACAACTCCCAGCATGCCCGCACAGCCTTCGGCTGTCCGGGCATGCTGGAAGTTGTAGTTTGGCCACAGCTGGAGGCACCCTGGTTGGGAAACACTGATCTAGATGTTGCAAAACTACATCTATAGTTTATAGTTTTGCAAAAGTTGGAGGCACCACCCTGGTTGGGAATCACTGCTGTATGGCTTTGCTCTGGATTACCGGACATAGGTGAATCTGGCCAGAAAATGCATGCCTGGCAAGTACAGATTTTTTATATGAACAGTATATATTAAATGCATATATAGACTCGGCCATGGATGAAATGATGTTACCCTGTTGACCTCTGTCCTATGGTGTGTAAAGTTATGGCTGTGTTCTTATTTACCCTCTGCTGCAGAATTGTCTGCTTGACCTCCTCTTTACGGCCACTCTGATTGTTCGCTGGATCTCCATGGTTTTATGTAACACTCAGACGTAGCAGCTGTTTAACACATTGTACCATCTCACTGTTTGCAGGCCTGTGTTTGCCCTGCCGATTTTATTGTGAATTAGATATATACATCACAATAAGTTCGCTCACGGCATCGGCAGCTTTGATTCTTTTATTTAACTAGGTCTACGATTAAAAGTTCTACTTGGAAAGTTCTTTTTGGTCGCACAAGTGTAACCTGATCATCTTGACTGTAGACAAATACAGTTGCCTATAGGCTCCATGCCCTTTGCGGTTATGTGGAATGACGCTCGCTTTATTGTAGTGATTTGTGTTTAAAAAAGTTTCGTAAACAGAATGTTCCTAATGCGTCATAGGGGTTTTTTCCAGTTAGGAAAAGCATTGTGACAGCCAAATTAAGCATCCATTAGTTATAACCATTAGAATTATACCCCTAACTATAACCCCTTATAAATGACTTGTCGGACGCTGCTTATGGGGTTTATAACTGGACACTGCTTTAGTAAAGAATTCTACTATAACATTCAGAAGGAAACAACCATGCGCTCACAAAATGACAAATCCCTGTATACCACATGTCTCTAAGATATTAAACTGTGGGGTACCATCACCGAATCTGTCTCCCCAATGGACTCTCTCTGGCCTTAAGCTCGGGCCAGTAAAGCTATGACAGTGAAATTAAACAGCAGCAGTCTTACATAGAAACATAGAATGTGTCGGCAGATAAGAACCATTTGGCCCATCTAGTCTGCCCAATAATCTGAATACTATGAATAGTCCCTGGCCCTATCTTATATGAAGGATAGCCTTATGCTTATCCCATGCATGTTTAAACTCCTTCACTGTATTTGCATCTACCACTTCTTCAGGAAGGCAATTCCATGCATCCACTACTCTCTCAGTAAAGTAAAACTTCCTGATATTACTGCAGAAACCTTTGCCCCTCTAATATTAAACTATGTCCTCTTGTGGTAGTTTTTCTTAAATATGCTCTCCTCCTTTACTGTGTTGATTCCCATTATATATTTAAAAGTCTCTATCATATCCCCTCTGTCTCTTCTTTCTTCTATACATCTTAAGATCCTTTAACCTTTCCTGGTAAGTTTTATCCTGCAATCCATGTACTAGTTTAGTATCTCTTCTCTGAACTCTCTCTCTAGAGTATTTATATCCTTCTGGAGATACGGCCTCCAGTACTGTGCACAATACACCAAGTGAGGTCTCACCAGTGTTCTATACAGCGGCATGTGCACTTCTCTCTTTCTACTGCTTATACCTCTCCCTATACATCCAAGCTTTCTGCTAGCGTTTCCTCCTGCTCTATTACATTGTCTTCCTACCTTTAAGTCTTCTGAAATAATTACTCCTAAATCCCTCTCCTCAGATACTGAGGTCAGGACTGTGTTAAATATTCTATATTCTGCCCAAGGGTTTTTACGCCCCAGGTGCATTATCTTGCATTTATCCACATTAAATTTCAGTTGCCAGAGTTCTGACCATTCTTCTAGTTTTCCTCAATCCTTTTCCATTTGGCGTATCCCTCTAGGAACATCAACCCTGTTACATATCTTTTTGTAATCAGCAAAAAGACATACCTTACCATCGAGACCTTTTGCAATATCACTAATGAAGATATTAAACAAAATTGGTCCCAGTACAGATCCCTGAGGTCCCCACTGGTAACAAGACTTTGCACTGAATATTCTCCATTGACTACAACCCTCTGTTGTCTGTCACTCAGCCACTGCCTAATCCACTCAACAATGTGGGACCCAAGCTCAATGTATGCAGTTTATTGATAAGTCTTCTATGTGGGACAGTGTCAAAAGCCTTACTAAAATCTAGATATGCGATGTCTACTGCCCCTCCGCCATCTATTATTTGTCACCCAGTCAAAAAAAATCTATAAGATTTGTTTGACAAGATCTCCCCTAAGTAAACCCATGTTGTTATTCATCTTGCAATCCATGGGATTTTAGATGTTCCACAATCCTATACTTTAGTAGGGTTTCCATTAATTTCCCCACTATTGATGTCAGACTTACTGGCCTATAGTTGCTTGATTCCTCCTTACTACCTTTCTTTTGAATGGGCATGACATTTGCTAATTTCCAATCTTCCGGGACAACTCCTGTTACCAGTGATTGGTTAAATAAATCTAACGGTTTTGCTAGTTCACCGCTAAGCTCTTTTAATAATTTTGGGTGTATCCCATCAGGGCCCTGTCACTTATTTGTCTTCACTTTAGAAAGCAAACGTAGAACCTCTTCCTCTGTACAGACACATGCATCAAACGATACATTAGTCTTCCTCCCTAATGGAGGTCCTTTTCCTTTTTTTTTTCTTCTGTAAAAACTGAACAGAAGTATTCATTAATGCAGTTGGCTAGCTCTTCTATTCTACATACCTTCCTTCCTTTGTTTTTAGTTTAGTTATTCCTTGTTTTAATTTCCTTTTTTCATTTTTATATCTGAAGAATGTCTTCTACCCTTTTTTCACAGACTGAGCTAGTTCTGCCTGCGCTTTAGAAGTTATGACTTTGTTGTCTGAGGCAGCAGCTCGGCTCCATTAATTTAAATGGGCATCAGGTGCAATACCAGACACGTCCTGCAAATAAGAGTGGCGTTTGTTCTCAGGGGAAAACCTCTATTATATGTCTTTTGATCAACGTTATGGGATCATTATTGGATAACATTGCAGTATATGCATGACATTAGTAGTAGACTAGAAACCATATAGAGTATTGAAGGGGCTATCCAGAAGTGGAGTATACTGCAGCTAAATATATACTGTAAGGATTATTAAAGATAAAGTTATAACCCTTCAAAAAGCACTTAATAGTTCTACAAAAATCTCAGCCTTGGTGGGGTCCCAGGAAGCAAGCCCCAGATAATGTACAGGAGCAAGAACATATCTAAAAGAAGAACAAAAAGACCATTTTATATTGGATATCACCCTAAGGTTCCTTTTAAACTGCAATGTGGGGAAAAGATGCAGAGTGTTTAAAACTGTAAATACTGTGTTTCAACTTACAAATCCATGTACGTGGAACCACGTAAGATGGTTGTTTTATTAAAAAAAAAAAAAAACTTGTGTTCCCAACAATATACTAATTCTGGATAGTCTTTACTTTAGTATTCCTACTAGAAATTTATGGATAAATAAACTGGCCTCAGCAGTCCTGTATGGCGAGTAAGCGCTGGCTGAGACCAGTGATTGGATGTAGTCATGTGAATGATGTATGTGGTGTCAAGTGCACTTAAAAAAAAAAAAAAATAATAATAATAAGTAAAAAAAAAAAAAAAATTTTAATCATTCTGGATAAAACCTTTTTAAGGCGAATATCTGGTTGCGGAAAAAAAGGTCCCTTTTTACATTATAAAAACGTGCTAAGTCAGGTGGTCTCCTAATGTGTTCCCCTATTAAAGGAGGTAATCCATAAATAGAAAAGAGCTCTTTTCTTCTTGCCACTCTTGTCTTCAGGCTGTATGTTGTATTACCAATCGGCACAAAAAAGGAGGAACGAACGGCTACTCACTCTTATCAACGGTGGCTTTATTGAGAACAACAGGTGCATAAGACAAACGGGCACGTCCACAGCAGGAGCAACGTTTCGCGTTTGCACGCTTCTTCCGGCTCACGGAGTGAGCCGGAAGAAGCGTGCAAACGCGAAACGTCGCTCCTGCTGTGGACGTGCCCGTTTGTCTTATGCACCTGTTGTTCTCAATAAAGCCACCGTTGATAAGAGTGAGTAGCCGTTCGTTCCTCCTTTTTTGTGTTGATTACGCAATCACTGCATCTTCTGAACTGAGCACCACTCGGACGTACTTCTATACAGTTGCGGTAGCAGTGCATCTATCTAGGGGTTGCCTGGTGATCTCGGATTGAGTAGATGTGGTTGTGCCGACTTGTACCTTCTTGTGGCTGGACTTTTATTACCAATTGGCTCCACTCACTTTAATGGAACGGAGCTGCAATACCACACACAACCCTTAGGACAGGTGAGGTGCTGTTGCTTTTTTATTTATTTATTTTTTCTTAAAGAAATCAGCTCTGTTTTTCTAATACTGGATAACACCTTTGTATCTCTTGGGCACCTGAGATGAAAAATAATATTGTCAACTCAACTACAAACACCGAATAAGTGATTACAATCTGTCTACAGTGCAACAGAACATGTACCAATGTGAGTGATGACAATCTTTGTACGGTGCTATGTAATATGTTGGCACTATATAAAGGAATTATATTGGTACAATAAAAATTGGGTAATATGTATGTTATACACATAATAAATGTAAAAATATACGCCCAATATTTTGCCGTTCTTTTTGTGGTTTTATTTATAGCCTTACACACAAATAAAAAAAAACTTCAACATCTGGCCAAGCAGAATGTACTACTTCTATTACTATTCTGAAATGCTGGTTGGTTTCTGTATAAAGAGTTCATACTCTTGTCTGTCCACAGTAGCATCTGACCTTCCCGGGCCTCTGTTTACTTGTAGGCGATGAACTGTGCATTGTGTTTTGTTTGCTGCTGTACAATGGAGCTCAAACACAGAGGTCTGTCATGTGCTGCTGTAGCTTCTGGCATTAAAGCAGCACTATACCTTTTCTTATTCGCCAATGTCAAATAAGAGCTTCTGTTATATTTTTGTTTTCTTTAGCTTCATGTATTATTGCAGAATACTTAACAGACTTACCTTGATGGCTTTTGTATAGTTCACTTATTTTTTCTCTTCCTGTTTAGGCTACTTCCACACTATATGAATTTCTCCGTTTAGGAACTTCCGTCAGAAGTTCCGTCACTACAGCTGCGAAACCCGGCCGTTACAAAACCCCTGACGGCCGTGACCAAATTGCATTGCAGCCTATGGGGTTTTGTAACTGCCCATTTGCACCCGTATAATCCCCGTAATTCATTACGGGCATTATACAGTGACGGGACATCGTGGCGGAAAAATTACATGCAATAATTTTTCTGCCACGATGTCCCGTCCCTGTATAACGCCCGTAATGAATTACGGGCATATACGGGTGCAAACGGGCAGTTACAAAACCCCATAGGCTGCAATGCAATTTAGTCACGGCCGTCAGGGGTTTTGTAACGGCCGGGTTTCGCAGCTGTAGTGACGGAACTTCTGATGGAAGTTCCTAAACGGAGAAATTCATAGTTTGAAAGCAGCCTTAGACTTTTTATGTTTTTGCACAATATATTCAAATGACAAAAATGTGTAATTACCAACCACATGATTATATTTTCCAGCACCTGGAAGTGAAAGGGTTATAAACATCTACCTTTCATTTGCATGTACATTGGCCGTACACAGATATACATTGGGTGTATGCTGTGACCCTGTGGTTCTTGGCACACCCTACCAAACCTTTGCCTATAAGAACAGCTTGCACCATCAATAGCCTCATAGCAATCATAGGTTTCAATATTTCATTGCTCCCTGCACTTTTTCATGGACATGCTAAACCAAGCTTCTTTCAGCCAAGTAGCAAATTGAATTCTCATAATGTGTTTCATGAATGAGCCTTGTAAGGTTTGATGAGGTGGAAAAAAGAAAGGTACTAATACCGATAGATGTGTAGAGTGCGGCTCGATGCATTGCTCCTGGCATCTTGCCATCTCTAATGCCTTTTTAATGGAGCAGGAGCTTGTAAACCCATTTGGAAGATGCCGTTGTATTATCACACCAAGCAGGGTGGTAAATAAGTTTCTGCTCCGCGATCAAGCAGTTTCCTCACATTTACATTTATCAAGCTATTTCTCATATTTACGGTTTTCTGAAGGATGACTTCCATTTAATCACTGGATTAAAATATTGGGTTTTATCTTGTCCATATATTTCATATTGTGCACCAGTCATAACATCTATTTTAAAATATCCTGATAAGCACCATGATTGTCAATTTGCTTTATTATAGTACATATAGAGGAGCTGTCAGTTCTCCTCACATGTTTTGTTTAGAAACACTTGCGTTCTTAAGCATTGCTGAATATATATATATATATATATATATATATATATATATATATATATATAGCAAAATCATCGGTAGTTGCAGTATCTTGTAATACCTTTTTATTGGACTTACTATCTTGAGATAGAATGTGTTTTTTCTCCTTGTGAGCTCAGAAATGCTTATGACTTGATAAAGGGAGGAATCCCGAAAGCTTGTCTCTACACTGGACTAATACGGCTACTCCTAACTACTATATATATATATATATATATATATATATATATATATATATATACATTTTTTATTATTTTTCTTAGAATCTTGCCATGTGCTGTTCCTCTATTGTCCCTCCTGGAAATTAATACAGTCAGCTGTCTGTTACTATGGGGGAGATTTATCAAGACCTGTCCAGAGTAAAAGTTGCTGAGTTGCCCATAGCAACCAATCAGATCGCTTCTTTAATTTTTTGAAAAGGCCTCTGAAAAATTAAAGAAGCAATTTGGTTGCTATGGGCAACTCAGCAACTTTTCCTCTGGACAGGTTTTAATAAATGTTCCCCTATTTCCCTTATCAGTAGGATGTGTCCCTAAACTACCAGTGCTCATTGAATAGTGTAAAACTCATGTTGGTTGAACAGGTTTGAAACAAACTTTATGGACATGTTTATGTTTTTCTCTGAGTTTCTTGTCTCTTCTTGATGGGATGTCATAGCTGAGCCACCTCCTCCTCCCCTCTCACAGCATGCTGTCTCACACTGAGAATGGTGAAGAGAGACTGGTACAGCTTCATCCCCCTCCTCCCTGCATACTCCTTGGCAAACTCAACCCTGGTTCTGCCCCTTGAGAGAGCACTAATAATCACCTTATTACCTCGCTAAAGGGTTAATCTCACAAAACCATTCAGGGTTATTATATATTTTAGAATTGGTATGCTTTAACCCAGCACAGTCATAATGCCTTAGCTGGAAATTATATTGCTGTAAAATTCAATTAGCATGTTCTATCAGGTGCGGAAATGTCACCTCGGATAATGAATTACCTCCATTGAAATGACATTAGATAACCTTTTTTTCCTTTTCTTTTTGCATTGTAAATCAGTTTAGGAATAAGCGATCATTCGTCAATACTCCTAAACCAGTCCTTTAAGTCTCTTAGGACAAGCAGCTCAATACTTAATCTAGTCTAATTGAAGAGTGTACAGAGTAATAGTTAGCCCATGTTTTGTCACTGTAAAGAATCTGTCAATGTTGTAGGTAAATGGTTGTGTTATGTCCTTCAACAAATATACCAGATTATTGTATGTAAATGGACCTGAACTAGTGTCAGACATGTCTGCATGTGCTGTCATGGGAACTTGAGATAATAATGTTCATAGATCTTAAAGCTGTAAATACCAAAATTGTTCTTAATGGCTATTTCAGGAGAGGCATTGGTGGCACATTGTACTTGTCTGACCAATGAGACCCCTACTAAAGTGAAGGAAATTCCTTTCAGCGTATCACTGGCTTAGGTGGGTTACTGTTATAGCTAGTGATTGGTTGAGCAGACCTTCCTAAAGTAGGAGGTGGTACTAATCTGGGACCGTGAACCCCCAGCACTGCAGTGACAGTGGATTGGACAGGTGAATAAAATTATTTTTTCGGCCAATCTGAGCGAACTAAAAAATTTGTGGTGCCGGACAAGTTGAATCAAAATATACAGGTCCATGTGTTCTGTCCAGTAAATAAAAATTTCTTAGACTGTATTTTTTGGCTATATATGTGTTTTAAAATTCCAGATAACATCAAACCTCAAAACTGCTGTAATTGCAAGTTGTTGTTGTGTTTTTTTTTTTTTGTTTGTTTATTTATTTTTTATTCTTTTCATAGCACGTGTAACAAATGATTAGAGATTTTATAAAATTTTAGAGGCAAACGTTTCTTAACTAGAAAATGTTGTTGCTCACTTAGGCTGAATTTTTCCATTTTGTACAGAAACACAAGTGACATGTCGACCACCCAAGCCTGACATGTCTGTATTGACTCTTTTCTAGTTATCCATACAGTGAAGACAGCAGTCAAGGGAAGCAATACATGAATACACGATGTCCAGCTTGGTGCGATCGAATACTAATGTCACACTCTGCTAAAGAACTTCTTTTAAAGGTAAAGCCCTTTATGCTGTAATAGAATATTTTCATGTAAGTTTTATGTATTTGTGGTTACCACTCTTACTGTAGTGTGGTGTTTCGGGTTTCTGACTGCCATTCAGGATCAGGAAGGAGTTTTCTACATTTTAGCAAATCAATCTTTGCTATATCTTTCTCTAGATCAGCGCGGTTGAACTTTATATGCATGGATCGTTTTTGGATCCACTGTGTAACTGAAGCCCATAAGGTGCCAGATCCATGATATTCACCCCTTCCTTTTTGAGCTTTGAAAATAAATAAATGTATATATCATCTGTACACTAAGGCCTCCATACACATTGGAGAAAAGTTGGTTGAATCCACCAATTTTGGCAGGACTTGCTGTCTGTTTATGGGGACCTCCCTCCCCTTATACCATTTGTCAAAGTAGGGAGGCCCCTATACACCTGTAGTTCTGATGAAATTGGTGGCTCGGCCAAATGTTATGTTTAATTTTAAAGGGGTTATCAAAATAAACATAATAATAATAATAACATAATTTATTTCAAACTGCTCCCTGTCTCCAGGTTGGGTGTGATATTAAGCTTTGCTTCATTCACTTCAATGGAACTGAGCTGCAGAACCACACCCAACTTGGAGACAGAAGGGGAGTGGTTTTTGAAAGAAACAGGCTCTGTTTTCTAATTTCTGGATAACCCCTTTAACTGCCCATTTCTTTTGACCTTAAAGGGATATTCCAGTGAAAAACATTTTTCTTTATATCAATTGTCACCAGAAAGTTTAACAGATTTGTATACTTCTATTAAAAAAGTGTAATCCTTCCAGTACTTATCTGCTGCTGAAGTTATTTTCTGTCTGACAACAGTGCTCTCTGCTGACACATCTATCTGTCTCAGGAACTGTCCAGAGTAGGAGAAAATTCCCATGGCAAACCTCTCCTGCTCTGGACAGTTCCTGACATGGACAGAGGTGTCAGCAGAGAGCACTGTGGATAAGTACCTGAAGGCGTAAGATTTTTTTTAATAGAAGTAATTTACAGATCTGTTTAACTTTCTGGAGCCAGTTGATATGAAATAAATGTCTTTAACTGGAATAATTCCTTAAGGAGTCTGGCAGTGGCTTTGCCTCTCTATACATTCCAAGCAAAGATGAATGCTCAGCTAAGCAGAGCTTTCATGTGTCTAATAGTATTGGCAGAGAGAACTAAAGGCTGAATGAGAGTTAGTCCCTCAGCTATTATAGGTGTATGGGGGCCTTGAGTAATATGCAATGTGGACTTCTGCTGGTATTTATATATGTATTCCCCCTATAAGCAGGAATGGTCAAATAAAGCAGAAAAGCAATGTTCCGACCCATTTCCCTGTATCCAATGCTTTTTATGGCAGCCTGTATCATGGTTTTGCTGCAGCTTGTATTTACTAAACAGGAAGACAGAGGAAATTTGTTTTTCCCGTGATTTTCCCACTTTTTTATCCTATAAAAAAAAGGCCCTTCTGAAAATAAACATAAATTAGGAGAATTATAAACCTTCCATTTTATTTTTATTTATTTTTCTTCATTTTCTGCTTATTTGCCTATAGTTCATTAAGAATGTTCACTGTACCAAATGTTCTGTTACCAGATGATCTATAGGGCCTTCAAGCCTTACTATGCACAAAAAGAACACCCTGTGATCTAGTCTTACAAAGTGCTGATCCAGCTAGATTTCAGTGATGGCAAAAAGAAATTGTATCTCCAGTGCCCCGCGCACTCTGCTCAGAAAATGGATGGTCTTCACAAATTAGCACACAGAATGTGGAGCTGCGCCTGCTAGGCGTTACAGATTGTACAGACATGGGGCTGTAAACAGCTTTCATGCTGCACCATCTATCATGCCATGCTCGGTTACCTCACCATCATGTTATTTTATGCTTCCTGAGCCCTAAAACACCAAAGGTTGCCCACTGCTTGCGAGTCACGTTGACGCCTGATAGCATGCAGTAATGAATGCTCAGCCGAGTGTGCCCTGTTCCTGCTTGTGCAGTGCTGTAATTTGTTTATCTGTCTAAAGATTATACAGTTGGAAATCCACAATTTTATGCTGCCTTTCTAAATTATCAAGCCTCTATTTGATGAATGCTTTTCCACTTGCAAAGGAAGTGCCATTATGATCTTGAAATATTGGAAAGTGCTCATGCATACAATGCGGAAGGTTATGTTTTCTTCTATGGTTTTGGCAGGCAATCATAATATAAAGTAAACCTGACCTTAAGCCAGTCTAATGCATTAACATAATTTAGTTTTTAGTCCAAACAGTGATGTATATATTACACTTATTCATTCAGACTTGACTGATTGAAGAGAGAGGGAAAAAATAATAATGGCTGACATGTCATCATTGCTTGCTGGGAGAGGTTGGCATTTTAAGAACTTACCATTGAGTTCTCATAATGACAAATAATAATGTTAAACAGTTAAAATGTTTTTGGTTTTTTTTGCATTTACAATGTGCCAGTTTTATCATAACATGTAATGTTTGGTGATATAAATATATAAAAAAAAAATATATATATATATATTCAGGAAATAATTCATTACATAAATCATAAATCTAATATCTTGCACCACTGTGAGACTAATTTAAGCAACTCATTCATATGCAATTCATGATAAAATGCAAAGATGTACAAGTTGGTCCAAACAATCAATCACAAGCTCCTGTATTGGTAAATAGCACCTACAGTACACACAGTTGCTAACATTGGACTGTGCAATAAAAAAAAGAAAACACTTCTACTCTGCCTCTAGGGGGAGGGGGTAGATTGGTCAGAGGTTCTTAAATCTTAGTCTGGGGCTTAGTTGCTGAGCGTGCTCTGTCTGTGTGGCTTTGGAAGAGAGGCAGCTGAAAGAGAGTTGTAAAACAGGAGATATCTGCTGTGCGGAGGGAATCTGTGGAGTTGGAGTGACTTGTATGAGTACTTATTTTCCCACATAGAGTGATCACTCTGTTCTTTTTTTACTTTTTTTTTCTCTACCCTGCCTCTAAAGGGAGGGATAGATTGGTCACAGGTGCTTAAATCTTAGTCTGAGACTGAGTTGCTGAGCGTGCACTCTGTGAGTGTTGCTTTGGAAGAGAGGCATCTGAAAGAGAGTTGTAAAACAGTAGTATGAAAGCAGGAGTTAGAGATCACTGTGAGTGTTACTTTCCTTACACTGTGGGGACTTTGTGAGTTTAAAGTCTATTGAGAATTTAATTGTAATAGTTACTGTCTGTTTTTGGCTGTTAATCTGTAAAATCCCCATAACTAAATGTCCACCATATTGAAAAAAAATGCAGTCCAGTGTACATTTTGCGCAATGTATGTAATCCTTGAACAGCAGTTTGAGGGTGCATATTGTTGTGTAGGATGTGTGCGATGTGTTTATTTGGAAGCCCAGATCCTGGATCTAGAGGAGCAAGTGGCAATACTGAGACATATTGACAAATTTGAGAGGAGTCTCCTGCTCACTGAGCAAGTACTCTCTGGGGTAGAGGTGGGGGAGGATAGTGGGACGGAGGTGCAGGACAGTCAGGCAGTTAGCTGTGTTACAGTTATAAAAGGGGGTAGAGGGAAAAGTGTCAGGGAGGCTAGTCCTGAACTGGCACACCCCAACAAGTTTGCCCGTTTGGCAGACCAGGGGGATGCAATTTCAGAGCTCGCTGTACTGCAGCAAGATACTTCCTCTGACCGCAGGGGGGTGTCTGCTCCAGTAAGGAGGGAAGGAGGAGTGCAGGGCAGGCCAGATAGGTACTGGTAGTGGGGGACTCTACTAGGGGGACAGACAGGGCGATCTGTCACAAAGACCGGGATTGCCGAATAGTGTGTTGTCTATCTGATGCTCAAGTTCGGCGGATTGGGTTGACGGGTTGCTGGTTGGAGCTGGAGAAGACCTAGCGGTCATGGTACATATCGGCACCAATGACAAATTAAGAGGTAGGTGGAGTGTCCTTAAAAATGATTTCAGGGACTTAGGCCGCAAGCTTAAGGCAAGGACCTCCAAGGTAATATTTTCTGAAATATTACCTGTACCACGAGCCACACCGGAGAGGCAGCGGGAGATCAGGGAGGTAAACAAGTAGCTCAGAAGCTGGTGTAGGAAGGAGGGGTTTGGGTTCATGGAGAACTGGGTCGACTTCTCTGTCGGATACCGGCTCTACCATGGGGAGGGGCTGCACCTCAATGGGGAGGGGGCAGCTGTGCTTGGGGAAAAGAGGGCTAGAAGGGTGGAGGAGTGTTTAAAATAGGGACTGGGGGGAGGGAACCTACAACATGGAGGGGGAAGATAGTGTAGATAGAGGGGGGGAACTTATTAACCCCTTTATGACCACAGACGTAAATGTACTTAGTGCAACAGGACATACATTTACATCCTGTGTATGACCGCGAGCATTGGAGCGGTGTTCGCGTCATACACTGCAGGTCCTGGTATCAGCAGCCGGGGACCTGCCGGTAATGGCAGACATCCGGATGTCCGCCATTAACCCCTCAGATGCCGTGATCAGTACAGATCACGGCATCTGCAGCAATGCGCATGTTAAAATAGATGATCAGATCTGCCGCAGGGATCCGATCATCTGTAGTGGCGGCCGGAGGTCCCCTCACCGGCCTCCGGCCGTCTCCAGGGGTCTTCTGCTCTGGTCTGAGATTGAGCAGACCAGAGCAGAAGACAGCTGATACTGATCAGTGCTATGCCCTATGCATAGCACTGAACAGTATTAGCAACCAACTGATTGCTATTGATAGTCCCCTATGGGGACATAAAAAATGTTTTAAAAAAAGTTCAAAATTTAAAAATAAAAAGTGAAAAAAAGTGAAAGATCCCCTCCCCCAATAAAAACGAAATGTGTCCCTTTTTGCCATTTTACCCCCAAAAAGCGTTTTTTTTTTTAAAGCATATTTGGTATGGCCTCATGCATAAATGTCTGAGTTATCAAAATATAATTTTAATGATCCCGTGCGGTGAACTGCGTAAACGTAAAGAGTGAAAAGTCCAAAAATGCTGCTCTTTTGTCACATTTTATTCCAAAAATAACGAATAAGTGATCTATAAGTTTTATGTATGTAAATGTGGTATCAATAAAAAGTGCAGATGACGGCACAAAAAAGGAGCCCTCGTACCACCCCATATATAGAAAAATGAAAAAAGTTATAGGTGGTCAAAATAGGGTTTACTGATTTTGTACAAAAAGGTTTCTATTTTTGTACTGCTTAAAAATCATATTGACCAATAGAATGAAGAACACATGTTATTTTTACCGTAAAGTGTACAGTGTGAAAACGAAACATCCAGAATTTGCAAAATTGTGGTTTTCATTAAAATCTCCTCCCTAAAAAAAAAATTTGGGTTCACCATAAATTTTTTGGTAAAATGAGGTTTCATTACAAAGTACAATTGGTCACGCAAAAAACAAGCCCTTATATGGGTCTGTAGATGGAAATATAAAAGTTACGGATTTAAGAAGGCAAGGAGGATAAAATAAAAATGCTAAAATAAAATTGGCCTGGTCCTTAAGGTCAAAATGGGCTTGGTCCCATAGGGGTTAATGTACCTGGGGGTGGAGCAAAGGGAGGGGTTAGAATAGTTAATAGGTATAGGCTTCATAGGGAAAAAAAAATACATCATTGAATTGCATGTTGACTAATTGCCGAAGTCTGACCAATAAAAACTGGAGTTGATAATGTCTGAGGAGAACTATGACGTAGTGGGTATAACAGAGACTTGGTTGGACGATAGCTGTGACTGGGCGGTCAACATACAGGGTTATAGTCTATTATCGCAAAAATAGAGACAGGAAGTCTCATTGCCAAAGAAAGTAAAACTAACCCTAAAATGTTTTTTACTATATAAATAGCAAAAAGGTCAAAAATGAAAGTGTTGGCCCTTTAACCCCTTAAGGACATAGCGTTTTCCCGTTTTTGCACTTTCATTTTTTCCTTCTTACCTTTTAAAAATCATAACCCTTTCAATTTTGCACCTAAAACTCCACCAATTCTACTTTGTAATGAAATCAGTCATTTTACCCAAAAGATCTACCGCGAAATGGAAAAAATAAATTGTGCGACAAAATGGAAGAAAAAAAATGCAATTTTGTAAATTTTGGGGGCTTCTGTTTTTATGCAGTAAATTTTTTCATTAAAAATCACACCTTTCTCTTTATTCTGTAGGTCCATACGATTAAAATTATACCCTACTTATAAAGGTTTGATTTTTTTTTTATTACTTTGGAAAAAAATCATAACTACATGCTGGAAAATGTATACAATCTTCTGACACCTATAACTTTTTTTATTGTTCCATGTACGGGGCGGTATGAGGGCTCATTTTTTTGCACAGTTATCTGAAGTTTTGATCGCTTTTTATTCATTTTTTTGGGGACATTGGAATTTTTTCGCATGTACGCCATTGACCTTGCAGTTTAATTAACAATATATTTTTAGAGTTCGGACATTTCCGCACACGCCGATATCACATATGTTTATTTTTATTTACAGAGGGTTTTTTTATGTGAAAAAGGGGGTGATTCAAACTTATTAGGGAAGGGGTTAAATGATCTTAACTTTTTTGTTCACTTTTTTTTTTTTTTTTTTTGCAGTGTTATAGCTCCCCATAGGGGGCTATAACACTGCACCCACTGATCTTTTACAGCCATAGCTTTGCATTGATCAGTGTTATCAGCGGTTGCTTGCTCAAGCCTGGATTTCAGACTTGCAGCAATCAATCGCTGTTCGTACATGCAGGAGGCAGGTAAGGCATCCTCCTGCTGCGTCCTAGCTGATCGGGACATCGCGATTTTATTGCGATGTCCCGATCAGCCCGACTGAGCTGCCGGAATGCTTTTACTTTCACTTTTAGATGCGGCGATCAACTTTGATCACCCCGTCTAAAGAGTTAATGCCGGACACCTGCTGGAACGGTATCCGGCATTAGCCACGGTTCCTGGCTGCTGATAGCAGCCAGGACCGTGCGAGTATGATGCGAGCTCAGCTCCTGAGCTCGCTTCATAACCCTCCCGTGCCGCAGGAAAAAGCAAATATATTGAACAAATTCTTCTCCACTGTATTCACCGAGGAAAATGAAATGGCAGGTGAAATACAGCGAGATAAGGTAAACTCCCCAGTACAGGTCACCTGTCTAACCCAGGAAGAAGTACAGTGCCCCATACAAAAATAAAAAATAGACAAATCACCAGGCCCAGATGGCATTCACCCCTGTGTTCTAAAGCAATTAAGTAATGTAATAGACAGACCTCTCTTTTTAATATTCAAGGCCTCTATAGTGACAGGGACTGTTCCCCAGGATAGGCATATAGCAAATGTGGTGCCAATATTTAAAAATGGGTCAAAAGGTGACCCCAGGATTTATAGGCCTGTTAGTTTAACCTCCGTTGTATGTAAATTGTTTAAGGGTTTTCTAAGAGATGCTATCTTCGAATATCTTGATAAGCATGGCTTTATGAGGGATCGGTCCTTCCAAACTAACCTGATCAGCTTTTATGAGGAGGTGAACTCCAGACTGGACCAGGGGCAATCGCTGGATGTTGTATATCTGGATTTTTCCAAAGCATTTGATACGGTGCCACATAAAAGATTGATGCATAAAATGACAAGGATTGGGCTGGGGGAGAATATGTGTAAGTGGGTAAGTAACTGGCTCAGTGATAGGAAACAGAGGGTGGTTATTAACCCCTTAACGACCACGGACGTTAATGTACGTCCTGGTTTGATGGTACTTCGCGCACCAGGACGTATATTTACATCCTGTGTATGACCGCAAGCATCGAAACGGTGCTCGCGTCATACACAGCAGGTTGCGTCTGCTAGCAGCAGCCGGGGACCTGCCGGTAATGGCCGACATCCACGATCGTGCGGATGTCCGCCATTAACCCCTCAGATGCCGTGATCAATACAGATCACGGCATCTGCAGCAGTGCAGTACTGTAAATGGATGATCGGAACGCCCACAGCGCTGCCGCGGTGATCCGATCATCCAGAATGGCAGCGGGAGGTGCCCTCGCCAGGCTCTGGCTGTCTCCCGGGGTCTTCTGCTCTGGTCTGAGATCACTAATAAATAGTCCCCTATGGGGACATAAAAAGTGTAAAAAAAAAACAAAAAAAAAGTTGTAAAAATATAAAGTAAAAGTGAAAAATCCCCTCAAAAAAAAAAAAATGAAAATTGTCCGTTTTTCCCATTTTAAATATTTGGTATTGCCGCATGCGTAAATGTCCGAACTAATGATCCCATATGGTGAATGGCGTAAACGTGAAAAATAAAAGTAAAAAAATTCAGCTTTTGTCACATTTTAAAAGTTTTATATATGTAAATGTGGTATCAATAAAAAGTACAGATGACGGTGCAAAAAATTAGCCCTCATACCGGCCTATATATGGAAAATTGAACAAGTTATAGGTGGTCAAAATAGGGCGATTTTAGATTGCTGATTTTGGATAAAAAGTTTAATATTTTTGTACCGCTTAAAGTATCTAGACATGTCATTTTTACCGTAAAGTGTATAGTGTGAAAACAAAACCCTCCAAAATGTGCAAAATTGTGGTTTTCATTTACATTTCCTCCCTAAAAAAAATTTGGTGGTTCGCCGTACATTTTATGGTAAAATGAGAGGTTTCATTACAAAGTACAATTGGTCACGCAAAAAATAAGCCCTTATATGGGTCTGTAGATGGAAATATAAAGGAGTTATAGATTTTAGAAGTTGAGGAGGAAAAAACGAAAATGCAAAAATAAAATTGGCCTGATCCTTAAGGTCAAAATGGACTTGGTCCTTAAGGGGTTAATGTTACTAATTCTGTTTGGGTGACTGTTACTACCACCGGGGTCAGTCTTGGGTCCTGTTCTATTTAATATATATTTATTAATGACCTTGTAGATGGGGTTGAATAGTAAAGTAGCAATCTTTGCAGATGATACTAAACTCTGTAAAGTGGTCAACACTATAGAGGACAGTGCACTGTTACAAATGGATCTTGATAGCTTGGAGGTTTGGGCTGAAAAGTGGCAGATGAGGTTCAACACTGATAAATGTAAGGTAATGCACATGGGGAGGAAAAATCTGGGCTGGGATTTTGTGTTAAGTGAGAGCATACTTGGGAAGACTGACATGGAAAAGGACTTGGGAGTCTTAGTTAATAGTAAATTTAGCTGTAGTGTCCAGTGTCGGGTAGCTGCTGCCAAGGCAAATAAAATCATGGGGTGCATCAATAGGGGCATAGATGCCCACAACAAGGAAATAATTCTACCACTGTACAAATCACTAGTCAGACCACACATAGAATACTGTGTACAGTACTGGGCACCAGTATACAAGAGAAATATAGTGGAGCTAGAGAGGGTTCAAAGACTGGCAACCAGAGTAATACGGGGAATGGGAGGACTACAGTACCCAGAAAGATTATCAGAATTGGGGTTATTTAGTTTATAAAAAAGAAGGCTTAGGGGCGACCTAATTACTATGTATAAATATATCAGGGGACAGTACAGAGATCTCTACCATGATCTATTTATACCCAGCACTGTATCTATAACAAGGGGGCATCCTCTATGTCTAGAGGAAAGAAGGTTTCTACACCAGCACAGATGGGGATTCTTTACTGTAAGAGCAGTGAGACTGTGGAATTCTCTCCCGGAGGAGGTGGTCATGGTGAACTCTGTAAAAGAATTTAAAAGGGGACTGGATGCATTTTTGGAGAATAGCATTGCTGGTTATGTATACTAGATTTATAGGGACAGGGATTTATTCTGATGCCATATTTGGAATCGGGAAGGAATTTTTACCTTTTTTTTTGTCTTTCTCTGGTTATAGGTTGAACTTGGTGGACTCTGGTCTTTTTTCAACCTTATGAACTATGATACAGATATATAAAAATGTTTATACAGGTTAAAAAATTTATGTATTTTTGGGTGAAGAAAATGTCCCATACTTACCACTTGTGATTCAGCTACTGTCCAGAACACTGTCCCTGCAGTTACTGTCTATGGGGGAGATTTATCAAAACTTGTGTAGTGGAAAAGTTGACCAGTTGCCCTTTGCAACCCATCAGATTTCTTCTTTCATTTTTATCGAGGCCTGTAAAACAATTGTGATTTGATTCGTCACGAACATTGCGGCTCGGCATTTGCTGACTTAAGCCTGCATAAATTAGTTCAGCTTTCAGGTGCTCCAGTGGGCTGGAAAAGGTGGATACAGCCCTAGGAGACTCCTAGCAATAAACAGTGTGTGCAATCTGAAGGTTGCATGTAATAGTTCCCTATGGGGACTATAAAACAGTGTTAAAACCCCTTCCCTAATATAAGTTTGAATCACCCCCCCTTTCCCATAAAAAAATATGTAAACAAAAATAAACATAAACATGGGGTATCGCCGCATGCGTAAATGTCCAAACTATACAAATGTAACATTTATTTAACCGCTCGATCGATGGTGTATATGTAGAAAAAAAAAACAAAGTCCAGAAGTGGGTATTTTTGGCCACTTTCTATACCCTAAAAAATTTATAAAAAGTGATCAAAAAGTCCCAGCAAAACAAAATGGTACCGATAAAAACTAGTGATCACGGCGCAAAAAATTTGCACTCACACATCCCTGTATACGGAAAAATAAAAGTTATAATGGTCAGAATAAAACCTTTTTTTGCATGCAAATTGTCGTAAAAAAAGTTATAATTTTTTTGAAAGAAGTATAACAAAATCAAACCTATAGAAGCTGTGTATAATTTTAATTGTATGGACGTACAGAATAAGTATAAGGTGTTATTTTTGCCGAAAAGTGCTTTTCGTGGATTTGAAAGCCCCCAAAAAGTTAAAAAATTTAAATTTTTTTTTATTTTCCCCACAAATATTTTTTTTTCTTGTTTGGCCATAGATTTTGTAGTGAAATGATTGATGTCATTACAAATTAACATTGGTGACTCAAAAAAACAACCCTCATATGGGTCTATAGATGGAAAATTAAAAGCATTATCATTTTTAGAAGGGGTGGAGGAAAAAACGGAAGTGCATAAATGAAAAATGGCCCAGTCCTCAAGGGGTTAAGCACACAGGCAAGATCAGCACCACTTAAGCATGGAGTATTTTACATTTTATGTAGTGACTGGTACACTTTAATAATATACCTAAAATGCCTTTAGGTAACCTATACCACCTGTCTCTAACCACAACGTGCATTTCGCACCCTGGGGAAGAAAGAGATACTGTTTTATTATGTTAGCCATAGCCCCCACCTTACAAAACATGAATGAAATGCCTGCTAGGTCAGAGCATCTCCGATTTTTTTTTTTTTTCAACTTTGTTCTCTCCAACTAGAACATCATGATGCTAAGGCTCCTCACTAGTGGCCAAGTCATGCTAAATTTGAAAGTCTTTCTATATTTTTGCCACAGTCGGAGAGGCTTATGTACAATTTGATCCTTCTTTTTAAAGGGATACTCCACTTGCCTGTGTTCGGAACATTTAGTTCCGAACACTGTTTTTCACACTGCGGGGGTTGGTCCCGCCCCCTTGTGACGTCAGGCCATGCCCCCAAATGCAAGTCTATGGGAGGGGCGTATGGGACCCCCCTCCCATAGACTTGCATTGAGGGGTATGGCCTGCATCATAAGGGAGCATGGCCAACCACTGCAGCGCGAACACAGCGTTTCAGAACAAAGTGTTCGAATGTTGGCAAGTGGAGTACCCCTTTAAGACTTTCTTCACAACTGCACAGTTAGTGGGCGCCTCATTGGTTTGGTTTCCCTCATAGTTTGCACAGTTTGAGCATCATTCTAAACTATGGGTATAATCCTATGAGACTAAATCTGTTACATAAGAGTATTTTGTTTTTGTTTTGGGGGTTTTCTGCAGCAGGTGCATGGATTCATGTTAAATATGCCTCATGTGAATATAACCCTTTAGGGGTTCTTAGAAAAATAAAGAAAAGGATATGAAAAAAAAAAAGACATTTATATACATCACTAAAACTTTTTTTTATGCCTACTCCTCTTGTCTAAGCGGTAATGATCAGTTGTCACTTTAGCACAGACACAACCCAGCTTGGCACACAACAGAATGGGTTGGGTCAGGACTGACATAAGCCATCCACCCTGCCTTTCCGTTCACTGTCCAGCACATTACATTGAGGCCCCCTACGTTTCTCCCAATATTCTACAAGGACAGATGACTGGAACTGTACACGCGCCATTCCTGCACGGTATCGGAAGCGCACACACAGGTGAAAGGGTAAAGGAGTGATAAGGGGCAGGCATTTATTCTTGCAAAAGGCCCTTTAGATACTACTGGTTGTAATTAACTGGGAACTCGAACAAAAAATTAATGTTTTTAGAATAATTCCCTGTTTTATTGATTTGCTAAAACCTTCTACTCATGGTCTGTAAACATTATGGGGGAGATTTATCAAATAGCAACAATCATAAATGAAAGAAGCGATCTGATTGGTTGCTATTGGCAACTCAGCAACTTTTCCTCTAGACAGATTTGGATAAATCTCCCCCCCCCCCCATTTCCTTGTAGTAAATATATTGCAAATTGAGAGTGGTAAATAATTCATTTTACCAATGCTTTGTTTTTCAGTCTGAAAATGATGAAAGGATAGTGATTTATGACAGCATTGGGCCGAATATCTGCATGGGGGACCATAAGGTAAAGTACAGCTAGTTTTTGTTTTGTTTTTTGCTTTTTTTAAACCTTTTTCTTGTTTCTAACTTAGTTGTGTGTTTTTTTTCCAAATATACAGTACCACTCTTGTTCATGGGCGCTGTATGATATTTGCTGTTCATCCCTATTCAAGTCAGTAGGACTGAGCTGCAGTGCCAGACACTATTTACAAAAATGAATGGTGCGGTTTCTTGAAAGACCAAAAATTTTACCTTTTTGAGGGGGTTTTCTCTCTCTCAGGGTATGTTGGCATTAGAAAAGGGCTTTATTTTTGTAGTATATGCCAGCATACATACATCTGGAATATCCGCGGCATGCCCGTTCTCTCCAATAGGCAAAACTTTGTCATTAGTAGACTGTTTAGTTTGCTTCCAAATGGATACTTTTTCGAAGTCCAAGTCCATTTTCCTCAACTGAGTGTTAATTGAATGTGTCTTCTACATGGGTGGACAACCGGTCAACCCCCCTAATGCTGTATTTGAACAGTTGATGATCATATAGAAGTACATTTTACATGAAAATATAGT
Organism: Hyla sarda; assembly: GCF_029499605.1. NCBI lineage: Eukaryota > Metazoa > Chordata > Amphibia > Anura > Hylidae > Hyla > Hyla sarda. The sequence continues at coordinate 54,380,134 of NC_079195.1, forward strand.
TGTGTTTTTTTCCTTTCAAAGAATATTCAGCAGTTTTACTTTTGAGTGTTTACTTCAGAGGTCTCATACCTTTTGGAACTCGTGAGCTGCATTGAACTTTCAAATACTGAGGAGATGAATAGTGTTAAAAAAACAAATTTGCTGGTGTGTGTGTGTGTATATACGTTTAACACTAGTTTTATAGCAATCAAACTGGCACTGTTTGATTTAGAATGTGTCTTCAGTAATGTAACTTGCCAGTACATATGCTAGAACTATCACAAGCTAGACTCCAAAAAGAAATACAGAACACCCTGTTCACTTTACTGTTCAAATAGTTAAAGCAGCGTAGTGTCAAACAATATCCTAGCAAAAAAGAAAACGCTAACACCAATATTGAATACAAAAAATACAGAAAAAACTTTATTGAAACTATTTAGGCAATAATAAAAACATTATATAAAAACAGAGGCACCAATAATTACCCCCTAAAGTGCACATGGTTATAGCAGGCTTGAAGTATTAACATCCAAATATATTATATAATGTGTTTATTAGAGATGAGCGAACTTACAGTAAATTCGATTCGTCACGAACTTCTCAGCTCGGCAGTTGATGGCTTTTCCTGCATAAATTAGTTCAGCTTTCAGGTGCTCCTGTGGGCTGGAAAAGGTGGATACAGTCCTAGGAGACTCTTTCCTAGGACTGTATCCACATTTTCCAGCCCACCGGAGCACCTGAAAGCTGAACTAATTTATGCAGGATAAGTCATCAACTGCCGAGCCGAGAAGTTCGTGACGAATCAAATTTACTGTAAGTTCGCTCATCTATAGTGTTTATATATGTGTGTGTATGTGTGTGTGTGTATATATATATATATATATATATATATATATATATATATATAATATAATATTTTACACATAGGGTCAGTACTTTCCTCAGGGAGAGGACACCTCTTCAGGTGTAAGGAGATTCAAGTTAGGCCATTTAGCACTCTGCGAGCTTCTGGGTAAAAAAAAAACATTTAAATGAGCTCACCACACCACCTTCACAGGTAGTGTGTCCTGCAAAACAGCTCCGGCTCCAGTAAGTCTCAGAACTGATTGGGATTTATGCCAAGCCAGAACTCTCTCCAGAAGGAATTCTGGAGAGAGTTCTGGCTTGGCATAAATCCCAATCAGTTCTGAGACTTCTTAACTGGAGCCTGAGCTGTTTTACAGGACACACTACCTGTGAAGGTGGTGTGGTGAGCTCATTTAAATGTATATATACACGCGCACGCACGCACGCTATTGGCCAATAACACTCATGCACACAAACCATTCATTCATTCCGGCCCAATCCCTGTGATTCTGTTTCTATATCCTAATGATAGCAGCTGTTAAGCTGACTCACGCTTGCTGTGCTGTATATCCCGCAATTGGCGGGATCTTGCGATAACCGAGAACGCCCCCATACTACGCGCTGATTGCGGGATATACAGCACAGCAAGCGTGAGTCGGCTTAACAGCTGGTATTAGTGGGATCCGTGTACCATGCTTATTATATGATGATAATACTTCAAGCCTGCTATAACCATGTGCACTTTAGGGGTAGTTATTGGTGCCTCTGTTTTTATATAATGTTTTTATTATTGCCTAAATATTATTTTCAAAAGTTTTTTCTGGTATTTTTATTTTGGTACTCAATGTTGGTGTTAGTGTTTTTTCTTATTTGGGGTAGAACTATACCTGTCCCCCGAGCCAATGGTTGGGGGCCACTGTTTCAGAGAATAAAGGACACAGACTTGCACATATTTTTCCCCATTCTGCACTCAGTACTCCATAGTGAGAATTTGAAAATGCATTGTTGGAAATTTTTGCTAATATATTAAAAAGAAGTAAAACATTGCAGTGACATAAGTATTTAGACCTTTGCTCAGTACTTTAGTTGAAGCAGTGATTTCAGCCTCGAGTCTTCTTGGCCACAAGATTTAGACACATGGATTTGTTTTAGTTTTTTTTGCAATTCTTCACCACAGATCCTCTCAAGCTCTGTCAGGCTGGATGGGGACCATCGGTGGAAGCCATTTCCAGGTCTCTCTAGAGATGTTCTATTGGGTTCAAATCATGGCTCTGACTGGGCCACTCATGGGCATTCAGAGTTGTTCCTAAGCCGCTCCTGGGTTGTCATGGCTGTGTGCTTAGACTGGGTTGACGATTAACCTTCCAACAATGATTTTAAGGTTCAGAGCACTGTGGATCCGGATTTCAATAGAATATATCTGTACTTTTCTCCATTCAGCTTTCCATCAACTTCAGTTACTCTGTCTGAGCCACTGTAAAGCAACCCACAGCACTATGCTGCCACTGCCATGCTTCACTGTGGGTGATGGTATTAGGTAGGTTTTAAACAGTGCCTGGTTTCCTTCAGACACATTGTTAGAATTGAGGCAAGAATGTTTGTTTGGTTTCTTCAGACCAGAGAATCTTGTTTCTCACTGAGATTCCATGGGGCTTTTACTGAGGAGAGGCTTCTTTCCGGTCACTCCTATATAAAGCCCAGATTGGTGGAGGCTGCAGTTAAGCTTGAGACTCTAGAAATTTCTCTCATCTGCAAACAGGATCAGTGACGCTCAGCCAGAGTGACCATTGAGTTCCTGGTCACCTCACATACTTAAAGGGGTACTCTGGTGGAAAACATTTTTTTTTTTATTCAACTGGTGCCAGAAAGTTAAACAGATTTGTAAATTTACTTCTATATAAAAATCTTAATCCTTCCAGTACTTATCAGCTGCTGTATACAGAGGAAGTTGTATTTCTTTCTGGAGTTCTTTTCAGTCTGACCACAGTGCTCTCTGCTGACACCTCTGTCCATATCAGGAACTGTTCAAAGCAGGAGAGGTTTGCTATGGGGATTTCCTCCTGCTCTGGACATTTCCAGACATGGACCGGGGTGTCAGCAGAGAGCACTGTGATCAGACAGAAAATAAATTGTAAAAGAAAAGAACTTCATCTGGAGCATTTAGCAGCTAATAAGTACTGGAATTTCTGGCACCAGTTGATCTAAAAAAAAAAAAATTTGTTTTCCACCGGAGTTTAAGGCCCCTTTTGTCCCTTTACTAGTTTGTAGAGCTGGGCTCCTCACCAAACGGTCCTGGTTGTTCCAAACTTCTTTCATTTAAGAATTATGGAGGCCACTGTGCTCCTGGGAACTTTTAATGCAGCAAAAATGTTTTTCATACCCTTCTCCAGATCTGTGCCTTCACACAATACTGTCTAAGCTGTACAGGCAGTTCTTCCTCTCCTTATAGCTTGTACTTTGCTCTGATATGCATTGTCAGCTGTGAGACCTTATACAGATAGGACTATGACTCCAATCAAACAACTCCACTAGTCACTCCAATCAAAGTATTACAATTTAGGTCTGGGGGCCCTCCCGTTTATCATGATCTGAGATGTTTCTAGTGTCATATCAAAGGGTCTTGATACTTATGTCCACGCCGACTTCTTTGATATGAAGACTTTCCAAATGCCCTGTATACTATGGACTGTTATTTTGGATAACCTTTCATATCTAATTATTTGCCTTTTTCTGTACAGCCTGTCTTCCTGTCCTTCCGAATAGCTGCAGGGGCAGGTAAAGCTAATGCACATGTGCACAAGTGTTGTATCGTGCAGTGATGTGGTGGTAAATATCCATTTTTTTTATATATTTTTTTTATTTTATTCTTCTGTGGTGTGATTTTTTTTTTTTTTAGGTTTCTGCATGATGGTTTTATGTATTTGTTTACATTATTTTGTATCTTTTTACACAATTTATTGAAGAAACTTGCCTGTTTTGACAGGGAAAAGATGCCAACAAAATGAAAAGATCTACAGAGAGACCACTCTGTGAGGATGTCCACCTCCCGTATAGCAGACTCCTCGACCATTGAGCTGTGTGGTCCTCACAGCTACATTTGTACATTATGGATCATCTACTAGGCTTCATCTTCCCAACAAGGCTCACATACCTCACTTTCTTGTACGGTTATGTAACATCCAGTAGAAACATGTATATATTATATAAATATAAATTTTTTTTTTTACATCACTGTTCTGTTGCCAAAACGCTAGCAGACAATACATATTTGACAATCTCCTCCTCGTGAAATGGAAGCTGAGCTCGTGCATGCACGTTCACTTTGTGGAGGTCAATCAACCTCTCCAGTCATCGGCAACAGAGAGCGGTGCAGTGCTGGCAACTTCAGTATTATAGGGGATTAACCCTTTCTTGCTGGATGGATCCCATGTCATTTCCTGTTTTTGCCCACTTTATGCCAGTGGAACATTGCAAGCGGCGTGTATCACCTATCACCATTTCCCGCTTGCATTTCTAAAGACTGAAACTCTAACAAAGGCTTGAAGTTTGCCTAGGGGAGCATGGGGAATTTTTACTAGGCGTCATCAAGATATTGATGGTTTTAAATATGTTTTCATTGTCGACCGTGGCCTGTGTGCCTAATGTTAGGCTAGCTAGGGGTGTAGCCACTAAAGTGCAATAATCATAAAGTGACCATTCAAATCAATAGCCATTACCAAATGTCAATAGCGTCACACTTGAGATCTAAAACCCCCATTTCCACCTCCCCCTTCATTTTACTGTTTTTAGAAAGAGGTTTCCAATTTCCATGTTATTTACTACACTGCCATGTAACATGGTTTGTTTTTTCAAGTCACACAGCAGCTGCTTTTCATTTTTATATATTTAGTATAAAAATATAAAAAATATATATATACTTTTTAAAATAATTTATAAATCTTAACAAAACCTATGCTAAGTATTCTTTCCAGTACTGGCGCGTGTGCCATATCAGTAACGAACATTCAGGAGTAGCAGTTTTAGATATCTTATATATAAATATATATGTACATCAGCAACCAAAATTTTTATGTAACCTTTTTGTGTCGTCCTCCTTGATACGAAAATAAAACACCATAGTCGATACAATAGGCATATACAGTAGCAGTTTTCACTTTATTACTCTTGTAATAAATTATTTGTATGTGATATTAAGGACTGAATGTGAAGTTTCTAGCTAGATTTGGGTGTATCTTTTAAAGGTTTTGTAAAACTTTTTTTTTTTTTTGTCTTTTGTTACTGTATCATGGTGCCAATTACACTCTATACACAGTGATGAAATGGGAGACCCATCATGTAGAGTTTCTAGAATAGCTTAGTTAAGGTAGAATCAAGTTTTTAGAATTTTTTTTTTATTTTAAGAACAAAAAATTCACTGTTGGCCCCTACCCCAGACTACATCAGTTAAAGGTGATTTAGAGAGTGTCTACTTTTTAATTGTATTCAGAACACTACAGACTTTTAAGGACTATGTGATTGCATTAGATTAAAGCTCGATATATATATTTTTGGTATAAATCACTACTATTTGGAAATGATGTTATGTCCTCTGGCAGAATCTGTCTTCCCAGATGCACATTTGTTAGTGTGTACACAGATGGAGGCTGTATTTTGTTAACGTGCCATGTTCGTTGTAATATCACAAAAAGTGTGTTCTTGCAAATGAAAAATTCCACTTATAGATGTGTGAATTGCCTTTAACAACATGGGCAAATCTGGTTCTCACCTTTAAGCAATAAACTGTTTATTGTGGCAGCCTGGTCTCCTTTTTGTTTTTATTAATGTTTTATCTTTTTGTCTGTTTGGGTCGGGGGGGGGGGGGTTGTTTATTGTTTTATTAACTTTAACGACCAATGCTGATTGGACAACTGTTCTGCTAAATTACATAAGTGTGCATATTTTTTCCATCCTGTGTTTCACGATATTCTTTGTCAAAAGCCCCTTCAACAAAGTTAGTCTTTTTGTCCCATTAAGGTCAGTAAAGTGGAAAATGGATCCTGCCATGCACCATTAAAGTCAATGGATTGAGAAATGGATGGAATGAATAAAACTAATGCAACCTGAGGTGGTTTCGTGCATCAGTTAACAATCATCCATTAACCACAATATTAAGAATCCACAAGACCCATGAACATAAGTCAATGTGTTTTTGAGTCCTGTAAAAACAGATGCAGATATTACGGATTCAGGCTATTGTTCCTACATGGTGTTTTGAGCTTTAACCCCTTTACGACACAGGACGTAAATGTACATCCTGATGCCCTGGTACTTAACTCACCAGGACTTTTTTGTCGTCTTTTGCAAGTTATATGCCTTTTTACTTTGCAGAAGACAGCAAAAATGTTTTATTTTTTTTGTCATTCAGTTGAGTGAAACGTAATGGAAAAACAGCTTGTAATGCACACATTGTATTATGAAACTACTATAAAAAAAAGTGCATCTTTTGTGCAAGACAGCTGCAAAAGTACAGTACCATTGTTTTGCAGGTAAAAAGAATGGACCAAAAACTGTATGTGTACAGAGCCATGCTTCCTTTGCTTATTTTTGTATTTAATGAAAAGTAATACACCCAAACGCGCACACATCATTGGTATTAATGTTTCCTTTTCTTCTATATATTAAGTTACCACATACAGTTAGAAGACTGAGATGAATAAGAGCAGCCATATAGGCATATAATAGTCCAGGTAGGTTGAATGAAGTTCATTTATAATCTTCATTGGAGTTTATCTGATGCCTTAGGCTAGGTTTCCACACAGGTTTTTATGTGCCATTTATTTGGAAAACTACCAATGCAGTTTTTGAGCAAAAGCCAGAAGTATATTCAAAAGGATTGCAGAATATAAGGAAAGAACTTAAAATTCTCCTTCCTGTTGGATCCACCCCTGACTTTGGCTCAAAAACTGCAGTGGCAGTTTAAAAAAAAAAGCCTCAAAAAGGCAATAACATGTCTGATTGCAGGGGTCCCGCTGCTGGGACCCCGGCATCAGATATCTTATCCCCTATTCTTTGGATAGGGGATAAGATGTCTAGGCACGGAGTATCCTTTTAAGCTGGTCAAATAACATGAGAGGAATGTCAGCCTGCTCTGCTGTTCTTGATGTGATCTACCAACAATGTGTATGGGGGCAACCTGACTGGCCCTTTGGCAGATACTTCATTTATCTATCAGTGGGAATTGAAATGAGGCATGTTAATGGTCTATTCACACGTACAGTATTCTGCGCAGTTTTGATGTGCAGGATTTTCTGGAGCAGATTTCAATGTAAACTAAATGACTGAACACAGATTGAAATCCTGCGCATCAAATCTGCACTACATGTGAATAGACCCTAAAGGGGAATTCCAGTATCATAGAATTTAGTTTAAATTAAACCAATCACCTCAAGATATTCAACTTACTAATCTAGTGTTATTACGAATTGTACTGGCTTCAGCTTGAATTACCCCGACAGGAAGCTGTTTAGTTCTTTCATTTTCAGTGTGGTATTGTCTCAGTAGCTCCTCTGCTGTCAGGATGCTTGGCTGGATCTAGTCTTGGAGCTCAAGCCCCGCCCACTGATGTCACCACCTCTGACTCTTAAAGCCTATATCTCAAGAACATAAAACATGATTAAAACCCTTAAAGGAGATATGCAGCATAAACATTTTTTGTCTCCCTGTGCCTGGGCTGCAATAACAAAAAAAAAAAAACTTTAACTCAACTTCCTGCGTTCCCCTGTTGCTCCAGTATCGGGTTCCGTTCCTCCGGTGCTGCAGGTCTATGGGCTTGGAACGTCACAGCGCCGTCAGCGTTTCGCCGGCCGCAGCAATGTCTCGCCTCGGCCAGTGATAGGCTGAGCGAACTGTCATATAAAGGATCTCTGGCCGGGCTCCTTTACATGACGAGGCGGGACATCGCTGCGGCCGGTGATTCGCTGACGTTCCAAGCCCATAGACCTGCAGCACCGGAGGAACGGGACCCGATAACGGAGCGACGGGGGAATGCAGGAAGTTGAGTTAAAGTTTGTTTTATTTGTTATTGCAGCCCAGGCACAGGGAGACAAAAAATGGTTATGCTGCATATCTTCTTTAAGGGTACAGCCAATTCTGACTGATCCCCTCTCACAACACTTCTGCCAGTTCCCTGCCCAGTGCTGCTACAGAACATTACTCTACAAAGCATAACCTGTTGTATTCATTCCCTGTCGGTTCCCCTGCCTGTGGCATTGTTTGGCACAAGGCATCATGCTGTAAAATCAGCGTATTCTTTCCTAAATGCAATATGTGTATATATAATCTATAGCAGTGATGGTGAAGCTATGGCACGCGTGCCACAGGTGGCACGCCGAGCCCCCTCTGTGGGCACGCGGCCACAGGCCCCCGTCACATTCCAGACATCTCTGTGTCCCGAAAGGTCATTTCGGGACACAAGGATGTCCCGGTTACCTCTCTGCGGTCCCGTGTTAGCTTTAAAAATGCAGGGACCGCCGGGAGGTAGAGCACGCAGGGACATTACGTCACTGACGTCCCGTGCGTGCGCCCGTAAAGCAGAGCGGAGCATCGGGGAGGACCGAGGCATGGTAAGTGACCAGCGGGACATCATCTTCGGCGTTCCGACTCAGACGTACAGCCTCCAGCCATACACTGTATATGGCTGGAGGCTGTATGTCTGTGGGGGAACACTGCCTGCCTAATGTGGGGGGAATTATACTGCCAACCTTGTGGGGGGAAATTATACTGCCAACCCTAATGTGGGGGAACTATACTTCCAACCTAATGTGCGGGGAACTATACGGCCAACCCTAATGTGGGGGGAACTATACGGCCAACCCTAATGTGGGGTAACTATACGGCCAACCCTAATGTGGGGGAACTATACTGCCAACCCTAATGTGTATTCTGATTTAATTGCTGTGCTGGCACTTTGAGGGGAAAAAAGTTGTCGTGCATTACGGTTCGGGCACTCTGGCTCAAAAAGGTTCGCCATCATTGTTCTATAGAAACAAAACAGTAGAGCTTCTCATAAAGCAGTACACTTGTCCAAGTTTGGGGAGTCAGCAGTGTAGGGTACTTCTCTGGAGCAGCTTACCTTATTTTGTTGTGTATGAACCACAACTTCTTTGCAGGGCTTTGCACCCTAAAAAGTACAGCACGTGGTGCTGCCTCCAGGTATCGCTATAAGGCGGGGTTTTATTTTTTTACATCACCTGCGACCCCACACTCAATCACTGCCATGCGTGCACCCGTGCCACTCTGTGACTGATTTTGTGCGCCGGTTGGACCTCACAGAGTGGTGCGGATGCACGCACAGCAGTGAGTGAGCGTGGGGCTGGTCGGGTGACTGGCGCCGGGTGGCACTAGCAAGGATAAATGCGTTCTGTGACCCCTCACTCAGAGCGGTGCACAGCAGTGTGTTGTAGGGCTGCAATACCCAACTACTGGGGGAGGGGGGGGGTTTGCAGTATTTAACTACCGGGAGGGGGGGGCTGCAATACCTAACTACTGGGAGGGAGCGCTGCAATACCTAGCTACAGGGGGGGGGGGGTCGCTGCAATACCTGACTACTGGGGGCTACCAGACCTTACTACTCGGGGGGGCAGACTGCCAAACCTATGTAACTACTGGAGTCTTCCTCTATCTATATGAAATATTCCCTAACTACCTACTGGGGTCATCCATCAAATTGGGAAGAAGGGGGGGGGGGGGTATGCCCTTTGCCTGTGTACATGAAAATCCTTGCATCGGCCCTGTATGTAGTATATGTATTAGGTCCAAGCAGGAAAAAGAAACATCTGGATGATTAGCACAAACCATTGTATCCTCAAGATAGCCATTCGATAAAGAATATTTGCTAAATCTATCATAACTCGTTTCTGGGCAAATTGTGTGCAATAGCAATATTTTCTACAAATAGCTGTGACCATTATATAAATACAACCGACATGGTTATATCCACTTTATATTTTAATGTCATAATACAATAGCATTATCCTTGATAGAAAGTCCAGCACTTGAATGTCAAGGATAAAAATTTTGTTTATTCATCTGGAGGTGTTTTTTTTTTGGTCTCGTGCACAGGTGAGCTGTATGCCTTTTCCTATTTAGAATGATGCTTGTCTGTTTTTGTTTTATTTTTGCCGAGGGGGGAAATTATCTTGAGAGACCACACAACACTTTAAAGGGGTATTCCAGGAATTTTTTTATTTGACTGTTACAGGGGCTGTAAAGTTAGTGTAGTTCATAATATAGTGTCTGTACCTGTCTGTGACTTGTAATTCTTTTGTGATTTTCACCCCAATATTTATTTTTAACAGCATACAAAACTTCAAGACATGACATCACTAGTCAGGTGTGCAAAGGAACCTGTCCTGCTTCAATGGGTGGAGTGACCGCTGAGGGGAAGAGAGATCCTTTTGCAACAGCTGGAGGCACCCTGTTTAGAAAACACTGGTCTTTTGAATGGAGTGCAGCTCATTTGTGTTTCAATGGATGGTGTGTCTGATGTGTGGGAGGAAGGAAAGTGACCTCAAACTTTCAAACAAGGAACTATGGGATATGTAGTTTAAGAGAATGAACTTCAACAGAAAATACCAGTTCACAAAAAGCTAGCCACAGTCTTATGTAATCTCACAACATAGCCATTTAGCCCCAAGACAAGCGCAGATCCTTCCTAAGCATGTCCATTACTGTCTGCCAGGTACGTACTAAAATCACCTTAGGGTGGATAACCCCCTTTAAGTCAGTCCTACTCTTAGAATGTTCATTGTCACCTGTTCTCTGCCGGATTCCTTTCCACCACGTTGCTTTACTGGGCTCGAAAGGGTGTGGTCTCCCCTGAGTACCCAAGAATGAAAGTAATAAATTGAGCCTATTTATTACATCATCAAATTGTAATTAGAGACGTTGCAGCTGTGTACGTCTCATCTGCCGGAGATGATTAATGAAATGGCTTTTAATTAGGTTGCATGGTAATCTTTCAAATGAAAGTCAATGAAATTAGAGGGAATACAGGAGAAAAGTGGCATACAAAATAAAGTTTAGTAAATGGTTTGTCTGGTGAGATTAAGTCACAATTAGGCCAGGGTCACATGCTGCCACTGCAAAACTATTTCTACTATTGCTTATTTGAAGAAAAAGCTGTAACAAATCTAAGCAAATTGAGAGTAAAATTGTCCTTTATTACATCCTAAACACTGAACATCGGTCGCTTTTTTTTTTTTCTTCAGCTATTACAAGTAGAGAAAAGAGAGCATTAAAACGACTGAGGTCTTGTTTCAAGGGTGTCATTTACACTACACACGTTATAAGAGGGAAGTTATGAAAATAATTTAAAATAACATTTTTCAAGAAAATTAAGCATTTCTCACAGAAAAGGATTGCAGTAACACATTTTGCTATACTCATGTCTATTCCCTTTGTGTGTATTGGAACTATCCAAAAAAGGGAGGAAAAAAGCAAATTGGACTTAATGTCACCAAACTCCAAAAATAGGCTGAACAAAATGATTGGCACTCTTAACTTAATATTTGGTTGCCGACCCTTTGGAAAAAAAATTACTGAAATCAGTCCCTTCCTATAACCATCAATAAGCTCCTTACACCTCTCAGCCGGAATGTTGGAACACTCTTCCTTTGCAAACTGCTCCAGGTCTCTCTTATTGGAAGGCGCCTTTTCCCAACAGCAATTATTTTTGCATAATTTTGAAAGGGTGCTAATAATTTTGTCCAGCCCATTTTTGGAGTTTGGTGTTATATTATGTCCAATTTGCTTTTTTTCCCTCCCTTTTTTTTGTTTAGTTCCAATACACACAAAGGCAATAAACATGTGTATAGCAAAACTTATGTTGCTACAATCCTTTTCTGTGAGAAATACTTAATTTTCTTGAAAAATTTTAGGGGTGCCAACATTTACAGCCAGGACTGTATGTAAAATCATCTTATACTTTATCCAGGATTGCTTCAAGAAGATTTAAGGGACATTAAAGCTGTAGCAGAAATTGCACTAATGTATACAGGAGTTTGTGTGTGAACCTAGCCTTATAAATGTTCCTATAGCTTTTCAAAGCACTTCATGCTTGCACTGTGTATCTTGTAAAATTTACTCTTTATGGCATTACCATTTTAGGTGTTCTGTTCTCCTGGCCACGTTTTAAGCTATACTTTGTTTCAATGCAAATGTGCAACTCTTACAGAAATAGGTAAGTTTATAATGTCCTTAAATAAAAAGCATCCATATTTTTTTTTACATTATTTTTATTAGTTTTCAAATAAATGTAACAGACAGTTCAAACATCCCCAAAAAGGATACCCCCCACCCCCGCCAGTACGAAATAACAATTGGTCAATAAGACGGTGTAAAAGGAAACGGGAGCTATCCGTTTTCTGTAGATCATAAAACATAAGTAGGAAGGTGAGGAGTATCCCCATAGAGAACAACCAACACAGTAACACTACAACCACAGACATAACCATTCACGCACACACCAGAACACTTCCCAGGAGCTCCCCATTTATCCATATGACAACACGAAGACTGGGAGGCCCCACGAACCGGAGGATCTGTAGAGTCATCCAACAACATCCACGGCACCCAAATTTTATCAAATTTTTAGGGCATCTTCGACTCCAACAGGGCATGGTAGAGGGGAACCCATTTATTTACTAAGGCAATCCACCAGTAGAGAGGAGGGGAAGACACATCCTTCCAGGCCATCACTATGACTTTGCATGCACAAAACAGGAGAAAGCAGATCAATATGCGCCTATAAGAGCCCATCACCAAACCATTAATAACTTCCAACAAACTAACTTCTGGTGTTAAAACAAAGGGGAATTCCAGATGATCAGACAGGAATTGCATCACCTCTCTCCAGAAAGGCACAACACAGGAACAAGTCCACACCGCATGCAAAAAAAAAAGTGCCTTTCTCTCTCCCACACCTGAAACAAACATCCGACCCCATGACCCCCATGCGATGCATCTAACAGGAGTATAACCCCTTTAGGACTCATTTTGACCTTAAAGGGGTACTCCTGTGAAAACCTTTTTTCTTTTAAATCAACTGGTGGAAGAAAGTTAAACATATTTGTAAATTACTTCTATTAAAAAATCTTAATCCTTCCAGTACTTATTAGCTGCTGAATGCTACAGAGGAAATTCCTTTCTTTTTGGAACACTGATGACATCACGAACACAGTTCTCTGCTGACATCTCTGTCCATTTTAGCAACCATGCATAGCAGATGTATTCTAAGGGCAGCATGGTGGCTCAGTGGTTAGCACTGCTGCCTTGCAGTGCTGGGGACTTTGGTTCAAATCCCACTAAGGACAACAATAAATAAAGCGTTATTATTATTATAATAACATCAGCAGAGAGAACTGTGGTTGTGATGTCATCAGAGAGCATTCCAAAAAGAAAAGACTTTCCTCTGTAGTATTCAGCAGCTAATAAGTACAGGAAGTATTAAGATTTTTTAATAGAAGTAATTTACAAATATGTTTAACTTTCTGCCACCAGTTGATTTAAAAGAAAAAAAGGTTTTCCCCGGAGTACCCCTTTAAGGAAACAGGCATTTTTTTTTGCAAATATGACCACTGTCACTTTAAGCATTAATAACTCTGGGATGCTTTTACCTTTCATTCTGATTCAGAGATTGTTTTTTCCTGACATATTGTACTTTAAAATGGTGATAAATTTCCGTCAATACTTGCATCATTTCTTAGTGAAAAATTCCATAATTTCATAAAAATTTTGAAAATTTAGCATTTTTCTAACTTTGAAACCCTTTGCTTGTAAGGAAATTGGACATGCCAAATAAGTTATATATTTATTCACATATACAATATGTCTACTATATGTTTGCATCATAAAGTTTACGTGTTTTTACTTTTTGAAGACATCAGAGGGCTTCAAAGTATAGCATCAATTTTCCAAATTTTCAGGGACCAGTTCAGTTTGAAGTGGATTTGAGAGGCCTTTCTGTAAGAAATCCACCAAAAATGACCCCATTATAGAAACTACACCCCTCAAAGTATCTAAAATGACATTCAGAAAGTTTAACCCTTTAGGTGTTTCACAGGAATAGCGGCAAAGTGGAGGAGAAAACTCAAAATCGAAATTTTTTACACTAACCTGTTATTGTAGCCCCATTTTTTTCATGTTTACAATGGGGAAAGGAGGAAAAGCCCCCCCAAAATTTGTAACCCAGTTTCTCTCGAGTATGTAAATTCCTCATATGTGGATGTAAAGCGCACTAGAGGGCTCAGAAGAGAAGGAGCGACATTGGGCTTTTGAAGAGAGAATTTTGCTGAATTGTTTTTTGCAGGGCCATGTTTCATTTAGGAAGCCCCCAGGGTGCCAGAACAGCATAAACCCCCACCCGCACCCCACCACCGCCACATGGCACACTATTTGGGAAACTAAATCCCTCAAGGAACTTACAAAGGGGTACAGTGAGCCTTAAAACCCCACAGGTGTTTGATTTTTTTTTCACTAAAATGCTGGTGTTACCCCAAATTTTTAATTTTTACAAGGGGTAATAGAAGCCCCCCAAAATTTGCAACTCCATTTAGTCTGAGTATGGAAATACCCCATATGTGGATGTAAAGTGATCTTTGGGTGCATTACAGGGCTCAAAAGGGAAGAAACAAATTTTGGCTTTTGGAGAGAGAATTTTGCTGAAATGGTTTTTGGGGGCCTTGTTGCATTTAGGAAGCCCCCATGGTGCCAGAACAGCATAAAAAAAAAAAAAAAACGCATGGCACACTATTTGGGAAACTACACCCCTAAAGTAACGTAAAAAGGGGTACAGTGAGCCTTAACACCCTACAGGTGTTTGATGAGTTTTTGTTAAAGTTGTACATGAAAATGAAGAAAAAAAAATTTTTTCATAAAAATGCTGATGCTACCCCAAATTTTTCATTTTCACAAGAGGTAATAGGAGAAAAAGCCCTTAAAATTTGTAACCCAATTTCTCCCGAGTGTGGAAACACCCCATATGTGGACATAAAGTGCTCTGTGGGTACTCAGTAGGGCTCATAATAGAAGGTATGCCATTGCGTTTTTGCATAGAGAATTTGGCTGGAATTGAAGTCGGGAGCCATGTGCGTTTACAAAAACCCCCATGGGGCTAAAAAAGTGGACACTCCCCACATGTGACCCCATTTTGGAAACTACACCCCTCAAGGAATGTAGCAAGGTATGCTCATTGCACCCCTTATTACATTCCTTGAGGGGTGTAGTTTCCAAAATTGGGTCACATGTAGGTGTTTTTTTTTTTTTTTTTGGGGGGGGGGGTTTATGTCAGAAACGCTACAACTGTTAGCCACCCCTGTGCAATTCACCAATTTAGGCCTAAAATGTGCACACACAAAAAAATGTTAAAAATACTATTTCAGTGAGGTCTGTGGTGTCAATTTGGATTCCTGGGTGTCCCACAAACCCAGGAATCCGTGGTTCATAATTGTCCAGGACTGGGGTCCAGATGA
Organism: Hyla sarda; assembly: GCF_029499605.1. Classification (NCBI taxonomy): domain Eukaryota; kingdom Metazoa; phylum Chordata; class Amphibia; order Anura; family Hylidae; genus Hyla; species Hyla sarda. Next base: position 54,395,466 of record NC_079195.1, read on the forward strand.
TGAGGGGAAAGAGGTAGAAGGAAAGAGGGGTCTTCCCCTTCACTAGCGGATTCGCAGTCGGAGGCAATAAAAGCGTATGCCTCCTCCACCGAATATACCCTCTGCGACATTGTAATGGGAAGGGGTTAATGTAGGTATCTATGGGTATGTGTGTTTTGCTCTTTATTTCAAAGAGTGTAGTGTTGTGTTTTTTTATGTTTTTAACAGTAAGAAAGGGGAAAAAACGCAAAAAAAGGGGGGAAAACCTCCCCCAAAAAAATACACCCCACAAAAAGCTGATCAGTAAAAAAGATTACTGATCAGCAATTGGGGTCCGGCCACACAACACCAAACAGTTGTTGGTGGCACGGAAAACTGAGGCAACAGCACCCTAAAGTACTGTCTGGTTCACTCTAGGGTGAAGTTACAAATTGTCTTCTTTTTTTTTCTCCCTGCCTTCTTTAACCTGTCCCTCACCAACGTTCTTGTCGGCGCACTACAAGTCCCAGCATGCCCACAGCAGGTCGGGGTCCCGTAGCTCCACTTTGCTCACTGACCCGAACTGCATTGATTGGACGGTCGATCGGGACTGTCCAATCACATCGATTGGGAGGTTGCGCCCATGCCACCTCCCTCCTAGAGCTCAAGGGTGATTGCCGCTGTCTCAGACCGCATCAGTCACCCTTATCTACCTGGTCTCCAGAGACCCGATTGGCCGGAAGATGGTGATTCGCAGGTCAGAATTGACTAGCGAATCACGGCGGTCACCGATGGGGGGCCTGATCACTGCGTCCGGTGATGCGGCGATCCCGGAACACCGTACCGTAAATATACAGCTCTGTGCGCTAAGTTGCGCTTAGCAGCACTGTACATTTACAGTGCATGTTCTTAAGGGGATAACCTAAACAGAGAACAAACCTGGATTGAATGAGCATATCTCGGGCACTTACAACCATAGGATAATACATCTTAACCACTTACTTCCACATGTCCACACCAGGAACATCCTTGACCCATTTCAGCTGCGCAATAGCCAACTGATCTGGACCCAAAGCATAACTCTGAGTGAGAGGCTTAGCCAGGTCAGCGGTTCCCAGGAGAAACTCCAAATCATTGAACACAGGGGTAACTTCCAGGGAACCAAACTGTGCAGAAACCGCATGCCGCAACTGAAGATACCTGAACCGGACATCCTGAGGGACATGAAAACTGTCTCTCAATTCAGTAAATGAAGGGAAGACACAGTCATCTCCAAACAAGTGCATAGCTAATTTAACTTCATGGGAGCTCCAAAACCCGGCCGCCTCCAACTCCCCCAGGTGTTCCAAATGAGGATTACTCCACAGGGATGCTCGGGGAGAAACCACCAGCTGAGGAAAGCGCCCGGAAACCACCGACCAGACCGCAGCCACCGTCTTAGGGCTGGTTCACATCACGTTTTCTCCCATACGGGAGCGCATATGGCAGGGGAGAGCTAAAACCTTGCGCTCCCACATGCCTTTCTATATGTAATTCATTTCAATGAGCCAGCCAGAGTGAAACGTTCGGTCCATTCGGCTCATTTTTGCTGCCTATGCGCTTTTTCCCCGGACCTAAAACTGTGGTCAACCACGGTTTTAGGTCCGGTTGTAAAAGCGCATACGGCGCAAAAATGAGCCGACCGGACTGATCGTTTCACTCCGGCCAGCTCATTGAAATGAAAACGTGATGTGAACCAGCCCTTAATAGGAGCCAGCAAGGATGAAGAGGAAGCATACCTGTACAATGCATTAGTCAGTGTCTCATAGGACCCCATGAGAGCCCCTGCCAGAGCCGTGAAGGCATTAGAGAAATCCAGGTCAGTCCACCAGGCCGCTTACACCAACTGTGAAGATAGAAAATAGTTATATTAGGAGAAGCAAGTCCTCCCCACTGTTTTGGCGCCTGGAGCAGGGCGCTGCATCTGCCCCCCCCCCCCCTCCCCCATTTTTTTGGGGGCCGCAGCTTTTTATTTTTGTTCATATAACTGTGTGTGATTTCTAATCACACACCGTTATATATAGTATACACCAACAACACACACTACATACATCCCCGCAGCGCTCTCTCTCCACCTGAGCAGGGTGCGCATTTGAGGCAACAGGTTAGGGATGGCCACACACATCACATTCCCAGAATGATGATTCAGAGCATAGGGTTTGGGGTGGGCATATTTTTTAGTTTTGGCTATGCTCTGGGTCATCATTCTGGAAACATAACCTGTTTTATAATTTTATGTCCAACTGTACCCCTTGTTAGTAATTAGTGTATCCCATGTAATGCCCCTTGAGGTGGGGTCCCACTGTTCTGGCTTCATAGGCAGAAGCTCCACACCCCGGACTGCCCTCCTGTTCCTCCGTGACCAGTGTGCACCCGGAGATCCGTTTTATGCCCAGATATGATGTATGTCCTTTTTCCAAAGAAATGTATTTACAAATGTATTTATTTTTTGCTTTTCTGGCAGTAAATGCTACATACCCCCCATTTAAGCAAAATTAGCAAATGTGACTCCTTCTCTTCTGAGCATTGTAGTGCGCCTGCAGTGCACTCGACATCCACTCATGGGGTATTTCCATACTCAGGAGAAAATTCCCCCCCAAATGTGTAAACCCATCTCTTCTGAGTATGGAAATACCCCATGGGTGGATGTTGAGTGCACTGCAGGCGCACTACAATGCGCAGAAGAGAAGGAGTCACATTTGCAAATTTTGCAGAAATGGCGGGGGGGTGCATGTCGCATTTAAGAAGCCCCTAAGGTGCCAGGACAGCAAACCCCCACCCCCCCACATGGTATACTATTTTGGAAACTAGACCCCTCAAGGCACGTAACAAGGGGTCCAGTGAGCCTTAACACCCTACAGGTGTTTGATGACTTTGGATGTGTAAATAAATTATTATTTTTTTACTAAAATGCTGTTTTTTCCCCAAATTTTACCTTTTTACAAGGGGTAATAGGAGAAAATGCCCCCCCCCCCCAAATGTGTAAACCCATCTCTTCTATTACCCCTTGTAAAAAGGTAAAATTTGGGGAAAAAACAGCACTTTAGTAAAAAAAAAAAAAAAATGTATTTACACATCCAAAGTCGTCAAACACCTGTAGGGTGTTAAGGCTCACTGGACCCCCTGTTACGTGCCTTGAGGGGTCTAGTTTCCAAAATAGTATACCATGTGGGGGTTTGCTGTCCTGGCACCTTAGGGGCTTCTTAAATGCAACATGCACCGCCCCCCCCCCACCCCGCCCGCCATTTCTGCAAAATTTGCAAATGTGACTCCTTCTCTTCTGAGCATTGTAGTGCACCAGCAGAGCACTTGACGTCCACACATGGGGTATTTCCATACTCAGAAGAGATGGGGTTACACATTTTGGGGGGCATTTTCTCCTATTACCCCTTGTAAAAAAAAATGTAAAATTTGGGGGGAAAACAGAATTTTAGTTACAAAAAAAAAATTTCATTTACACATCCAATTTTAACAAAAAGTCGTCAAACACCTGTGGGGTGTTAAGGCTCACTGTACCCCTTGTTACGTTCTTTGAGGGGTGTAGTTTCCAAAATAGAATGCCATGTGGTTTTTTTTTTGCTGTCCTGGCACCATAGGGGCTTCCTATATGCAACATGCCCCCGAAAAAACATTTCAGAAAAATTTGCTTTGCAAAATCCAAATGTGACTCTTTCTCTTCTGAGCATTGTAGTATGCCAGCAGAGCACTTGACGTCCACACATGGGGTATTTCCATACTCAGAAGAGATAGGGTTACAAATTTTGGGGGGCATTTTCTCCTATTACCCCTTGTAAAAAAAAAAAAAACTGAATTTTAGTTAAAAATTTTTTTTTTATTTACACATCCAACTTTAACGTAAAGTGGTCAAACACCTGTGGGGTGTTAAGGCTCACTGGACCCCTTGTTACGTTCCTTGAGGGGTGTAGTATGCCATGTGTTTTTTTTTTTTTTTGCTGTCCTGGCACCATAGGGGCTTCCTAAATGTGACATGCCCCCCAAAAACCATTTCAGAAAAACTCATTCTCCAAAATCCCACTGTCGCTCCTTCCCTTCTGAGCCCTCTACTGTTTCCGCTGAAAACTTTACATACACATATGAGGTATTTCCTTACTCGAGAGAAGTTGGGATACAAATTTTAAGAAAATTTCTCTCTTTTTACCCCTTGTAAAAATGCAAAAACTGGGTTTACAAGAACATGCCAGTGTAAAAAATTAAGATTTTGAATTTTCTCCGTCAAATTGCTGCTATACCTGTGAAACACCAAAAGGGTTAACAAACCTTTTGAATACTTTGAGGGGTGCAGTTTTTATAATGGGGTCATTTATGGGGTATTTCTAATAAGAAGGCCCCTCAAATCCCTGATAACTGGTCCCTGAAAAAATCTGATTTAGAAAATGTTGTGAAACATTGGAAAATTGCTGCTGAGATTTGAAGCCCTCTGATGTCTTCCAAAAGTAAAAACACGTCAATTTTATGATGCAAACATAAAGTAGACCTGTTGTATATGTGAATCAATATATAATTTATTTGGAATATTCATTTTCCTTATAAACAGAGAGCTTCAAAGTTTAAAAAAATGCAACATTTTCAATTTTTTCATAAAATTTTGGAATTTTTCACCAAGAAATGATACAACAAATTGACAAAATTTTTACATAACATAAAGTAGAATGTCACGAAAAAATAATCTCGAAATCGGAATGGAAGTTAAAAGCATCCCAGAGTTATGAATGCTTGAAGTGACAGTGGTCAGATGTTAAAACAATGGCCAGGTCCTTAAGGTGTATTTTGGCTGGGTCCTTAAGGGGTTAATCTGCCAATAGAAGGATCTCAGAGCCGTGTTCAGTTTAACAAAAAAAAAAAAAAACAGGGGGACAGTAGGTGACAAATGAAAGAGATACAGAAATTTTGGGAGGAAGATCATCTTAAAAATATTAACCCTACCCGCTAGGGATAAGGGTAAGGAGTCCCATGCCTGTAAACGCGTAATCATGTTTTCTAGTAGAGGGTCTAACTTACGGGCCATAAACTCGGAATTACAAGGTGACACCTCCACTCCCAAATACCTTAATCAAGACACAACCTGTAAACCATTGGGCAATGCAGTAGGCAAAACCCTTCCCCAGTACAAGGACATAATAGATGATTTAGCCCAATTTACTCTAAAGTCCGAGACCTCCCCAAACCTACCCGAAAGATCAAACAAAGCTCCACATCAGCAAAATAAACCAAGGTGTCATCAGCATGCATGGTTATCTTTTCAGTCAGGGACACTCTAGGGATTCCCTTAATACAATTAGAGGCACAAACTGCCGCCAGAAGCACCACAGTTAAGGCGCATAGAAAGGGAGATAAAGAGCATGAGAGTCCGGCAAAGTCGGATCATTTCCAGGCTTAAATACTACAATAAGGGCCTCTCTCATAGAGTCAGGCAAGGCCCTAGACTCCAAGGCTGTCCTTTACAGGTTAAGCAGGATAGGAATCAATTTCTCCTCATTTACCCTGTACCAGTCTCCCACTAATCCATCTAACCTCGGAGTCTTCCAAGAGAGTCAATCTTTTATAACCCTTGACACCTCCTCAACTGTCAAAAGGGCCTCAAGAGTAGTGTTGCTCGCGAATATTCGCAATTCGAATTTTATTCGCGAATATCGCATATTCGCGAATTCGCGAATATTCGCGAATATAGCGCTATATATTCGTAATTACGAATATTCGTTTTTTTTTTTTTTATTAAATTTTTTTTTCACAGTACACATCACAGTGATCACCCCTCTTTGCTTCCAGCTTATGTGGTGTAAGAAGGCTCTAATACTACTGTGTGAGACTGGTGTGCGAATTTTCGCATATGCGAAATGTGCATATGATACTTTCCGCATATGCGAATTTTAGCTTATGTTCATTTTGTGCATACAAATTTTCGCATACGTTAATTTTCGCATACGCGAATATTCGCACATGCGAAAATAAAGCAACATTACGAATATGCGAATATTCGCGAATATGACGAATATTCGTCCATATATTCGCGAATATTTGCGAATTCGAATATGGCCTATGCCGCTCAACACTACTCAAGAGCCAAAGACTGAAGTGAGGTCAAGGGAGTAAGGGGCAACTCTCTCAGAAAGGACAGTATATTCTCAGTGGCTACCTTAGAGGAGGAGGAGTATAGGGAACTATAAAAGGAGTGGAATATCCCGTTAATATTCATTGGGTCAGAGCTAAGTTTGCCATCTTGAGTACGTATACAGGGTATGGAAGCTTCAGGACGGCTCTTCCTAGACAAGTAAGCTAACAGTTTACCATTCTTGTCCCCAAATTCAAAAATATAATCAAGAGACCGCTGCACCCTAGCCCACTCTTTCTCACCCTCCGCTGCCTCAAGGACACCTATTTCAGACTGTAACGCCTGTTCCCGGGCACCCAACTCCGCCCTCCTACCCGCCACACCTGCCATTAACACTCCCCTAATAGATGCTTTGTAAGCATCCCACTGAATCGGAAAAACCGGATGTGAGGCATTCTGTGTCCAATAATAAGTATGTGCAACCTCAAAGGTGGAAGAGGTTGGATTCTCCACAGAAGAGAGGAGGGACGAGGACCCAGCAGGGACAATGTAACTATCAAGGCAGAATAATCTGAGATCTCCCTACTGGTATAACACACTTCTCTCGTATTGATCTCACCTTCAGCTGACCTACTGCCAGCGATGAGTGAAGGACTTGTGCACTGAGGGATAAAAGGAGAAAACTGAGCCGTCCAGATATTTCCATCTCCAGAGTTCAGTAGGCAAACGAGTGACTGGAAATACAGGATTAAATCTGGTGCTGGATGAACAATTGCAGGGAAGCAGCAGGGGTAAAAGCCAGGTAGGTTTATTCAACAAAGATGGAATTTATTTCGCTGCGCATGCGCAGCTTCATGAGGCATGTCAGGTAGGGCAATCACAGAGGTTATATACCCGTAGAGATTAACCCTTTACAATGCATCAAATACTAGTACCAATAGATTTGTTACATTAAACAGGAATATTATACAAAAGTACTTAAAAGTACATAAAGAACAACTCTCCTATCCAAGTTTATAGGATATATTTGATTTAAAAAAAAAATTAGTTAAAACAAAACTACTTGATCATCGAACAAATCCATAATAGTGTGAACAGACATAAAAATTATATCACCACGGACATCTACCAAAAATATAAAAGGAAAATAAATAAGAGGGTCTGTAGGGAAAGAAGTCAGTTTATCCATAAGCAAATCCAACAAGGCAACATGAAAAGGAGGAGGCACATACAAAGAGAACAGTGTGAAACAATGAACATTGTCTACCGAAGTGAGACCACCAGAGGCAGGGATTTAGACACCAGGACTGAAACCCCTCTAGCTAGTGACTAATAAGAAGAATGATATCGCCTCGCAACCCATTCCCTCCTAAGGGCCAACACCTTCTAACCCGTAAGGTGAGTTTCCTGTAAACAAATTATATGTGGGGAGTGTCTCTTTACAAAATCTAGGCACAGCGCTCTTTTGAATTTAGAATTAAGGCCACTGACGTTCCAACTTACATTAAGGGACCCCATCATGAAGCAAATGAGAAGCACATACAGGGCCCAATACTCCACACAGAAGCCATTTAACTAGGAGAGCTCCCAGGCACACCACACGCAACCAGACAACAAAGACACTACAACACAGAACAACAAGAACAGATAAGAACGGTAGATTATTCCCAGAACAAATCCCTGTCTAACACTAACCGAACCAATGCAGACCTATACCCCAAACAATAAAACAATATCAGGCGAGTGCAGGAGCTACTTCCAAACCACCACTTACCACCATCCCAGTTAACTAGGGTTAACAACCCTCTAGCAAGGGAAGGACCTAAGGGAAACTCCATTCCTACACCCCTAACTAACTAAGAAAGGAGCAGGCAGTCCAGCAGGGAAATCAGTCCATCGGCTGAACATCCCAAGGGGCAGCCTCCGCCCACTGCATTGCCTCAACAGGTGAAGTGAACAATTTAGTGGTGTGTCCATCCACCATCCTCAGACGAGCCGGGTACAGCATAGCATATCTATATTCTTTGGAGCGAAGCTTGGCTCTAACTTCTGTAAATTGGGTACACTGTTTTGGTAATTCCACAGAGAATTCCAGTTAGAATCTTTGCCAGGAATGGTCTGGGGGCCCCCCAGGGATAGGAGATCTGGCAGGGACCCTATGTGCCCACTCCACCGAGTCGAAAGGAGCCCCACCAGCCGAACATTATTGCGCCGGAGACGATTTTCAAAGGCATCAGCTCTGTCCACTATTCCTCTAAACTGATGCTGGAGGTCAGCAATTTGTTGAGGGACAGGGCATAGAGTGTCTTCCACTGTAGAAACTCTGTTGGGGGCGTGGCTTGGTGCCGACCAGGATGGCCGCACACTGAGGAAGCTCCCGCTCTGTTGGCCCTGAATTAAGCTGAAACCCCCTTTGGTGACCCTGCTATTAAATGGAGAGGACCTCCCACCGGGCTAAGAATTCTCCTGCTGCTGCTCAACTGTGTCCTGCAGCTCCTGGAGGCATCCTGCGGTTCCTGCAGCTACCCCAGGGGCCGGCACCTTCCTCTCTGCCCGCCATTATGGGCCCTGTGCAAGGCCTGAGCTCCCGCTCAGGTGGATGTACTTTGTGCCCTCGGGTGACCCTCCTGTCAGCTCTCCGCTGCAACCCGGCTCTTCCAAGACCTCCTTGCTGGTGCTGCCGCCTGTCTCCGCTGCTCCGTCCCTGCCTGGGGTCCTGAGGCGGCCGTCCCTGCATTGCACTGCTGCACAGGCTCCAGAGTCTCCTCCTGCTGCTGTGGCCCCAGCTGTACTGTCTATAACAGCGCCTCAGCTCCCGGACCCGGCAGTGAGTGGTGTGTGTGGTCTCCCCGCCAGTGACCTCCTCTCCCCCCTCTCTTCATCAGGGGTCGGCCCCGCCATCTTGGGCCTCATTAGTGAGGGGCCTGCCATCTCCTCATACTAGCCCTCCGCTGCCTGTGGATGCTCCCTATTGTCCAGCCTCCCTCTCCTCTGGGTCTCTAGCTTGGGGATCTGGCCATTGTTCTCCTGGGCAACTCCTGCTTGAGGGGTCGGCTCTCCCCCCCAGTGGCGTCCCCTACTCCTGCACCGCTGGACCCCCAGGCTTTCAGCTGCATTCCTGCCAGCTCAAAGACCAGGACTGGGCACTATGACATCCTCTGGGACCCCCTGCCTGTCCCCCCAGGGGACGCCTCGCTCCCACCCAGGGCCAGTGGCAACTAACATACCGGTAGCAGCCTCAACATCGTGGGATGCCCTGTCGGAGTCTGATATCCTCTGCTCAGGATTTTCTGTGCCCCTTTCAGCTATTCCTGATCTAAGCCTGCTGCTCTCCCAAATTCCAACTAAGGAGGACTTCCACTCACTCATTGCTGAGGTTAAGGATACCTGACGGGCAGAAATTGCATTCATGAGCCAAGATCTCAAGCATGTTTCAGACCGAGTGGAGGGCTGGGAGGGAGCCCATGATACCACCGAAGAGTATATTGCTCAACTTCACTCTACCATTGCCTCTCAAACTGACTTTCTCAGCGACCTCCAGGCTCACGTTGAGGATTTGGATAACAGGGGGAGGCTGAATAACATCAGGGTTCGTGGTTTGCCAGAGGCTACCTGTGAGGAAGATCTCTTTGTCACCCTGTAGGCCATCTTCAACCTTATCCTTGGAAAGCCCGTGTCCTATAGGATCGAACTGGACAGGGCCCATCAGGCGCTCTGCCCCAAGTCCACTGTGGGGGCTCCAAGGGATGTAATTTGCTGTGTGCATGATTTTCAAGTTAAAGAGGCTATCATGGCCAAAGCTAGGTCCCGGAGAAATTTCGACTTTGATGGCGCCCTTATTCCGCTCTATCAGGACTTGTCTTGGCTGAGTCTCAGGAAAAGGCGGATGCTCCAGCCCCTTCTGGCAGTCCTCTGCTCTCATAATGTGCCTTACCTGTGGAACTTTCCTTTTGCGCTGCATGCTCGCAGGGATGGATTGGAGTTGCCGGTGGATTGGGATCTGACGCCTCCACCACCTCCTTTGCCACCTGTATGCCAGCCTGTCCGACCACTCCGATTTGGCTCCCAGCGGAAATCCCCCTCTCCTGCCTTAGGAGTTCCCCCTCGGGCCCCCCTTGAGACATTGAAGGCTGTTTTGTGCCTTCACCTGAGGATCTTGGTCTGGGTATGCCCAGACTGCTGTGGGACTTCCTCTCCTTGCAGTTAACATTTTGCTTTTGCATATTTTTATTGCTCTTGTGATGTTGCATTTTTTGGTCACCAATGGTTTCGTTTGCCTTGTGTTCTCTTGCCGTGGCCTTGGAGTTTGGTACCTACCTTTTTGGGGGTCATTTATTGGTGGTGTACTTCCATATTCCCTCTAGAGGCCATAGTAATGGACTGCCCATGCTTTGGTTCATGGTCCACTCTTGTGGTCTTGGCCTCTGCATTGGCCTACTGGTCAATGGTTTTCTTTGATGTAGGTGTTTTTGTTTGTTTTTTGTTGTCCTGTCGGTCAGTTGTCTGTTTGTTTGCCCTTGTGTTTTCCCCTGTTTCTTTTTCTCTCTTATTCCTCCTTTCCTGCTTTAGGTTGCCACTCCTCGCTTCTCTCCTTCGTGACCTGGGTTCTACAGCTGCTGTCTTCTCGTTTCCTCCTTTTCGGATCCCCAGGGCCGTTATGTGGTAGTGGAGGGAGTCTTGGGCGGGGTCCCGCTACTGCTGTGTAATATTTATGCCCCTAACACCTCTCAAATTCCATTCCTACGTATAGTGCTGGCCAGGCTTCATAAATGCCCTTCCTCTGCCTGGCTGCTAGGGGGGGACATTAATCTTATTTTTCCCATTCTTTAGACCGTCTGTCTCTCTCTGCTGCCCCGCCTTCTCCTGCCCAATTGCGCTTGGCTTCCATTTTTTGGCTGGTTATACGGGCCTCTTCGTTATACGATCTGTGGTGGATAAATCACGCAATGGACCGCTTTTTTAGCTTTTATTCCCATCCCCATAAATTGCAGACGTGCATAGACTATTTCTTTTGCAACCTCCCTATGGTTCGCCTGCTCTCCTCCTCCTCCCTTGACCCTATCTCCTGGTCTGATCAATGCCCTATCCTTCTCTCTTTCTCTCCCTCCCCTTCCTCACTCCAGATCTGCCCCTGGAGACTGAATGATTCCCTCCTTAAATCGCTGCCTTCCTGGGAGTCGATACAGAAGTGTATAACTGATTACTTTGCCACTAATGAGGGTTCAGTCTCTTCTCAGGCTGTCCTCTGGGAAGTTCATAAGTCTGTGGTACGTGGACATTGTATTGCTCTGGGTGTGCAACTCAAGCGCAATGCTCTGACTCGCTCCCGGGAACTCCACGTGGAGATCGCTCGCCTAGAAGCACTTTTGCTCTCTGCCCCTTCTCTACCGACTTTGCGGCGCTTGGTGGCTGCTCGGGCGCAGTTGGGCGACCTGGCTCTGCATAGAGTTGAGCGGCAATTGTTGTTTGCCAAACAACTTTTTTTTTATGAAATAGGAAATAAAGCACATACCATGCTGGCCAGGCACCTGCGTGACCGAGCAGTTGCTCAATCCTCCTCTGCATTGGAAGACTCTTTGGTGTCCTTCATTATCACCCTGCTGATATCTCTCGCCTTTTTGTGGATTACTATTCAAATCTTTTACTCCCTTCCCTCCCAGCTTCCGTCTGGTCCGGTGGAGCGAGCAGCAGTTCTTGACTCTTATCTCTCCAGATGCGGCTTGCCTGCTTTGTCGGGAGCCGATCGGGAGGTTGTCAATGCACCTATTACTGGGGAGGAAATCCTGGAGGTGCTACCTGCTGGTCGTTCCCCTGGCTCTGACGGTCTCACGTACCTGTACTATAAGAATTTTTCCTCTATCCTCGTTCCTAAGCATTTCCCTCTGTTTAACTCTTTCATGGAGGGGCAGGTGATCCTGCAGTACTTCTTACACTCCTTAACCCCTTAAGGACCGGGGTTTTTTCCGTTTTTGCATTTTCGTTTTTTGCTCCTTGCCTTTAAAAAATCATAACTCTTTCAATTTTGCACCTAAAAATCCATATGATGGCTTATTTTTTGCACCACCAATTCTACTTTGTAATGACGTCAGTCATTGTGCCCAAAAATCTACGGTGAAACGGGAAAAAAAATCATTGTGAGACAAAATTGAAAAAAAAAACGCCATTTTGTAACTTTTGGGGGCTTCCGTTTCTACGTAGTACATTTTTCGGTAAAAATGACACCTTACCTTTATTCTGTAGGTCCATATGATTAAAATGATACCCTACTTATACAGGTTTGAATTTGTCGCACTTCTGGAAAAAATCATAACTTCATGCAGAAAAATTTATACGTTTAAAATTGTCATCTTCTGACCCCTATAACTTTTTTATTTTTCCATGTATGGGGCGGTATGAGGGCTCATTTTTTGCGCCGTGATCTGAAGTTTTTAACGGTACCATTTTTGAATTGATAGGACTTATTGATCGCTTTTTATTCATTTTTTCATGATATAAAAAGTGACCAAAAATGCACTATTTTGGACTTTGGAATTTTTTTGCGCGCACGCCATTGACCGTGCGGTTTAATTAACAATATATTTTTATAATTCGGACATTTCCGCACGCGGCGATACCATTTATGTTTATTTTTATTTTTATTTACACTGTGTTTTTTCTTTTATGGGAAAAGGGGGGTGATTCAAACTTTTAATAGGGAAGGGGTTAAATGATGTTTATTCACTTTTTTTTTGCACTTTTTTTTTGCAGTGTTATAGGTCCCATAGGGACCTATAACACTGCACACACTGATCTTTTACATTGATCACTGGTTTCTCATAAGAAACCAGTGATCGATGATTCTGCCGCATGACTGCTCATGCCTGGATCTCAGGCACTGAGCTGTCATTCGGCGATCGGACAGCGAGGAGGCAGGTAGGGGCCCTCCCGCTGTCCTGTCAGCTGTTCGGGATGCCGCGATTTCACCTTGGCTATCCCGAACAGCCCACTGAGCTAGCCAGCATGCTTTCGGTTTCACTTTAGACGCGGCGTTCAACTTTGAACGCCGCGTCTAAAGGGTTAATAGCGCGTGGCACAGCGATCAATGCCGCGCGCTATTAGCCACGGGTCCCGGCCGTTGTTAGAGGCCGGGCCCGAACCGCTATGACGCGGGGCCACGCCGTGGCCCCGCGTTATAGATCGGGAGTGGACACATGACGTTCCAGTACGTCATGTGTCCTTAAGGGGTTAATCACCTTGATACCTAAACCTGGTAAGGATCCTCAAGATTGCTCTAGTTACCGACCTATTGCCCTTCTTAATTCGGATTTGAAATAGTTTTCTAAGGTGTTGGCAGTCAGACTTTGCTCTTTTCTCCCATCTCTTATCCATAAGGATCAGGTTGGGTTTATTCCTGGCCGCCAGGACGGGGACAACACCGGGAGGGTTATAGATCTCGTTGACTTGGTTAATCGCTGGTCCAGACAGGCATTGTTTCTTAGCTTAGATGCCGAAAAGGCGTTTGATAGATTGGGGTGGCAGTTTCCTTTTGCTACCCTCCAGAAATTTGGTATTACGGGGATTTTTTTGACTGCGCTGCGGGGTCTCTACTCTCCCACTGCATCTCTTAAACTGCCTCATTCTTCTTCCACAACCTTTCCTTTGGCAGGCCTTGGCTGCCATGATTAGGGGGGATCCGGACATCACTGGCATTTCGTTGCATGATAGGGACTTTAAGATTTACTTGTTCGCTGATGATATTCTTCTAATACTCTCTCGTCCTTCACTTTCTCTTTCACTTTCCTAACCTATATAGAGTTCTACATGAATATGGCTACAAGGTAAATCTCTCTAAATCTGAATCACTCCCTCTGAATCTCCCCATGTCTCTTTCCACTCTATTGCGCTCGAATTATTCTTTTAAGTGGTCTCCTTCTGCTATCAAGTACTTGGAGGTCCATATCACTTCCCGCTACTCTTCTCTTTATTCTACTAACTACCTCCCCCTTTTTCGGGAACTTCGTGCCCTCCTAGAGAAGTATATTTCCTTTTTTGGGTGTATTGCGGCGATAAAAATGACCATCCTCCCGAAACTTCTCTTTTTTCTAAACGTTGCTGACTTGTGTGCCGTTGTCTGCTCTTCGTACTTTTTAATCGTCTCTTTTTCATTTTATTTGGGATGAGAAGAGGCACCGGCTTCCCATGTCTGTTATGATTGCTAGTAGGGAGCGGGTAGGTTTAGAGGTCCCAGATGGGATTAAATATTATTGGGCTGCCCATCTGCGCCACCTCGCGGCGTGGTCTTCTTACCATGCTTATAGCCGCAAGGATGGAGCTAGAGAAGCTTTGGTTGGTTCCTATACACCCTAACACACTTCTGTGGTCTCCCCCTGCATCTACTATCTCTCTCACCTCTCTGCTGGGCCCCATGACATTCTCTAAATATGTTTGGGGGTACTGCTCTGTGAAATTTAAATTGTTCTCCCCTCTGCGTTCTTTTCTTTATCACCCTGACTTTCCTCCTTGTCTGTCTTCTGCTATGGTCCGGGAGTGGGGAACTCGGGGCCTTTTTTGTTGGGCAGATGTAGTAGACTCTCTCTCACGTTCACACCTACCTTTTGAACAAATGAGGACTCGTTGGGATCTCCCCTCTTCTGAGTGCTTTCGCTATATGCAGCTGAAGCATTATATGTTGTCCACACTAGGTTCCACGGTGGTTTCTTTGCCTACTGGATTCAAAAGATTTTTTCCTTGCTTCTCCAATCACCTATAGGGGACACAACGACTCACCGGTATATGGGTCGCTGGGAAACTGCTCTTCACACTACCACATCCCTCCCACAATGGCGGATCATATGGGAAAGAGCCTCTAAGGCTTTGATTTGTACTCCTTATAAGGAAACCCAGTATAAAATGATTATGGGGTGGTATCATACGTCAGAACTGTTGAATAGACTGAACCCTGACATCCCTCTACAATGCTGGCGTTGTGGGGTGGGGCTGGGAACTGTGTTTCATATATTCAGGTCTTGTCCTCTCTTAACTGATTATTGGAAAAGAGTTCAGAGATTGTTACATAATGTTCTGGGAGTGTTGGTTCCGCTAGACCCGCTTATTTATCTACTCCATCTTTCTCACCTCTCTTTGTCCAAGAAACCCTTTAAGCTCTTTCAGCATATTGTTTTAGCCGCCAAGACCCTAATTTCTAGGTACTGGAAGAACACTCTCTGCCCCCCCCCCCCCCCCCCTGAATCAGCCTTTTTAACCCGTAGACGTGAGATTCGTTCCTTGGAATTTCTGACAGCCTCTCTCAACAATTCTATCCCTTTATTCCTCTCGGTCTGGGAGCCCTGGGACCGTTTCACTGATTCACTCTGTACTTTTCTTTCCCCGCCCTTTTTCTTTCTCTTTCTTTCTTTTTCCCTTCTATCTTGCCTAATGTGGCTGTTCTGTGTTTGTCTTTGTGTATCCACTATTTGTCCTTCCTGCCCCTCCCTTCCCTTGTCCGTGGTTGTTACAACCTTAGTACCTGTAGATGCTGATATGTGGGAGCACGTTTGGCCGATTTGGCCTATACTGTGCTCTCCTGTGCTCAACTTTGGTACCCGAGGTCTTTCCTGGATTTCCTGCGATCCTATTAGCTTATATTGGCCCTACTTTTTGCTTGCTTTTTGTTTTCTTTTATGGCAATTGTTATTGGGCTTCTGCCCCTGTGCTCTCACTGTAATTTGCTGATTGTTCTTGGGCTTCGGCCCATGAGATATTATCTTTATATGTTTCTTGTATTTGGCTTTGTGTTCCTGAAAAACTCTTTAATAAATATTACAGTTGAAAAAAAAATTTAAAAAAAAGAAACTCTGTTTTCCACCTCCGTGGTGTGCTCTCTCAACTTGGCGCAGGATGACAAACTCCTGTCTAAGCTCATCCACTTTAGAGATCATGGAAGTATGACAAGAGGTTATAGTAGACAATATTTCAGTAAAGCGGAGGTCTATGGGGGCCCCATCATACGACATCGAGAGGGATGAGGTGATGAAGAAGGAGGATGATCCGCTAAGGGCATGTACTGACCAGGTGAAGAACTGCCCAAAGGATCCTCAGATCTGGATCTGAGAATTGACTCAACGTCTTAGCAGCATTGGCCGCCACTTTTGTAGAGAGAGGTGTCTGAGCCACAGAGTCACGCTATGAACATCCACTAGCCTCGGAATGTCAGTCCTCCTAAGAGACATCCTCATCAGATGAAGGGCGAGCCATCCCATCTCCTGACTTGTGTTTGGATCAGCCCCTTGGGCCACCCATAGTAGCACACAGTCACTTAGCAGCGCAAATAGGAGCAATGTAGGGCACTAGAAGAGAGGAACACCAAACGTAGCACGCAGGGCAGATGTCTCCGTGTAAGATAGCACAAAGATCCTGAGCAAATACTTCAACAGCAGGCGAGGGGCAGAACCTTGCAGAGAATACAGTCCAGTTATGACTTCACATAGGAGAGTACCAAGAACTCCACCAGCACTTCAGCTACCGTAAGTACCAGCAAGCCCAGCAGTGAATTATGGCAACACAGTCCAGCACAGGGCACTAGAGGAGCTACAGGAGGGGAGACACCAAGCACAGCACTCCTTCAGCTATTAGGCCCAACAAGCCCAGATATAAGCAGATGTTGTTATAGCACTGAGAGGCAGGTAGAGATGCCAGGGAGGGGGGTAATCACTGATGCAGCAGCGCCCGGTAACTTAGGCAGAGTAGTGGAGGAGTCCAGAGGCTACTCTAGGACTATAGTACCCCCACAGAGCTCCACAAATCCTCAGAAGAAAGTGTTGCCATCCTCCATTGCTCTCCTGAAGAGAGCTGTACTCAGAAGCGTGGGCAAAACGGGAGTTGCCTAGGAGACCCAGCACAGGAGCAAGCTCCATCCACGAAGGCCAGCAATGGCGGGGCCTCCAGCCACAGGAGCAAGGGACCAGCCCGGGATTCTGGCAAGCAGAGGACACAGCAGATTACCCCACAGCAGCAGAGCATTTCCACTCCAGGGCAGACTTCCACCACAATCGCCACCACCACCTGCACAGACGCCGTCCGGCCCCACCAAGAATCCGTTCACCACCGCTAGCACCCAGCAGAAGCAGCCAGGACCACTGCCACAGCTTCAAGAGACATTCCAGAGCTCAGAGCACCCCCTTCAGGTAAGGATCACCGCAGGTGAGGGGTATTTTTCAGGATAAATGTAAACTGGGAAGTGGGAGCTTGGCGGACACATGACTGCTCAGTGACCCATGCAGGCCACGCCCCCCAAAAGCATCCATATTAGCCGTTTCCATTAGTTATTAACTCATTAAGGACACAGCCCATTTTGGCCTTGAGCACACAGACATTTTTCATTCATGCGTTTGTTTGCTTTTTTCTTCTCCCATTTTGAGAGGCAAAACTCTTTTTTTATTTTTTCACCTACAGACCTATTTGAGGGTTTTTTTTTTCTGTGACAATTTGTACTTTTTAATGACCTCTTTGATTTTACCATTAAATGTACTGCAAAACCCCAAACATTTTTTTGCTTGATGTAAGGTCTGTGTGTTCAGAGAGTAAAGACACTAAAACATAGTTAAATGAAAAAACTCAAAACTGATATAGACTTAATATAACCAATATGCATGTAATCGTTAGGTTGATTGCTCTTTCCTTTGCTCCTGGCCGGCTATAACTATGAAATAGAAAAAAGTGAATGTAGCTTTATACAGACTAACATTTTACCTGTTTACTCTGAATGTAGACATTAAAAGGGAACTCTGGTACATAACATCTTATCTCCTATCAACAGGATAAGGAATTAGTGTGTGATCACTGGCGGTCCAACCGCTGGGACACCCCGACTCTCCTCGTGCAAGGAGTTATCTCCCCTCCATGCAAGAAGACTGTCAACAACCGTAATAAGCTGTAGTCAACACACATGCTCTGAGCAAGAGAAGGGCCGGTGTAGTGAAGAATTGTGTGTCTTGAAGCGGTGTTCTGAACGCAAATGTTCCCAGTGGTCGGACTCCCCGCGATCTGACACTTATCTGATTCCCATTTAACCTGCTTTTGATCTGTAAGTTTAGCTGGCAGATCAAAACTCAGTGTGCCATTAAAGGTCACATGTACTGTATATATCTATCCAAGTGTAAATCTGGCCACAAACATTTAGTTCCTTTGTACAGTCCTGATTTTGGTGAGAAATGTGCTGCAACACATCAGTTATAGTAAAATGACAATTGTTATTTGAAAATACTTAATTCTGTTCTGAGCTTTCAAAACCAAAATCAGATTTTAAGTAAAAGTTACTTGTACATATAAAGAGAGCCTTATAGATATTTAAGATGAACAGCAACGTCCCAATTTTAATTATATGCAATGGAGCCATCTTCACGGGAGCAGTTTGTCCTGTCGTAGATGGTAAGTTGGGGAGCTGCCACTAGACTCCCAATTGGTGCCTACACCTAGTAGTCCAATGACCTTATACTGGATCTACTTGTCACCAATGTGATGTGCTCATTTCATGTTCACTGTGGGTATTCAAGCCAGTTGAATGCATCGTAAATCAGCTTTGGCTGTGACAATATATATTGAATGTGTTTTTAGGAGTACCATACCTCCTACCAACTTGACTAAACAGTTTAGTATTTGGGAACAATTTTGATTCTGTGCCAGTCCTTAATAAAGATTAGGATGACTCAGCAGATTCTGAATGGCCACCTGAGCTTTTACTCCAATTCTCATACTTTCTGGAGAGAATTTGTCTTGTAATCCATGATCCAGCACTTTCAGTTGAAGGTGTTCAGCCGCTCATAGACAGGACATCCCAGAGATGTAGGAAGGACTTTCTAACAAATTCTCACCTGTAATGACTTACAGACCCCTCAAACAGATGCGTGATATATGTGGTCTTCTCCTGCTGCCATTGTAGGTGTGCCAATTCTTATCTTCTTTTTAGCTAGGCACCCCTTGGCAAGCCTTATCTTTTGGATTGCTGGGCTCCCTCCATATATTATATTTTATTAGCAAAGTTCACATGACATGTATCCAACATGAATTCCTTGCTTTATGCAAGTAAGGTCTGTGTTGTGTGAGAGAACCTCATGCTGTTAATGTATGCCATGCTTATTAGATAACTAAGGTTCCCTTATCTTAACTCAAGGGAAGTGGTGCTATGAAGTACATTCACACATACGTTGATGTACACAAATTCAAATGCGCAGTAAGCATTGTAATTAAATTAATAAAAACCGTGTCAAATCTCCTTAAAGGAAATATGTCAGGTATACTTAAAGTATACATTCCAAACTTATATTAGGGCATGGCTTTTTTTCATATATGTATCTGTTCTTCCATAACAGAAAAATGATTTGGGGGATATTTGTCAAAGAATTTAGTTTTTTCCTGTCTAAATTTGTCGCACAGAAAGTCGCAGTCTAAATAAGTGCGACTTTTCTGCGACTTTTGCTTTAGAGGATTTTTAGAACATGATGCATCACTGGCGGATCCAGGGGGGTTAAACCCCCCCCCCCCCCCCCCCCCCCCCGAGATTTCTGCCCCCCGATTTCTAACATGGTGGAGCGGTCAGCTCCCGCTCCACCATTCACTCATTAGTTTACCTAATGCCGGCTCCTGAAGATCCCGTCACCGCGGCTCACCGCTCACCTGTCTGTGTACGTAAGAAGAGGAGAGCTGCTCAGCGGGGGGACGTAATAGAAGTGTATGTATTTTTTTAAAGTGTTTGGCACAACTATATGGCACTGGGGTCAGGGGGCAATTAAAAAACTTAGGGGGCGCAAAAAGGATACATTTAATGTGAGGTGCCCATGACAGGGGGGGAATTTTATGTGAAGAGCACATGACAGGGTGTCCTTTGTCATGTGCTCTTCACATATAATGCCCCTTGTGCTGTGCCCCTCACATAATGCCCCCATCATCATCATGTGCCCTTCAGATATAATGGTCCTGTCATGTGCCTCTCACATATGATGCCCCCTGTGGGGCAGGACAGGGGGCATTATATGTGAGGGGCATGTCACAGGGGGCATCATATATTAGGGGTACAGGAAAGGGGGCAGTATATGTGAGGGGCACATCACAGGGGGTATTATATGTTAGGGGCACAGGACAGGGGGCAGTATATGTGAGGAGCACATGATGAGAGCATTATATGAGGTACACAGCACAGGGGGCATTAAATGTTAGGGGAGCATGACGGGGGCATTATATGTAAGGGGCACAGCACAGGGCATTATATGTAAGGGGCACAGCACAGGGCATTATATGTGATGGGCACAGGACAGAGGGCATTATATATGAGTGGCACAGCATAGAGGGCATTATATGTTAGGTGAACAGGACAGAGGGCATTTTTATTATGTGGGGGGAACAGGACGGACATTGTTAATATGTGGGGAGCGCAGGAGGGGCCATAATTATTATATGTAGGGGCACAGGATGAGGCATTATTACTATATGTGAAGGCACAGAGTGTTTTGCATTTTAGAGGTATGGTGTATATTATAAAGGAATTTCAGGGTTGGTACGATTTTTATGGGCCACAATACATTACAGTATTGTATTCAGAGGGTGCACTGCACGGCAAGGTTATATTCAGATGGTACAGTGTGTGGTAGTATTATATTCAGAGAGCGCAGTGTGTGGTAGTATTATATTCAGAGAGTGCAGTGTGTGGCAGTATTATATTCAGAGAGCGCAGTGTGTGGTAGTATTATATTCAGAGTGCAGTGTGTGGTAGTTTTATATTCAGAGAGCACAGTGTGTGGTAGTATTATATTCAGAGGGTGCAGTGTGTGGTAGTACTACATTTAGAGGGTACAGTGTGTGGTAGTATTATATTTAGAGAGCGCAGTGTGTGGTAGTATTACATTTAGAGGGTACAGTGTGTGGTAGTATTATATTCAGAGAGCGCAGTGTGTGGTAGTATTATATTCAGAGAGCGCAGTGTGTGGTAGTATTATATTCAGAGGGTGCAGTGTGTGGTAGTATTACATTTAGAGGGTACAGTGTGTGGTAGTATTATATTCAGAGAGTGCAGTGTGTGGTAGTATTCAGAGAGCGCAGTGTGTGGTAGTATTATTTTCAGAGGTGTGCAGTTTGTGGTAATTTTATATTCAGAGAGCGCAGTGTGTGGTAGTATTATAATCAGAGGGTACAGTGTGTGGTAGTATTATATTCAGAGGGTGCAGTGTGGGGTATTCAGAGGATACAGTGTTTAGCAGTATTATAATTATTGTTTTCATCTAGAGGATCAGAATCCGCTGACAAATTAACGAGCCATCTGGGTGTCATTTTCTGCAGAGAGAAGATTTAGCTGACAAAGTCAAAGCGGTATGTACCATTGAAGCTGTCACCTGTAGTCACTGATATCATTGTGTATTCTCTTCACTATAGAGAAGACGCCACCTGTAGTCACTGATATCGTGTATTCTCCTCACTATGTCCCATCAGAGCTGTAGTCACTTGTAAGTTTTGCAGTTTTCATGGGTAAAACAACAACTCCCAGCATAACCTTACCACTACTTAGGTCATACTGGGAACTGTAGTTTTAAATGGTCAAAACTTCTTTAGCACTTTCCCATTCCCATTGGTTTATTTGATTATTATACTGGAAATTATTTTCTGCAAACTGCTATTCCGCGGGTATCACAACTATGCTCACAACTATACTGCCAACCTAATGTGGGGGAACAATTCTTCCAACTAAATGTGGGGGAACTACAACCTAATGTGGGGGAACTATACTGCCAACCTAATGGGGGGGGGGGGACTACAACCTAATGTGGGGGAACTATACTGTCAACCTAATGGGGGAGAACTACAACCTAATGTGGGGGAACTATACTGCCAACCTAATGTAGGGGAACTACAACTTAATGTGGGGGAAGTATACTGCCAACCTACTGTGGGGAAACTACAACCTAATGTGGGGGAACTATACTGCCAACCTAATAGGGGGGGGGGACTACAACCTAATGTGGGGGAACTACAACCTAATGTGGGGGAACTATACTGCCAACCTAATGTGGGGGAACTATACTGCCAATCTAATGTGGGGGCACTACAACCTAATGTGGGGGAACTCTGCTGCCTACCTAGTGTGGGGGAACTGGAAACTATACTGCCTACCTAGTGTGGGGGCACTATGCTGCATACTTCAAGGGGTACTCCACTGCCCCAGCGTTCTGAACATTTTGTTCCAAACCCTGGGTGCAGGCTGCAGGGGTTGTGATGTCACAGCCACGCCCCTTGTGACATCACACAACACCTCCTCAATGCAAGTCTATGGGAGGGGGCATGTCGACCAGTGCATGATACTCTAATAGTGCCCCTCCCGAGACTAGACTCTGGATCCGCCCCTGGTATGCATCACTACTAACGTTCACTTGTCTGGGTCGCACCTGCTCAGCACATGCAAGGGCTGCAGTACCATGATGTCGGGGCCGCAACATTCATGATTGCAGAAGCTACTACATGTATACCCCAAGATACAAATTCCAAGAATGCTAATGTAGATTAGAGAGAAATAATGTGTCAATTTTGTTGATTGCCTCATTCTTGTCAAATAGATTCTGGCTTGGCACCTCCTATCAACAAGTAGTTTTTGGTACAAAATGCTTTGCTGATTAGTTACTTAAATCGTTTTTTTCACTATGAGACTGCCATTTTCTCAAGTTAGTGACAACTGGAGTAATACACAGACCGTTATCAATGGCGGTTCATATAAACCTTAAAGGGGTACTCCAGAGAAGAAAAAAATATTTTCAAATTAAATGGTGCCAGAAAGTTAAGCAGATTAGTAAATTACTGCTATTTAAAATCCTCATCCTTCCAGTACTTATCAGCTGCTGTGTGGTCCATAGGAAGTTGTGTAGTTCTTTCCAGGCTGACCACATTGCTCTCTGCTGACACCTCTGTGTGTGCCAGGAACTGCTTGGTACAGGAGTGGTTTGTTTTATGGGGATTTACTCCTGCTCTGGACAGTTCCTGACCCGGACAGAGGTGACAGCAGAGAGCAATATGGTCAGACTAGATAGAACTACACAACTTCTTGAAAACAGAAGTAATTTACAAATCTGTATAATTTTCTGGCATCAGTTGATTACACTACCCCCCCCCCCCCCCCCTCTGGAGTACCCCCTTATTGGTACATTCACACTTGACTGATTTGCTGGGAAAAGGTCTGCAGCAAATCTACATGAAAATCTTACAGGTTTGTTGTGGATTTCCTGTGATTTCAATAGGGAAATCTGTGACTTAAACTGCAAATTATTTTTTATCAGTGTTTTCAATAATTTAGAAATAAAGACAAAATTACTGAACACCATAACATAATGGTAACATAATGACCTTGACAGCAGGATTGTCAGAGCAGATAAATAAAGTGAGCTACAAGTCTAATAGACAAGGTCTAACATCGTGCATAAATCCTAGCCGATAGGAAACGGTAATAGGTAGACGTAGCTTTGTTGAGCATCACCAAGAAAAATGTGGAATGCTGAAGGCTCCGCTGTGAAGTAATCAATATGTATTCACAACAATATATATAGCAAATACATAGAAGTTGCTATAAACGTGTACTAAACAGAAAACAAGTAGAGCGGAGAAAGAGAAGGGGGGAATAAGGGTGACAATCCGACCAAAGTGGTAGAGGTAAGTAAGTAAGATAAGTCAGGAAAGGGAGCACTAGTAATGATCCTAATGGCTCCAAACAGCGTAAAATGTGGACATGGAATTATTTGGACCGGCGGTAAGGTACCTCTTGTTTCCAATGGAGAGCAATAAGGCACTTGACCGCAGACAATATACAGAAGATTTACTGCAGATTTGCTTTACAAATTTCTGTGCAGAGAATCTGCCACAAGCCAGTCTAGTGTTTGTTTACCCTAATAGCACCCAATAAGCAGTTGATTTGCAGTGCGGACTGTGGAGTAGATTTAGCAAAACCTGTTAAGAGGAAGAGGGGTGCAGTTGTCTATAACAACCAATCTGATCGCTGGATCGAGGATCAATGGAGAGAATCTGTTTTCTTTGGTCCTGCCTAAAAAAAGGGTCTACAATCTAAAAATGATGTATAGAAGAAGGGTACTTGAAAGACCATAAACATTTTTATAGTAGTCTGTTCTTTGTTTTTTTAATACAAAGCACCAAACTACCTACAGGTGCCTCTAAAAGTCACTTACTGTATACTTATTGTCTTTGTCTTTGTCTATGTTCATACGGCAGAGAATTTGTGAGATGTCTTCCTAGAGAACATGAGCAGACATTTTGTAAATTTGCATGTTCTGCTGGAACGACGACCCGCTCGGAAATGCACAGTCTTCATAGGCAACAATGCATTTCCAAGCAGATTCAGGAATCTGAATTTTGCAGTGGAAACATCTGCCATGGAAATTCTGCTTTGTCCATAGTGCAGCAGAATCCTATTGAAAACTATGCTGCTGTGGAATTTTTCCACAGGATTCCGCTCTGAATTTTTGTTGTGTGAACATGGTCTTTTTAATAGAATGCTGTAAGCTTAAAGGCTGTAGAACAGTGTTTTAGCTGTTACAAGACTACAAATCCCAGCATGCCCTTTGGCACACTGGTTGCAAAGCTATGCTGTAGCAGTTGCTGCAGTTAACCAACGTGTCAACTTTTAAATAGCAGTTTGGCTTTTTCTATAACTTCCATAGTATATGAATAGATTTGTGGTACACTTCTTAAATTATCACTCCATTCATTCTGGTTGTGCAGTTGGAAGGAATAAGCACTGGGGTTGTCAGATGTTCGATAACCCTTACAAAATTTACTGAAAATGGGATCAAAGTTAACTTTACTTAAAAAAAAATATATATATATGTTGCCTTAGGTTCAACATGATACAGACCAAGTACAATGCCACATGGGGGGAGTTGCACTGATGCAAAATACTGACCAACAGCTACTATTCATTGGTGGAGAGGGGAGGGGGTAGCTGCTTGGTTTTATAGCTGCACATAAACCAAGGGTTTCAGCTGCATGGTACCATGTAGTACACCCTGCTGCGTTACAGTCTCTTATTTACGCGCATGTTTTTTTTTTATTATGGGGCCGCCCCGCACCGTCTGCTTGTATCACAGTCATTTCACCTAAATAAAGCCTCTTATTTGAATGATACAACACTAAAACATAACCTTTAATGGTCCTCAACTAAAAACAGCCAAACAATGTACTAAGTGTGAAAAAGCAATGATGAACACTCCACACAAAAACAATGAAATGTCCCGGGGGTCATGGACCGCGGAGCATGTGCCTGTGTTGTATCTCACTATCATGTCTAACATCCTTATCACAAGTGATAAGTCTGTGGCTGTAAAAATCTTTGAAATCCAACTCATCCTGTAGGTAATGTCCCAATCTACACAGCAAAGCGTGCAAGTGAGCCGTAGAAAACAAAGTGTCAGCTTGCTTCCTTTGAACCAGTGTAAAAACTCTTTAAAATCCAACTCACCCTGTAGGTAATGTCTCAATCTACACAGTAAAGCTTGCAAGTGAAAGTATCAAGGCTGTTTTTCCATTAAAATGGGGGGGAAAAAACGTGTGTAATAAAATATAAATAATTTGTCATTTCCTGATGTGACAGTCCCTTTAATTGAAAGTCTAATGTTGCAGATCTTATATTTAAGGGGTTAATGGCAGTACAAGAATCCTCAATCTGCTGAAATGTGTTAATGTTAAATTAAAAAGAGCGGTACATATCAGTGTTATGTGGATTCTCTCAATAATGAGCCGGTGAGAAGATTAATCGCCAGCACAGGGGCTGGTAATGTGCTCAAGAAAAACAGGAGAGGGACTTGTATTGAAGGGGCAATTAAGTTATCTGAAAAGTTGTAAGTAATTTTCTAAATTGTTTTGTGATCTCAGCATATCCCTTATCTTAACATTATTGCTCTCCGCTCTCTATCTTGGCAAGCTTCTCACCAAATGTTCTAGTAAGGGTTCTGTGAACATCTGCTGCCATAATCTGGTAGGATAAATATATTAAATAAAGTCAGTCTGTCCAAATTATAAACTTATTTTTAAATTACAATAGCTCTTATAGTTACATCTGCGTTCTAGTTAACCATTATTTCATACAGTATGGTAGGTCAACATGTCTCAAGAATTGTGAAACTTTTTGTATCTTGAGTTCAAAGGGAAACCATCCCTAGTTAACTAATCTTGTGGTTTTCAGTGCATACACCCTTCTGTATGGATGGGATATTAAAGGGACACTACATCTAGAAGCTGAGAGGGACAATACTTTTTATAAGCACTTGAGCAAACCGTATTGCAAATTACTGGCAACGAAAATAGATCCATCTCTTTGTGCACCTTCTATTTGCAGTTTGGGACATGTTCATTGGTTGGCTTACTATGCCTGGTCTTCATTCAAGGCAGATAAATAGAACAGCCTAAACCTCTCCTCTTTCCATGTTTCTTTTCTCTATGCACACGAAATGGGGAGGCATAATGGTGGTCTAGTATTATGATGAATATAGCATTTTTTTTCTTTCTTATTCTTTGCATTCATTATCTTACGCTCCCTTTACATGTGTCCGGTGATCTGGTGGAGTTTCCCTCCAGCGCTGTAGAAAGGTGCCGGAGAGAGAGGGATGGTAGAACCGATCCCATTCATTGGACACACTGCAGAAATAATGGGCACCGCATCATGCTAGACAACTGATGCCAACTACTGCACTTTGTCGCCTGTTGTGGCATCAGTTGCAGACAGTCTAAGACTGAGTTCACTAAGCTAGATCACCAGATAGAGATGTATGTGAACCCAGCCTTGAACACTTAATAATTACATTGACAGAACTAATAGGTAAAAAAGAAGCCCGGATCAGATGAGAATAAATATGGCTACAATATAGACATTCAGATTTAAAAGGGTCTGTGGACACCTTTTGAAAAGCATTTTTTATTCCTTCTTTCTAATTATGGTGTGAAAAAAACATTTTCTCCACTGGTCTTTATTAAAATATTTCCTACTTTTTTCTTCTACAGCCTCTACAGCTTTCTGTGTGAACTCTTTACTTGTACACAGCCTATAATTCTCCCCAGAAGACTTCCTTGTATCTTCTTTCCTCTCATTCTCCAGCTTATATGAGCTGTCATCTAAGGATCCCCCTATCCACTTTTTGAGCCAGTGTGTAACTTACTCCCTATCCTTGCTTATATCTCTAACACAGAGAGACCAGAAAGTCCATCTGACAGTTTTAGTATACTTCTCTGAGTAGCCGCTAAGTGTTAAGAATTTTTTTTAATAAAGACTATTTAGAAAGTGGCTTTATTTTACATTGAGGGGACAATAAAAAGATTTAAAAAAAATACAAAGGTTTGCATAGCCTTAAAAATTTACTTTTCATATTGGCAATTAATGCTCATTGTCAAAAGTACATACACTGACTACAAGATTTTTCCCAATATACTATTTATAAGTTCTACAGTATGTAAAGGATTTTTCCAAGGTTGGGGGAAACCTTTTTACTTCACATCATGTTAGAAAATACAGATATTTTCAGTATACTTGAAAAAGACTGGTCATGGGATATGACCTCATTGCCTGGTGGAGGATCATGCAGCTGGCACTTGAAGACTTTTGTAAGACTGCAAGTATGTAAACATAGGTGTTTTTTTTATATCCTGTAAAGTAAAGGTGTTTTTAGAATATACTCTTATCTCGGAAAGTCCCTAAATACATTGTGTAAGTCCTTCTCTAGATTTTTGATAGGGTCTAGGCATAAACAAGTGCAGCAGAACATTCTCCACTGCGTCTCCAGACTCTGTCACATGTGCACAGTGTGAACCTGCTTTCATCTGTGAAGAGCACAAGGTGCCAGTGGCAAATTTGCCAATCTGGGTGTTCTCTGGCACCTGTACGTTGTTGGGCTGTAAGCACAACCCCCATCTGTGGACGTCGGGCCCTCATACCACCCTCATGGAGTCTGTTTCTGACGTTTCTGACGTTTGAGTGGACACATACACATTTGTGGCCTGCTGCAGGTCATTTTGCAGGGCTTTGGCAGTGCTCCTCCTTGCACAAAGGTAGCGGTCCTGCTGCTGGGTAGTTGCCCTCCTACGGCCTTCTCCATGTCTCCTGATGTACTGGCCTGTCGCCTGGTAGCGCCTCCATGCTCTGGACACTACGCTGACAGACACAGCAAACCTTCTTGCCACAGCTCACATTGATGTGCCATCCTGGATGAGCTGCACTACCTGAGCCACTTGTGTGGGTTGTAGACTCCGTTTAATGCTACCACTAGAGTGAAAGCACCGCCAGCATTCATAAGTGACCAAAACATCAGCCAGGATGCATAGGAGCTGAGAAGTGGTCTGTGGTCACCACCTGCAGAACCACTCCTTTATTGGGGGTGTCTTGCTAATGGCCTATAATTTCCACCTGTTGTCTGTTCCATTTGCACAACAGCATGTAAAATTGTTTGTCAATCAGTGTTGAGTGGACAGTGTGATTTCACAGAAGTGTCATTGACTTGGAGTTACATTGTGGTGTTTAAGTGTTCCCTTTATTTTTTTGAGCAGTGTAAATAAGATTGTGTGAAGTGGACCTTAAAGGGGTACTCCGCCCCTAACCATCTTATCCCCTATCAAAAGAATAGGGGATAAGATGTGAGATGGCAGGGGTCCCGCCACTGAGAACCCCCGTCATCTCTCTTGCAGCACCCTCTGTCATCCGTGCCTGATGACGGGCGATACAGGGGCCAGAGTATCGAGACGTCACGCCCCGCCCCCTCAATGCAAGTCTATGGAATGGGCGTGACAATGGTCATGCCTCCTCCCATAGACTTGCATTGAGGGGGCAGGCTGTGATATCACGAGGGGGCCCCTGTGTTGCCCATCATCAGGCATGGAGCAAAGCTCACTCCATGCAGCAGATGACAGGGGGGCTGCAGGAGAGATCGCGGAGGTTCCCAGCGGCGGGACATCCCCCATCTGACATCTTATCCCCTATCCTTTGGATAGGGGATAAGATGCCTAGGGGCAGAGTACCCCTTTTAAAATGCCCTTTGAGGGTTGACCCTTAAACCACTCCTTCCTGCATTTGTTTAAGAAGGTATTGAGGACTCAGGACCTATATTTAGTGGGAGTCCCAGGAATGGGGACCCCAGTAACGGGACATGTATCATCTATACTGTGAATATGGGATAAATGTCCGTTGTGGACATAACCCCTTTAAGCAGTCAAAGGTTCAAGGCCAGTAACGTTCTGCAGTTTCTTTAGTATGATGAACTGATCGGCTGCACCTTACACGAGTTGTTGTTTCTCAACATAAATACACGTACTTCCTATACATCCTATGCTAAATAAATGGTTTCTATTATGTATCTGTCACAAGCTTTTGGCAGGGACTTGTCTCATTTGTCTCCTAAGATCCATGCAGTGATCACACTCTGTCAATAAATTCATTCAGTCATTGAGATTTATTGCGTATATTCACTAAAGTACAAAATCCATTAGGAGGAAATGATTCTTACTTATGTGCTGTAGCTGTAGTTTTAGTTTACACAGCTTCATGTTTATTCAACCTATGCACAGTTTAGAGGACTTTTATTGAGAATGAGATGATACGTTCATTGACAAAGAAAAAATTATGCACCAAGAAGGGATTGCTAGAATGAAATGTAATGTAAATGTAATGATATATGAAAGTGATCACAAAGAGGGAGATTTATCAAAACCTGTGCAGAGGAAGAGTGGTGCAGTTGCCCATAGCAACCAATCAGATTGCTTCTTTCATTTTCCACAGGCCTCTAAAGAGGCCTGTGGAAAATGAAAGAAGCAATCTGATTGGTTGCTATGGGCAACTGCACCACTCTTCCTCTGCACAGGTTTTGATAAATCTCCCCCAATATTAGTAAAGTTTGTTTTGGAGGCATACAGTTTCCGTATGGCATAATGCAAGACATTTGCCCACAGATGTTACACCTGAGCCTATTTATCCTGCACACTTGTAGGTTGGCAAAGCTGTTTCACCATGAACCGTGGACTGTCTAAGCCGCCTGGACCCTGTTCGTCGTGTGTATGCACCTATGTAACTGCTGCTCCCGATAGCTTGGTTAGAACAACCTAGGTGGTGGGCAATTAAAGGGAAACTGACAGGCTGTTC
Organism: Hyla sarda; assembly: GCF_029499605.1. NCBI lineage: Eukaryota > Metazoa > Chordata > Amphibia > Anura > Hylidae > Hyla > Hyla sarda. The sequence continues at coordinate 54,425,669 of NC_079195.1, forward strand.
CCCTGCACAAAACCCAATATACTGGGTAATATTGCGGGTGAACAGCAGTAAAACGAGTGGTCATTTACTTTAATAGGTCCAGTAATGCCAGAGTCCATTTAACCTCCTATTACTATTGCATTGGTGATGGGAGAGTGAGGACATATTCATGACAGAGGTGGGCACAGCCATGCCAGCCGAATTTTAAATATATTTTTATAGAACTGTATGTTCTCCTATTTCTTTTTTAAATAAATATATAAAAACAATAAAACTTAGACAACACTTGACAACATCTGTGGTACACATACACCATATGTGTGCTGGTAAATATGTCTCTGTCTCAGGAACTAGGTCAAATATATGGTGGCTTTCTATACAGCAGACCCCCACCAGCAGCAGCTGGGGTCAGTGATAAGGGAGCATTCACATTGGATCATTTTCTGACCAGATCAGGCTTTTGGCCCAGACTGACAGCATGGTATCTGGGGCCCCTAATGAAGGCATCCGAACCAACTGTGTAAGTTCTCCTAGTACACCCTGTAATAGATTAGAAAAGTCACAATGCAATGCTTCAGTATTGCAGTGTATTCTTCAAGCAAAAAAAAAAAAAAAAAAAAGTAAAAATATATAAAATTTTAATCATTGACTGGTGTCACCAAGTCTGGGAATGTCCACACTATTAAACTCTCTCTCTCTCTCTCTCTCTCTCATAGAATCGATGATTTAGAGCATCTTGCTACGTCAAGTCCAAGATGGCTTATATTTGTGTTCAAAAAAAGGTAGTTGCGGAAAATTTTGGGGTGTAAAGGAAAAGTATGCAGTTAATAAATCCGTGTGTACTATAAATGTCACTCCAATGTACCCCGTATCGCGACATCAGGAGGAAATGCTCTATCAGAATGTACACACAAAAAAGATGCAAAATAAAAGCTTGCGCAAAATTTTGTGCAAGAATTTACTCACAAAAACGGTGTCAATTCTTTGATACATGTCCCCCAATGTGTGTATGTATGTGTCTATGTTCCACAAAAACGTCCAAACGGCTAAAGATATTAACAGAAAACTTGGCACACATGTTACTTATATGTCAACAACAAACATAGAATAGGTGATTTAACCCTTACTCACCCCATTTGCCAGGGGCGGGGTTTATGTTTAAATTCCCATACAAGTCTATGGGAAATATATGTTACTGCACAACTTCCAAACGGCTGGAAATATTTCAATAATACTTATCACTTGTTACTTATATGTCCACTTAAAATATAGGATAATTAATTTAACCCTTAACTACCCCCATTTGTGAGGGTCGGGGTTTTTGTTTAAAGTCCCATGCAAATCAATGGGAAATGTATGTTCCCACATAACTTCCGTACGGCTGGAGATATTTCAATACCTGGTACACATATTACAGGTCGGGATAGGAGGTCTGGATAGGAGGTCGGGATAGGAGGATGGGATAAGAGGACGGGATAGGAGGACTGGATAGGAGGTCAAGATAGGAGGAGGGGATATGAGGTCCGGATAGGAGGTCGGGGTATAAGGACGGGATATGGGGATGGGATATGACAACAATATATGGGGACGGGATATGAAGTCAAAAGCTTCCTCCTTTGTTGATTTTCCTCCCCAACAAGGATGAAGAAGGAAAAACCGGGCAACGCCGGGTACTCGGCTAGTTTATATATAAAACTCAATGGCCCTCATTTACTATTCTAAACCAGACTTGTTTTGTCGGGTTTTTTTGGGCGCATCTTTGTCTGCGACATGTCGCAGACATCGTGCGACACAATGCTAAATTTTTCTCGACGGACCCGATGTGGATTCTCCCAAACCCGAAAAAGGGGCGTAACCCGACATTTCTGAGCTTTCCCACGTATTTATAAAGCTTTCCAACCCGAATTTGTTCAATTGTGGATTTTTTCCCAACAACTCAGAGGAGTGGGAAACTAAGCCAAAAAGACGCACATGCGACAAACAGGATGCGACATAATAATAAATACCAGGGGAAAAAAGCAATAGGGTAAGAAAGCAACATAGACTTACAACCCGATTTTCTAAGCAAATGAGGGCCAATGTGTGTGTGTATGTATTTATATATGTTCCAGCATCACATTCAAACCGCTAAAGATATGAACATGAAACTTGGCACACGTTACTTATATGTCAAAAACAAACATAGGATAGGTAATTTAACCCTTACTCACCCCCATTTGCCAGGGTCGGGGTTTTTGTTTAAAGGCCCATACAAATCTATGGGAAATTTATGTTACTGCATAACTTCCAAACGGCTGGAGATATTTCAATAATACTTGGTCACATGTAACTTTTATATGTCAAATAAAAATATGTAATAGTTTAAATTAACCCCTAACCTGCCCCCATATGTGAAGGATGGGGTTTTTGTTTCAAGTCCCGTGCAAGTATATAGGACTTCTGGTGCCCTACTCCACAAACTCCGCTCTGCATCTCCTGGTGAATGTGTCAGTCCGGCTGGTAAGCCACACCTCATCTCACAAAAACACACCCACCTTTTAAGCCACACCCCTTTTATTTTCAGCTTACAATATCTTTACTACAACGCAGCCCCACCTGAGGACGGGATATGAGGATTAGCTATGGGGACCGATATTAGGTCAGGATATGAGGAGGGGATATGGGGTCAGGATTTTGGGACAGGATTTTAAGACAGGATATGAGGACAAAAGCTTCGTCCTTTGTTGCTTTTCCCCACAAGGATAAGGTAGGAAAAACTGGGCAGCGCCGGGTACTCAGCTAGTATCTTATAATATGCCCTAACATTAACCCCTTAAGGACTCATGACGTACTGGAACGTCATGAGTCCGCTCCCGATCTATAACGCGGGGCCCGCGTCATAGCGGGTGGGACCGGGACCCGTGGCTAATAGTGCGCGGCATTGATCGTGCTGCCGTGCACTATTAACCCTTTAGACGTGGCGTTCAAAGTTGAATGCCGTGTCTAAAGTGAAAGTGAAAGTATGCCGGTTAGCTCTGGGAGCTGTTCGGGATAGCCGCGGTGAAATTGTGGCATCTCGAACAGCTTACAGGACAGTCGGAGGGTCCCTACCTGCCTCCTCGCTGTACGATCGCCGAATGACTGCTCAGTGCCTGAGATCCAGGCATGAGCAGTCAAGCGGCAGAATCCTTGATCACTGGTTTCCTATGAGAAAGCAGTGATCAATGTAAAAGATCAGTGTGTGCAGTGTTATAGGTCCCTATGGGAGCTATAACACTGCAAAAAAAAAAAAGTGAATAAAGATCATTTAACCCCTTCCCTATTAAAAGTTTGAATCACCCCCCTTTTCCCATTAAAAAAAAAACTGTGTAAATAAAAATAAACATATGTGGTAGCGCCGCATGCGGAAATGTCTGAGTTATAAAAATATATTGTTAATTAAAACACGCAGTCAATGGCGTGCGCGCAAAAAAATTCAAAAGTCCAAAATAGTGCATTTTTGGTCACTTTTTAAATCAAGAAAAAATGAATAAAAAGCGATCAATAAGTCCTATCAATGCAAAAATGGTACGGCTAAAAACTTTAGATCACGGCACAAAAAATTAGCCCTCATACCGACCCATACGCAGAAAAATAATATAGGGGTCAGAAGAGGACAAATTTAAACGTATACATTTTCCTGCATGTAGTTATGATTTTTTCCAGAAGTACGACAAAATCAAACCTATATAAGTAGGGTATCATTTTAATCGTATGGACCTACAGAATAAAGATAAGGTGTCCTTTTTACCAAAAAATGTACTGTGTAGAAACGGAAGCCCCCAAAAGTTACAAAATGGCGTTTTTTTTTTTCAATTTTGTCTCACAATGATTTTTTTTTCCGTTTCACTGTAGATTTTTGGGTAAAATGACTGATGTAATTACAAAGTAGAATTGGTGGCACAAAAAATAAGCCAGCATATGGATTTTTAGGTGCAAAATTGAAAGAGTTATGATTTTTTAAAGGTAAGGAGGAAAAAAACGAAAATGCAAAAACGGAAAAACGCTGAGTCCTTAAGGGGTTAAAGAAATATCAGTGCCAGAATAGCTGTTTTTGGTCCCCTCTTCCAAAAGAACATAATAAAAAGTTATCAAAAAGTTGATCACCAGCTCCTGTAGGTTCTGAGATGCCCATATCTTCATATTTTTAGTCTTTACCCTACCTGGTGAGGATGTCACTGCAAACAGGCGAAAATTGAACAAAGTGATCGTCAGATTTAAAGAAACAGCCAAACTCTCTGTTCTCCACTATCTCTGTAACTCCCACAGAAGTGAATGGAAATAATGGGAATGGAATTTTTACAGGTGAAAATATGGCCGTAAAATACTATACCAGACTGGTTATATGATACCATGCTGTAAAGGTTACGTAAACATGAAGTAATACAGTCTATAAAGCAATAACCAGCTGATGAGAAATGTCCTAAAAATAATAATAAACGTACACAGAATAGTAGTCTGAGCACTCACCCGAATTTCTTCAGGTTCTGGTAAACTTCCGATATTCTCTTCGGGTAGTAGTGGGGAGGCGGTAGATGGTAACAGGGGAGTTCAGACGCTGGCCACGGACCGTATCATGCCAATTGGCGTGATACAGTCCATGGCCAGCGTCTGAACTCCCCCATTACCATCTACCGCCTCCCCACTACTACCCAGAGAGAATATCGGAAGTTTACCAAAACCAGAAGAAATTCGGGTGAGTGCTCCGGCTCCTATTCTGTGTACGTTTATAGTTCCAATGGACTTTATTTCTACGTCTTTATTGGGTACAGCAACTCAGTTCTGTGGCCATAAACCTAGTTTACATGCATGGTTCCTTAAAGGGGTACTCCGGTGAAAACCTTTTTTCTTTTAAATCAACTAGTGGCAGAAAGTTAAACATATTTGTAAATTACTTCTATTAAAAAATCTTAATCTTTCCAGTACTTATTAGCTGCTGAATGCTACAGAGGAAATTCCTTTCTTTTTGGAACACTGATGACATCACGAGCACAGTGCTCTCTGCTGATATCTCTGTCCATTTTAGCAACCATGCATAGCAGATGTATGCTAAGGGCAGCATGGTGGCTCAGTGGTTAGCACTGCTGCCTTGCAGTGCTGGGGACTTGGGTTCAAATCCCACTAAGGACAACAATAAATAAAGCGTTATTATTATAATAACGTCAGCAGAGAGAACTGTGCTCGTGATGTCATCAGAGAGCATTCCAAAAAGAAAAGAATTTCCTCTGTAGTATTCAGCAGCTAATAAGTACTGGAAGAACTAAGATTTTGTAATAGAAGTAATTTACAAATATGTTTAACTTTCTGCCACCAGTTGATTTAAAAGAAAAAAGGTGTTCACCGGAGTACCCCTTTAAGTTTGAAGCAGTCTAGTGTGTGACCTGCCCTTCAGAAGTGAGATAAGTGTATGGATATGTGCGTGGAACACCATAAACTGCGTTGTAGAATGGTTTTATAAAACCATATAGCTGATATAACTTTGCTTTTTGTATTAAGTCTGTATAAAACAAAAGGTATTCAGCAGAGCTGTTTTATTAGTAACATAGGGGGAGATTTATCAAAACCTGTGCAGAGGAAGAGTGGTGCAGCTGCCCATAGCAACCAATCAGATTGCTTCTTTCATTTTCCACAGGCCTCTAAAGAGGCCTGTGGAAAATGAAAGAAGCAATCTGATTGGTTGCTATGGGCAACTGCACCACTCTTCCTCTGCACAGGTTTTGATAAATCTCCCCCATAGTTTGTAAAGCTGAAAGAAAAACGCACTTTATGAGGGTAGAAGCATATTTTTCTTATTTTTGAGAGAAGCATTTCTTACGGACTCCAAACCGGGCAAACCGTGCAGCTTATCTTGGCTCCTGTGACATGAGTATTTTTACTTGGAGCTGCTGACTCCACTCCCACAGATAGAGAGGCCAGAAAGCCTCACCCCCGGACCCACCCGCAGCCACCAACATCAGTGTAGGATACTAATATTTAATAGCATTACAATACTGGTTCTGTATGATGCCTGACAGATATATATTCTGTATCAGTAATTTTTCTAACTGCTGTATTAGCTATTTATCTGACCTCTACAGTAGATCTTTTACTGTTGTATCTATTATTTATCTGTCCTCTGTATTTTCTATTAAAGTAACGGCTGTATACAGGGCTCAAGTCCTGCGGGAATGCGTGGGAACTAAGTTCCTTCACTTTTTCCACAGAAGTGCAAAGCAAAATGAGATTGCATTAACATTAAACAGTTTACAGTTAGATGGACATAAACTTAATTCTGATAGGAGTCAAGTGTTAGGCGGGATTATACAATCAGGGGGGGTGTATGTCTTATATACCCCTTCCCCCAAGTGTATATCCCACCCATCTCCTGATATTTATTCCCATTACTAACATTGAATTCACACCCATCTGACTGATTCCCTGAATTGTCAAACAAACTATAAGCCCTCTTATTTTGGGAATGTAAGGGTGCATAACCTTAATAATCTAAATCCTAAATCTCCCCCCTGCATCATACAGGTCCAGGTCGGACAGTCACTGAAAACACGCAATCTCCACACACAATATAACGACAGTGACTGCCCGACTAAGACCTGCTCGGCACCTACTGAATGCTGGAGGCTAAGGACATGTAGTCATGTGGCCTGTGGGGGCGGAGCTGAAGGTCCTGTTGAGCGGAGCAGCCGGGTGCTTGGGTGAGTTCTTCCTGCAGTCTGCTGGTGTGAGGTCACTGTATACAACAGTGTTTCCCAACCAGGGTGTCTCCAGCTGCTGCAAATCTACAACTTCCAGCATGCTGGGAGTTGTAGCTTGAAAGAGATGGAGGCACCCTGGTTGAAAAAAACACTGGTATACAGTATATACATTACTTACTGTATCCTATACTCATCCTGAGTTACATCCTGTATTAACCCCTACATGTACGGCGCCGCGAAGTGTCACTTGGCGCGCGGCGACGTACATGTACGTCGCGGGGTTCCGGGAGCGCCGCGTCACCGGTAGAGGTGATCGGACCGGGATGACTGCTGTTATCTAACAGCAGGCATCCCGACACATCGCCGAGGGGGGTTCTGAGACCCCTCAATGACCACGATGCGCGCAAATGGCAAGTCAATTCAGACCTGCGATCTGCGCGATTCCGGGTCATACGGGTCACTGGTGACCCGGTGACCCAGAAAATAAGAGGGATCGTAGGTGTCCGAGACACCCTAGATCCCCCTAAAGGGATAGGAGTTTGGTGGCAGGGTTGCCACCCCTCCTATCCCTGCTATTGGTCGGCCGAGCGACCGACCGATAGCAGACCGGGGGAGGGGGGGTTAAAGTTCGGTTCCCCCGCTTTGCCCACCTATCGGTGTCCAGGCAAAACGGGGGAACCGTCCAGGGAGGGTCGGCGCCGAAGGTCCCTACCTGGATCCCGGATCGCGATCCTCCATGCGGGGATCCCCCACGTGCGGCGGCGGCGGCGGCGGCTTCCGGGTCCTGCTAGGTGAGTTGTTGCCTAGCAACATCCGGAGGGCCACAGTTTACAGTGGTCTCTAAACCGTGGCCCTCCAGATGTTGCAAAACTACAACTCCCAGCATGCCCAGACAGCTGTTTGCTGTGTGGGCATGCTGGGACTTGTAGTTTTGCAATATTTAGAGGGGTTCAGGTTGTAGATCACTAAGTGGTCTCAAACTGTAGCCCTCCAGATGTTGCAAAACTGCAACTCTCAGCATGCCCAGACAGCAGTTTGCTGGCTGGGCATGCTGAGAGTTGTAGTTTTGCAACATCTGGAGGGCCACAGTTTTGAGACCACTGGACAGTGATTTACAACTTGAACCCCTCTAAATCTTGCAAAACTACAACTCCCAGCATTCAGGAACAGCATAAGGCTGTCTTGGCATGCTGGGAGTTGTACTTGAGTGCCTCCAGCCATTGCATAACTACATCTCCCAGCATGCCCTTCCGCAATCAGTACATGCTGGGAGTTGCAGTTTTGCAACAGTTGGAGGCACACTGGTTGGAAAATACTGAGTTAGGTCATAGAACCTAACTCAAGGTTTTCCAGCCAGTGTGCCTCCAGCTGTTGCAAAACTACAACTCCCAGCATGCATGGTCTGTCAGTGCATGCTGGGAGTTGTAGTTTTGACCCCCCTCCCGTGTGAATGTACAGGCTACATTCACACTGGCGGCAGATTACAGTGAGTTCCCTGCTGCAAATTTGAGATGCGGCAAATTTTCCGCCGCAGCTCAAACTCCTAGCGGGAGACTCAGTGTAATCCGCCGCCAGTGTGAATGTAACCTAAAAACACTACACTACACTAACATAAAATAAAGAGTAAAACACTACATATACACACGTACACTGCCCCCCCACCCCCCTTCTCCAATAAAAATTTAAAACGTATTGTACCGCAGTGTTTCTAAGATGGAGCCTCAAGCTGTTGCAAAACAAAAACTCCCAGCATTTCTGGACAGCAATTGACTGTCCAAGCATGCTGGGAGTTTAGCAACAGCTGGAGGCGCCCTGTTTGGGAATCACTGGCGTAGAATACCCCTATGTCCACCCCTATGCAAGTCCCTAATTCATGCCTCAAATGCACATGGCGCTCTCACTTTGGAGCCCTGTCGTATTTCAAGGCAACAGAATAGGGTCACATATGGGGTATCGCCGAACTCGGGAGAAATTGCCTAACAAATTTTTGGGGGCTTTTTCTCCTTTTACCCCTTATGAAAAGGAACAGTTGGGGTCTACACCAGCATGTTAGTGTAAAAAAGTAAAAAATTTTACACTAACATGCTGGTGTTGCCCTATACTTTTCATTTTCACAAGAGGTAAAAGGGAAAAACGCCCCCCAAAATTTGTAACACAATTTCTCCCGAGTACGGAGATACCCCATATGTGGGCGCAAAGTGCTCTGGGGGCGCACAACAAGGCCCAGAAGGGAGAGTGCGCCATGTACATTTGAGGTGATTTGAGGTGGCTGATTGTTACAGCGGTTCTGACAAACGCAAAAAAAAAAAAACACACCCACATGTGACCCCATTTCGGAAACTACACCCCTCACGGAATGTAATGAGGGGTGCAGTGAGAATTTACACCCCACAGATGTCTGACGGATCTTTGGAACAGTGGTCCGTGAAAATGAAAAATTTTGCACAGCCCACTGTTCCAAAGATCTGTCAGACACCAGTGGGGGGTAAATGCTCACTGTACCCCTCATTACATTCTGTGAGGGGTCTAGTTTCCAAAATGGTATGCCATGTGGGGGTTATTTTGCTGTTCTGGCACCATAGGGGCTTTCTAAATGCGACATGCCCCCCGAGCAAAATTTGCTCTCAAAAAGCCAAATATGACGCCTTCCCTTCTGAGCATTCTAGTTCACCCGTAGTGCACTTCAGGTCCACTTATGGGGTACCTCCATACTCAGAAGAGATGGGGTTACAAATTTTGGGGGGTCTTTTCTGCTATTAACCCTTGCAAAAATGTGAAATTTGGGGGCGAAACCCACATTTTAGTGAACATTTTTTTATTTTTTTTTACATATGCAAAAGTCGTGAAACACCTGTGGGGTATTAAGGCTCACTTAATTCCTTGTTACGTTCCTCAAGGGGTCTAGTTTCCAAAATGGTATGCCATGTGTTTTTTTTTTTTGCTGTTCTGGCCCCATAGGGGCTTCCTACAGGTGACATGCCCCCCAAAAACCATTTCAGAAAAACGTACTCTCTAAAATCCCCTTGTCGCTCCTTCGCTTCTGAGCCCTCTACTGCGCCCGCCGAACACTTTACATAGACATATGAGGTATGTGCTTACTCGAGAGAAATAGGGCTACAAATATAAGTATACATTTTCTCCTTTTACCCCTTGTAAAAATTCAAAAATTGGGTCTACATGAACATGCGAGTGTAAAAAATGAAGATTTTGAATTTTCTCCTTCACTTTGCTGCTTTTCCCTTGAAACACCTAAAGGGTTAAAACATTTACTGAATGTCATTTTGAATACTTCTGGGGGTGCAGTTTTTATAATGGGGTCATTTATGGGGTATTTCTAATATGAAGACCCTTCAAATCCACTTCAAACCTGAACTGGTCCCTGAAAAATTGCGAGTTTGAAAATTTTGTGAAAAATTGGAAAATTGCTGCTGAACTTTGAAGCCCTCTGGTGTCTTCCAAAAGTAAAAACTCGTCAATTTTATGATGCAAACATAAAGTAGACATATTGTATATGTGAATCCAAAAAAAAAATATTTGGAATATCCATTTTCCTTACAAGCAGAGAGCTTCAAAGTTAGAAAAATGAAAAAAAAAATTTTTCATCAAATTTTGGAATTTTTCACCAAGAAAGGATGCAAGTTACCACAAAATTTTACCACTAAGTTAAAGTAGAATATGTCACGAAAAAACAATCTCAGAATCAGAATGATAACTAAAAGCATTCCAGAGTTATTAATGTTTAAAGTGACAGTGGTCAGATTTGCAAAAAAGGGCTTCGTCCTAGAGGTGAAAATGGGCTCCGTCCTTAAGGGGTTAAACTCCAGAGCTGCTCTCACTATTCTGCTGGTGGGGTCACTGCTGTGTACATACATTACATTACTTATCCTGTACTGATCCTGAGTTATATCCTGTATTATATTCCAGAGCTGTACTCACTATTCTGCTGGTGAGGTCACTGTGTACATACATTACATTACTTATCCTGTACTGATCCTGAGTTATATCTTGTATTATACTCCAGAGCTGCTCTCACTATTCTGCTGGGGAGGTCACTATTTACCTATATTACATTGCTTGTCGGGGGGTGATGTCGGCAGTGATCTCAAGGGTTGATGTCAGTAAGCACTCAGGGGTGATGTTAGGGGACCACATTAAATGGCGTAAATGTAAAAAAATACAAAAAACAGAATTGCTTATTTTTGTTCACTTCATATACCATAAAAAAATGTATAAAAAGCTATCAAAAAGTCCCATCTAAACAAAAATGGTACCACTAAAATCTACAGATAATGGTGCTAAAAAATACAGCCTTGTATACGGAAAAATAAAAGTGTTATAGGGGTCAGAAGTGTTATTGGACAATATTATGCATGTCAATTTTCTTACAAAAAGTTCTACAGTAGTAAAAGTAGTAAAATAAAACAAATCCTACGTGAATTGGGTAATGTTGTAATCATATTGACTCACAGGATAAAGATAATGTGTAATTTTAGCTGTAAAATATACTGCATAGAAACACACCTAAAAAAATGCAGAATTGCATTGTTTCTTTTCAATTTTAAAAATATTTTTCTATATTTTCTTTATGTATTGAAATATTTATTGTATGTGGGCAGGGCATCTATATGGGTGTGGCTTACACATGGGTGAGCGCATGAGGGGCCCCATGATCCTCTATTGCCCCATGAGTTGTCAGTCCACCCCTGTTCTATGATCAGGGCACCCTAATCTCTCTTCTCAACACAAATTCTTTTACTTTGTCCCACTGCCTACTGCAGACTGGATTACGCTCTTATCTCAGATCCATCTACAGACATGCCCCTTGCTTCCATGTGCTGCTGCTCACCCACTTTGACAGTGTTTTACCAGGCAGTCAGCCTAACAAGCATTTCATGATACAGTTGGGTGTATGTACATACTCTGGCTCCCGTAGACTATCGCTCTCTTAGGCTGGGTTCACACTAGCCTAATACAGATTTATTTTTACATCTGTATTACAGCTTCAAATCCTGGCCTGACCATAGGTCTGATGACTCCAATTGACACAGCTGTCACTTCAGATATTCAGACCAGCAGCAGGCTGGGACTTGTGGCCATTGTACGGATGTAAAAATATATCTATATTAGGCTAGTGAAAACCCGGGCCCAGACCCAAAAGCAGTCCTGTGGGACCCAGGGCAAATTTTGGACCTGAGTCCCCTCCCTGAGACTGATAAGGCATATGTATGTGTGTATATATATATATATATATTAGGGATGCACCGATATATCGGCGGCCGATACATATCGGTCGAAAATAGCTATTTCGGCAAAATGACGAAACAACAAAAAATGTGCCGATAATGACCACCTCCCCTGCCCGCCCACAGCACAAGTTACAAACACTGCCAGTGGCAGAGGTACTTGTGGGGGGTGCAGGGGGGGCCGGCCGCAACATCTGGGGGGGGTTGTGCTCTCCGGGATAGGCTTAGGAATACTTCTTTTAATGTGCCCGGGCCGGCTCCTGTGTGTGGCTGCAGGCGGGGGCCGACCAGAGCATATAAAAACTAATACCGTATACTAAAAACCAGGGGGCCTCCAGCTGTTGTGAAACTACAACTCCCAGCATGCCCGGACCGGCAAAGTCTGTCCGGGCATGCTGGGAGTTGTAGTTTCACAACAGCTGGAGGCCCCCTGGTTTTTAGTACACAGTATTAGTTTTTATATGCTCTGGCCGGCCCCCGCCTGCAGCCACACACAGGAGCCGGCCCAGGCACATAAAAAGAAGTATTCCTAATCCTATCCCGGACATCCCTGTGTCCCGAAAAATCTTTTCGGGACATAAGGATGTCCGGCGGTCACTCACCATTCCCCGGCGTCCTCCCGCGATCCTCCTTCGGTCCTTCGCTTCTCCGCCTCTATGGTCGTACGCACGGGACGTCACTGACGTCCCGTGCGTACAACCATAGAGACGCAGGAGGACCGCAGGATCGTCGCGGGAGAACGCGCGCTGACCGGGGCCTGGTAAGTCACCGTCGGCGCGTCATCTTCTTCAGTGTTCCGGTCAACGCTCCTCCGGTCCCGGCACCTACTGCTATGGTCCATGGGCCATAGCAGTAGATGTGACCCCGGGCCGGAGGAGCGGTGACCGGATCACTGTGGGGGCTGCAGTACAGACATACAGCCTCCAGCCATACACTGTATATGGCTGGAAGCTGTATGTCTGTGGGGTGGGGGAACTGCTGACCTAATGTGGGGGGGAGCTGCCTAATATTGGGGTGGGGAGCTGCCTAATATTGGGGGGGGGGAAGCTGCCTAATATTGTGTGTGGGGGGGGGGAGCTGCCTAATATTGTGTGTGGTGGGGGGGGGCTGCCTAATATTGTGTGTGGGGGGGGGGAGCTGCCTAATATTGTTGGGGGGAGCTGCCTAATATTGTGGGGGGGAGCTGCCTACAAATGTGGGGGAGCTGCCTAATATTGTGGGGGGAACCGCCTACTATTGTGGGGGAACTGCTGACCTAATAAGGGGGGGGGAGCTGCCTACAAATGCGGGGGGAGCTGCCTACTATTGTTGGGGGGAGCTGCCTACTATTGTGGGGGAAATGCTGACCTAATGTGAGGGAGCTGCCTACTATTGTGGGGGAACTGCTGACCTAATGTGGGGGGGAGCTGCCTAAAAATGTGGGGGAGCTGCCTAATATTGTTGGGGGGAGCTGCCTAAGATTGTGTGGGAACTGCCTACTATTGTTGGGGGGAGCTGCCTACTATTGTGGGGAACCTGCCTACTATTGAGGGGGAAATGCTGACCTAATTTGGGAACCTGCCTACTGTTGTGGGGGAGCTGCCTACTATTGTGGGGGAGCTGCCTACTATTGTGGGGGAGCTGCCTACTAATGTGGGGGAGCTGCCTACTAATGTGGGGGAACTCCCGACCTAATGTGGGGGATCTGGCAATCTAATGTGGGGGAATCTAATCTAATGAGCGGAGCGCTGCATTTTACCAGAAGACGGGGAGAAGTCATTTTCGGTATCGGTTTCGGCCGGACATTTTTTTTTTATTTCGGTTTCGTTTCGGTTCTGAAATTTCCATTTCGGTGCACCTGTAATATATATATATATATATATATATATATATATCATATTTTACGGCCCCATAATGACTAATAACACCATACTATTACAAATTAGACCATTTATACACAGTCTAATATTCCCCTGCCCCTTTATACTGTGACCACGTAACGTTAAATACTGGCTCTACACTGGCTGTGCAGACCATCTAAGTGATCACAATGTAGTTACATTCAGTGACTCACAGGGGGCGTCTTCTTAGAGTGAGTCACAGGTAACATCTTCTTTGATTAAAGTCATATATACTTTTCCTTTCCTTCACATCTGGTCTGGGTCATTATGAAGAGTTCTCCTGGCCGTAACTAATTTCTGCAGAATCAGTCGGACTAACATTTTAGGCTCCTCGCTCCAGAACCTTGTATACAAACTCCCTATCTGCATTGCCCCACACAGCAAAAGTGCTCACTTTTTGCTCCATATAGTAGTTACAGTGGAGATCAAAAGTTTGGGCACCCCAGGTAAACATTTGTATTAATGTGCATAAAGAAGCCAAGGAAAGATGGAAAAATCTCCAAAAGGCATCAAATTACAGATTAGACATTATAATATGTTAACAAAAGTTAGATTTTATTTCCATCATTTACATTTTCAAAATAACAGAAAACAAAAAAATGGTGTCTGCAAAAGTTTGGGCACCCTGCAGAATTTATAGCATGCACTGCTCCCTTTGCAAAGCTGAGACCTGCCAGTGTCATGGATTGTTCTCAATCATCATCTGGGAAGACCAGGTGATGTCAATCTCAAAGGTTTTAAATGCCCAGAGTCATCTGACCTTGCCCCAACAATCAGCACCATGGGTTCTTCTAAGCAGTTGTCTAGAAATCTGAAACTGAAAATAGTTGACGCTCACAAAGCTGGAGAAGGCTATAAGAAGATAACAAAATGTTTTCAGATGTCAATATCCTCTGTTCGGAATGTAATTAAGAAATGGCAATCATCAGGAACAACGGAAGTTAAAGCAAGATCTGGAAGACCAAGAAAAATATCCGACAGAACTGCTCGCAAGATTGTGAGAAAAACAATTCAAAACCCACGTTTGACTGCACAATCCATCCAGAAAGATCTGGCAGACACTGGAGTTGTGGTACACTATTCCACTATAAAGAGATACTTGTACAAATATGGTCTTCATGGAAGAGTCATCGGAAGGAAACCTCTTCTACGTCCTCACTAGAGATGAGCGAACTTACAGTAAATTCGATTCGTCACAAACTTCTCGGCTCGGCAGTTGATGGCTTATCCTGCGTAAATTAGTTCAGCCTTCAGGTGCTCCAGTGGGCTGGAAAAGGTGGATACATTCCTAGGAAAGAGTCTCCTAGGACTGTATCCACCTTTTCCAGCCCACGGGAGCATCTGAAAGCTGAACTAATTTTTGCAGGAAAAGTCATCAACTGCCGAGCCAAGAAGTTCGTGACGAATCGAATTTACGGTAAGTTCGCTCATCTCTAGTCCTCACCACAAAAATCAGCATTTGAACTTTGCAAATTAACATATAGACAAGCCTGATGCATTTTGGAAACAAGTTCTGTGGACCGATGAGGTTAAAATTTAACTTTTTGGCCGGTGCATTGCCGTGGAATGAGATTTGCCATAGAATGAGATGGTCCGCCTCCATCACATCCTATTGGCTCTCTCTTGTCACGTGACATATTTAAACGTCACGCATCGATGCGCACAGTAGTGTCAGTTTGGCTATCACAGGGAGAGGATCTCCTCACCCTGTGATAGCTGAAGCTGTACGGAGCTCTCATGGCCTCTGTGGCCCGACAGAAGTTCACACGTACGCAGCTCATACGGCTGCCTCATATACATTTACTCTTGATCCACAGCGCTATCGGGATCCCGATGCCGCTGTCATCAGTGTGCGTCCCCGTGAGCGCAGCTGTACTCCCCGTCCCGTTAACGCTCAGGGAGCGGGGAACATAAAGTAGAGCATCGGGCGCAGATTAAGTTATTCGCGTATTCGCGTAGTGCTGCGCATGCGCAGTACTACTTTACCTGCGCCCGATGCTCTATTTTCTGTTCCCCGCTCCCTGAGCGTTAACTGGATGGGGAGTAGAGCTGCGGGGGACGGGGAGTAGAGCTGCGGGGGACGGGGAGTACAGCTGCGGGGGACGGGGAGTACAGCTGCGGGGGACGGGGAGTACAGCTGCGGGGGACGGGGAGTACAGCTGCGGGGGACGGGGAGTAGAGCTGCGGGGGACGGGGAGTACAGCTGCGGGGGACGGGGAGTACAGCTGCGGGGGACGGGGAGTAGAGCTGCGGGGGACGGGGAGTAGAGCTGCGGGCGTGGGGCGCTCGCGGGGACGCACACTGATGACAGCGCCATCGGGCATAGGGATCCCGACAGCGCTGTGGATGTAATAATAGAGTAAGTGTATATGAGGCAGCCGTATGAGCTGCGTACATGTGTGAACTTCTGTCGGGCCACACAGGCCATGAGAGCTCCGTACAGCTTCAACTATCACAGGGTGAAGAGATCCTCTCCCTGTGATAGCCAAACTGACACTACTGTGCGCATCGATGCGTGACGTTTAAATATGTCACGTGACAAGAGAGAGCCAATAGGATGTGATGGAGGCGGACCATCTCATTCTATGGCAAATCTCATTCCACGGCAATGCACCGGAATGAGCAAAGGTACGTTTGGAGCAGAACCTCTGTCCAACTGCTTTGGGGTTGTATTGCAGCCAGTGGCACAGGGAACATCTCATGAGTAGAAGGAAAAATGGATTCAATAAAATGTCAGCAAATTTTGGATGCAAACTTGATGCCATCTGTGAAAAAGCTGAAGTTAAAGAGAGGATGGCTTCTACAAATGGATAATGATCCTAAACACACCTCGAAATCCACGGGAGATTACATCAAGAGGCATAAACTGAAGGTTTTGCCATGGCCTTCACAATCTCCTGACCTCAACATAATTGAAAATCTTTGGATAGACCTTAAAAGAGCAGTACGTGACAGACGGCCCAGAAATCTCAAAGAACTGGAAGACTTTTGTAAGGAAGAATGGGCAAAGATACCTCAAACAAGAATTGAAAGACTCTTGGCTGGCTACAAAAAGCATTTACAAGCTGTGATACTTGCCAAAGGGGGCAGTACAAGATATTAACTCGGCAGGGTGCCCAAACTTTTGCAGATGCCATTCTTTTGTTTTCTGTTATTTTGAAAGTGTAAATGATGGAAATAAAATCTAACTTATGTTGACATATTATAAGAATGTCTAATCTGTAATTTGATGCCTTATGGAGATTTTTCCATCTTTCCTTGGCTTCTTTATGCACATTAAAGGGTAGCTCCCACCATCCCTTTTTCCCCCTCTCTGTCCCTGCCTATTTCCCATCTATCCCTAACCTCCTCCCTGCCTAATTTTATTTTTTTACTATATATAAAATGCAGTTTTGTCTGCCTGGTAGCGTGCTCACTACCAGGCAGACTTCCCCAGCAGGCACCACGTCACTGATGCCTGCTGGGGGGGGACTTCCGCCCTTAGTTCATCTACACAGGGTGCCTCCAGCTGTTTCACCACTACAACTCCCAGCTTGCCCTGACATCTATTGGCTGTCAGGGCATGCTGGGAGTTGTAGTGGGGAAAAACTGGAGCACCCTGTGTTAACAAACAATACATGGCCGCGGCGCTACCCGAACATCCGCTTTTAAACTGTTTTAAAATCACTTTTTTTAATTAAAGTATATTAGAGATATGTTGTAGTACTTAAGTACTACAACATATCAATTTTTTTATTTCATGACAGTGCCCATTTAATACAAATTTTTACCTGTGGTGCCCAAACTTTTGATCCCCACTGTAGGCCCCCTCTGTATCCCCACATGGTAGTTATTCCCCACACATACCCCTATGCAGTATTTAGGTCCCACATACAGTAGTTATCTCCCCATGTATTAGCTTCCATACATTAAGCCATCATTTGGTATTTATTTAGTCCACATATAGTAGTTATCTGCAGGTTCAAATTCTGGACATCAAATATGCGCAGGATACTATACGTGTGAATAAACCCTTTTAAAATTAGCACCACACCTGCTCCATTAGCTCCATTTACATCTATGAATTTTAGCTGCAATACCACACACCACCTGAGGACAGTGGCGGTGCTGATTCTGGAGGATGTCAGCTCTGTTTTTCTTATCCTGGATAACCCCTTTAAGCATACAGTGGCGAGCTAGGTTCATATAGTCTAACTACTTTTCTTACTCTGTGATATCGAACATCACCTCCCCCTCCCCCCCACACACACACCAACAAAACAAAACAAAAAAAGAAAAAAAAATCTTGTATTATTAATGGTAAAAAAAAAAAAATACACATATCTTGGGTCATTGCGATTTTTCTCTATGGAATTAATAGATAAATATAATAAAAAATGTAATGTAACATTTGGGGCCTGTTTGAAATACCCATAGAGGATGAATGGAGTGCTGGCCGCACATGCATGGGGTGCGCTGTTCATTCTGGGCCACAATGAACTTCCTTTCTCAGGAACAGCAGGGGGTCCCAGCGATCAGACTCAGACCCCCATTGATCCGCAGGTTATCCACTATCCTGTATATAGAAAATAAGTTAGTGAACTGAGCTTACCCTATTAACTGAAAAGATAATGGGGGAGATTTATGAAAACCTGTGCAAAGGAAAAGTTGCCCATGGCAACCAATCAGCTTGCTTCTTTCATTTTTAACAAGGCCTGTGCAAAATGAAAGAAGCGAGCTGATTGGTTGCTATGGGCAACTGGGCAACTTTTCCTCTGCACAAGTTTTCATAAATCTCCCCCAATATTGTCACCAGTCATCCATAGGCTTATGTGGTATCTGTTTTATGTAGAAGTTTTGTATTGTTTTCTTTTTACCAGATCCTGTCTATTCACATACCGCGTTTCTCCGAAAATAGGACCGGGTCTTATATTACTTTTAGCCACAAAAAACACACTAGGGCCTATTTTCAGGGTAGGGCTTACTTACAGTACGGTATGCACATTAAACAACATGGCGGTTCCATGGTATTTACCCCCCCATTATTATCATGTGATGGGCGCAGCTGTGAAGCCCAATGTCCCCCCCCCCACCGGTTTATCAGCCCAGCACCCCACATCGGGGTAATAATCGTTTGTCACCCGCAAGCGCAGCTTCTCTCCACCCAAATAATGATCGCCCACTGCGCTGTATCTATTCCTGTGCCCGGGCTGCAAATAGGGTATTACAAAACAAACTTTAACTTACCGTACCTCTGTCCTCCATTCCCCCGTTGCTAAGGCATCGGCCTCATGGTCCCTCCGCTGTTATCGCTGCTTCCTGGTGTTGGGACGTCACAGAGCCTTCAGCCAATCACCGGCCGCAGCGATGTCCCGCCTCGGCCGATGATAGGCTGAGCCGACTGTCATGTAAGAAGCCGGCCGGCTTGTTACATCACAGTGGGCTCAGCCTATCATCGGCAGAGGCGGGACATCGCTGCGGCCGGTGATAAGCTGAAGGCTCTGTGACGTCCCAACACCAGGAAGCCGCGATAACAGCGGAGGACAGTGAGGCCGGTTCCTTAGCAACGGGGGAACGGAGGACGAAGGTAAGTTTAAGCTTGTTTTTTAATACATGCAGCCCGGGCATTGTATAGGTCAGTGGTCTTCAACCTGCGGACCTGCAGCTGTTGCAGAACGACAACTCCCAGCATGCCCGGACAGCCGTTGGCTGTCCGGGCATGCTGGGAGTTGTAGTTTTGCAACATCTAGAGGTCCGCAGGTTGAAGACCACTGGCCTAGGTCTTATTTTCGGGGTAGGGCTTATATTGCAGCCCACCCCGATAATACAGCTAGGGCCTATTTTCGGGGTAGGGTGTATTTTCGGGGAAACACGGTAGCATAGTCTACTGAGCTATTCCATACGTCATTTTTTGTGGTATACTGACATATACTGGCAGGGCAGCCTCAGACAGCGATGTTTAGTGTAGACACTAAAAATAGGGGAAATTCATTGTTAACCCAGCCCCTAATCCATCACCCACTGACTGACCGTACGAAAAAAAGGGACTTTAGTTTTTGAAATGTTCTTGTTTCTGATGCACATGTCGTCCGATCATGTCTTAAAAAAATTTAAAAGAATTGTCCACAACTTCTAAGAAAAGTGTGAATCCAGGAAAACCATTTGGCATCTTGACTAATTAAAAAAAAAAATGTTTATTATTATAATTTTTTTCCTTACACTTTAAAAATAAAACAGCAAAATCGCACTTTCAGGATTGATACACACTTTTCTTGGTAATGTAGTAGAATCAATTTTTTTCTATTGAACTCAAACTGATGCTAAAGGAAATCTCTGTGTAACCCCACAACAAAGCAAAACATAAATCAGTTGTCCTGTCCATTATATAAGGTTCACGAAGGCCCCTTTACATACGTCCGGCGTTCGTTTACATTTCCCTCCGATGCTGCAAAATCTGCGCCGGAGGGTAAACGAAACCAGAACCGATCCCATTCATTTGAATGGGACCGTTCACAATCATCTGGCGTCTCAGTTTAGGCGCCGGAGGTTTTCATTCGCCGGAATGTCGCAGACAGAGGAACGCATCTTCCTGCGTTCCCCCGTCCATTCCGCATACCTGTCAGGCGGCTTCAGATGTCGGACCCCATGTTTCTCTATGGAGCGCCGGATAGAACTGAAAGTACATTGCAAGCATCGTATTTTGCCTCCATCACTGCCGTATTTTGGGAGGGATCACTGTATAGGAAGTAGAGTTCTCCCAATAAAGCCGTGGATAAAACGTAGGCTTAATTCTGGTGGGCTAGTGGTACTGGCAAAAAATCTGTATTGCCAAACCAGGGTGCCTCCAGCACTAGAACTCCCAGCATGCCCGCTGGGACCTGCAGGGAGTTGTAGTTTTGCAACAGCAGAAGGCACCCTGGTTGTGAGACAATGTAGTATTCATTGTACCAGTCTAGAGGCAGGATTTTCTTCATTTTGGCAAGTAATGTTTTTTGCCACTACGCTTTCAATTTCCTACCTACTGACCCATATAAGGGTTTGTTTTTTGCGCCACCAATTATACTGTATGACATCACTCATTTTACCACCAAATCTACAATGATAAGCTGTGCTTTAAAAAAGAAATAGTAAAAAAATTTTGGGGCAGCTTTAGTTTCCATGCAGTGCACTGAAATGACAAAATCTTTATTCTGTAGGTCTATACGATTACAATCATTCTTTCTCTTTTTGTCTGGTATGAAGAGACCAAAAATGCACAATTAATCTTTAAAAAAAAACAAAAAAAAAACACCCACTACCATTTCCCATCATGGAAAAAACTGAGGCTCTGAAAAAACTGATGGCACCTGATGACAACTGATGGCAAATGACAACTGATGGTTTTGACTTATGACAATTTATGCACTTTTTGAGCATCAGTCGTACCATCAGTTGTGAACAGTATGTAAACCTAGCCTAACCTAACAAAAGAAATTGCTCATTTACAACATAAACAATATGGCCTTAAAATTTGAAACTAACTTAGGATTCGCTTTTTTTTACTTTTTTTTTTTCGTTTTTTAATTCTTACAATACATTTTCACCTACACTTATAAAATAATACATGTGCCTTATTAGGTTTATAGCAGTGTTTGGTTGCAATTGTTTTTTTTTTTTTTTTTTTTTTTTTTTTTTATTATTATATTTTTATTGTATGTTTACTTTATGCAGATTTCCGGCAAATCAGTTGCAGAAACCTGCAGCAGAAAAAATATGAAAGTGTAACATTTTTTCAATGACAGCGACATGTTATACTGTGGTTGCTAGTGTGTTATGTTTAAAGGGGTATTCAAGGAAAAAACTTTTTTTTATATATATATATATATATATATATCAACTGGCTCCAGAAAGTTAAACAGATTTGTAAATTACTTCAATTAAAAAATCTTAATCCTTTCAGTACTTATGAGCTTCGTAAGTTAAGGTTGTTCTTTTCTGTGTAAATCCTCTCTGATGACACCTGTCTCGGGAAACGCCCAGTTTAGAAGCAAATCCCCATAGCAAACCTCTTCTAAACTGGGCGTTTCCCGAGACACGTGTCATCAGAGAGGATTTAGACAGAAAAGAGCAACCTTAACTTCAGATGCTCATAAGTACTGAAAGGATTAAGATTTTTTAATAGAAGTAATTTACAAATATGTTTAACTTTCTGGAGCCAGTTGATATATATAAAAAAAAGTTTTTTTCCTGGAATACCCCTTTAATAGGCTGGGTTCAAGCATTGTAGCTACAGGCAGTATAGTGTGAATTGTGCATTTTATTGGAAAGTTAAAGTAAAGCGCATAAGAACCTTTTATGTGATCAGATCAAACAAAAGTCGTCTTTACTTCCCATGTCCATCAATGAACCATCTATGACCCTGGCACCAGTTCACCAATTGTCCTTATGGTGAGAACCAAACTTTGTTTACCAGGAACACCTGACAACACCTCCCATTATTGTAGATCAGTGTTTCCCAACCAGGGTGGCTCCAGCTGTTGCAGAACTACAACTCCTAGCATGCCCAGACAGCCGAAGGCTGTCTGGGCATGCTGGGGGTTGTAGTTTTGCAACAGCTGGAGCCACCCTGGTTGGGAAACATCATTATAGATGCTCTCATCTAGACATCACACGTGTCTGAGTTGCTCAGATGCTAAACCAGAGACCAATTTTTTTTTTTTTTTTTTTTTTTTTTAAATAAGCATGTGCGCCACAATTTTTACATATTTTCCTCAATTCGGCGCAACGGGCGAATTGAAAAATTGTCACAAACATGGGCCAATTTTTATAAAATGATTCTAATATTTTTCACTCCGGTAAATTTTATGACATCCAAAGCAGGGCCTAAACTTTAGAAATGTATTGTACACATGTTCCTGCTTCATGAATTTAGAGCACACTAAACACAAATGGCGCCATTTTAAACTTAGGCTGCTTTCACACTATGAAAAGTACCCGTTCTATAATGCCCGTTATAAAATAGCGGGCGATCGCGGGGTTAAACGGCCATTAGAAAATCCCTAACGGACGTTAGAAAATCCCATTATAGGCTATAGCCCATAGACTATAATGGGATTTTCTAACGTCCGTTAGGGATTTTCTAATGGCCGTTTAACCCCGCGATCGCCTGCTATTTTATAACGGGCATTAGATAACGGGTACTTTTCATAGTGTGAAAGCAGCCTAAGTTTAAAAGCCTAAGTTTTAGTGTGAAAACATAATAAAAAACACACAGCAAAATGTCACTTGTTCCTGAATGTGCCTGATGTTTCTTTAACTATATGTCTTAATATAAACAAACAATGGTGATATTCACTTGTTTCTTTCTTCTTTGCCATAGGAAGCCTTATGCAAATCTAATAATAATAACAATAACAACAATGATACAATTCAAATCTAATAACAATAATAACGATAACACAATTCAAATCTAATAATAATAACAACATTCTATACTATAGGAGAAGATTTATCAAAACCTGTCCAAGGAAAAGTTGCTGAGTTGCCCATAGCAACCAATCAGATCACTTCTTTCATTTTTGAAAGGGCCTGTGAAAAATGAAAGCAGCGATCTGATTGGTTGCTATGGGCAACTCAGCAATTTTTCCTCTGCACAGGTTTTGATAAATCTCCCCCTAAGTGTAGTTGTATGTTCTTCCTGGCACACTGTAACACCCATACATTTATAATAAATACATATCATAAAGAGCTCACTTGTTGCTCTGTTTGTTATGACAATTATTATGATTATTATTTACAGTTTTAGTGTCTATTTTTAATATTCACAAAAAGTACCATACTATTTATGATTGTATGTAATAATAATAATTAATAATATTAGCAGCAAGTGTCTTTCCTTTTCAGATTAAATGGACATGGTTGTTAAATTTAGTCACATTCTTGGCAGATGCAGTAGCCCCCACCACCCCCACCACCATCACTTATGATTGACACCCCTGCCTCACAGATGTTTATAAAGGAGAAATTGCTGAGAACTGGTCCACCATATATCTGCACAGGATATGTAAAAATGTATGTACACCCTGCAGAAAGAACTTCATTCTGATGTATAGAATGGATTTCTAGAAGTTTGTGCATCAAAGCTGCCACATGTGAACATACCCAAAGTTTTAAGAATATATATATATATATATATATATATATATATACACATACATAATATATATATATATATATATATATATATATATATATATATATACACATACATAATATATAATATATATATATATATATATACATACATAATATATATACATAATATATAAAATATATATATACATAATATATAAAATATATATATATATATATATATTACATAAAATATATATATATATGTATATATATATATATATATATATATATATATATATATACACATACACACACACACACACACACACACACACACACACACAGTACAGACCAAAAGTTTGGACACACCTTCTCATTCAGAGTTTTCTTTATTTTCATGACTATGAAAATTGTAGATTCACACTGAAGGCATCAAAACTATGAATTAACACATGTGGAATTATATACATAACAAAAAAGTGTGAAAATATGTCATATTCTAGGTTCTAGCCACCTTTTGCTTTGATTACTGCTTTGCATTCTCTTGGCATTCTCTTGTTGAGCTTCACACTTTTTTGTTATGTCTATAATTCCACATGTGTTAATTCATAGTTTTGATGCCTTCAGTGTGAATCTACAATTTTCATAGTCATGAAAATAAAAAAAAACTCTGAATGAGAAGGTGTGTCCAATCTTTTGGTCTGTACTGTATATATATATATAAAAAATATATAGACATATAAAATATATGTAATAAATATATATATATATATATATATATATATATAATATAAATATGTATATAAAAAATATATAAATATGTATAAATATAAAAATATATAAATAAATATATATAAATATATGTATAAATATAAAAAATATCTATAAAATATATATGTATATATATAAAAAAATATATAAAATATATATATATATAAATAAATAAATTCATATATATATATATATATATATATATATATATATATATATATATATATTGCAAGTTAAAAAAAAAAAAGGTAAAAAACTAATGGGAGAATATTTAAGCTGTATACACATAACATAGGCAACAATCTCTGGATAAGTTGTTAAATAATTTATTTTAATATACAAAGTAGTTTTTCCAGTATCTGGAGCACAATATTTTATTCCAACGTCAAAATCCAATGATTCTGATTTCCTGTCACTGTATTTTTGGCAGGTTTTGGGGTACAGGCCTTTTCGGGGTACTTGAGAGGAATGAAAAGAGCTTCATATTGCATTGGAAAATAACACACCAGAAAAAGTTTATAATCTCCTATATACAAAGTGACAGTAAAATCTGTACAAAAAGTAACAAAATGTCTTTTCATATAGGGGCGGAGTCATAACAGAAGGACAGGGGGATATTGGATTATTTAACCCTTCTTCTCCCCTGACAGGGCAGGATTCCGAGTCCTCTTCGGTCTAATTTACACAAGCGATAAGATCATATTTTTTTTATAACTTATTCTGTAAAAAATATATATACATCTCAACAGTCTGTACAACACATAGCACTTACATACACATACAACTCTTATTTATAGTGTGAATACCCTGGTCATCTCAGCTGGTAAAGCGCTTTATAAAGAGGTTTCTGGGGTGAGGAGGCAAGGGAAGGAGGTGCAGTCTGGGGCAGTGATCGGGAGGGCAGAGGAGCATAAGGAGGGGTGCAGGGGCATCAGGAAGAAGAATTGCAGTCTTAAGGGCAGTGTTACCCAACCAGGGAGCCTCCAGTTGTTGCAAAACTACAACTCCCAGCATGCCCGGACAGCCTTTGGCTGTCTGGGCATGCTGGGAGTTGTAGTTTTGCAACAGCTGGAGGCTCCCTGGTTGGGTAACACTGCTTTAGGAGATAAGGAGGAAAGGAACAGGTGCAGTTTCTGTGGGATGAAGAAGAGGTTCAGACTTTGGGGATAAGGAAGGGGGCAGTAAAGGTTCAGTCTTTAGGGATAAGGAAGGGGGGAAGTACAGGTTCAGTCTTTGGGGATAAGGAAGGAGGTAGGAAGAGGTTCAGTCTTTGGGGATAAGGAAGGGGGAAAGTACAGGTTCAGTCTTTGGGCATAAGGAAGGGGGTAGGAAGAGGTTCAGTCTCTGGGAATAAGGAAGGGGGAAAGTACAGGTTCAGTCTATGGGGATAAGGAAGGGGGAAAGTACAGGTTCAGTCTATGGGGATAAGGAAGGGGGAAAGTACAGGTTCAGTCTATAGGGATAAGGAAGGGGGAAAGTACAGGTTCAGTCTATAGGGATAAGGAAGGGGGAAAGTACAGGTTCAGTCTATAGGGATAAGGAAGGGGGAAAGTACAGGTTCAGTCTATGGGGATAAGGAAGGGGGAAAGTACAGGTTCAGTCTATAGGGATAAGGAAGGGGGGAAGTACAGGTTCAGTCTATAGGGATAAGGAAGGGGGAAAGTACAGGTTCAGTCTATAGGGATAAGGAAGGGGGAAAGTACAGGTTCAGTCTATAGGGATAAGGAAGGGGGAAAGTACAGGTTCAGTCTATAGGGATAAGGAAGGGGGAAAGTACAGGTTCAGTCTATAGGGATAAGGAAGGGGGAAAGTACAGGTTCAGTCTATAGGGATAAGGAAGGGGGAAAGTACAGGTTCAGTCTTTGGGGATAAGGAAGGGGGAAAGTACAGGTTCAGTCTTTGGGGACAAGGAAGGGGGAGGAAGAGGTTCAGTCTTTGGGGATAAGGAAGGGGGAGGAAGAGGTTCAGTCTTTGGGGATAAGGAAGGGGGGAGGAAGAGGTTCAGTCTTTGGGGATAAGGAAGGGGGAAAGTGGTGCAATCTCTGGAGGATAAGTAAATAAGTAGGGGGTTAAGGTGCAGTCTCTGTGGGGAGCGGATCACAAGGTGTCCGAGTTATTGCTGCACGGACTCAGCAGATTCAAGTTTGTGCTTTTGTGCTTTTTCAACAACCTGGAGATTTTCTCATCGTCTGAGTTGGGGTCCAGTGGTTTGTTGTACTCATCATCGTCCTCATTGTCTGAGCTCTCCTTCATCTTCTCTGTCTCTGAGTCGTGCTTCTTCTTGGCCGAGGCCATCTCTGCTGCATGCCTTTTCCTCCACTTTGTCCTACGATTCTGGAACCAAACCTATAGGAAGCAGAAAATCATCATGAGAAAACACGGATAGCACAATATAAACATATATATATATATATATATATATATATATATATATATATATATATATATATTACATATTAAGTATAAGTGACCCACTATAGCTACTAATAAAATAAGAATTATATTAGATACAGTATATTACGTTTAATCTTTTTTAATACTAATACAGTATGCTAAAAAAGACTAAAGCAATAAAGCATAAACTATGAAGTTACCATATTCTATTGTTAATTGCTGAAAGATTACAATACGTATATAATGCACAGGATCACTTACTGCACTGTAAGAGCAACATGTAAAATAAAGTATTACCAAAACATTACATGTAAAATATAAAGTGTTCTGGTACAGTTTATAATATTAAATTATGTAATAAATATTATTCTCCACTGTGCGGCTAATATTATATAGACCAGTGGTCTCCAACCTGCGGACCTCCAGATGTTGCAAAACTACAACTCCCAGCATGCCCGGACAGCCAACGGCTGTCCGGGCATGCTGGGAGTTGTAGTTTTGCAACATCTGGAGGTCCGCAGGTTGGAGACCACTGATGTGGACCTTCATTGTACATTATACGAAATACAATTTATAAAAGATCACTAAAAATGCTATAAATATTTACTAATACTATATATATATATATATATATATATATATATATATATATATATATAAACATACACATATACACACACACACAGGGGTCAAGTCCTGCAGGAACGTGTGGGAACTGAGTTTCTGCACTTTTTCCACAGCAGGAACACCATTCCTATTAGCAGGACCAGCTCTTGAGTGGAAATCATGGGTGAGTTCCTTCACTTTTTTTTTTCCAGGACTTGACCCCTATATATATATATATATATATATATATATATATATATATATATATATATATATGTATATATATATATATATACACTACAGTCCCATCTAGCCTACAGCATGTGTCACTGCCATAAAACTTTCTTTTATGGTTCTATGGTTCAAACAAGAAACTGCAAGTAAAACATTGGGGTAAAGTCTCTGTTCTTATATGAAAAACCTTTAAAAAAAAAATTAAAAATATTGCCAAACACAAAACATAGTGCACTGGCTTTACAGATCTGTATAGATTTACTAAATACTATATACATTATAATTGTGTATTGTACTGTTATCTTTATGTTTTTTAAATATTTGTAACAATAACTTGTATTACACAACACCACTCACAATGTCTGTTACTTGTTTTTATTAGTAATGTAGAGTCTAATACACTTTATATTTATATATGTTTAGTCATATTTATGAGTATAAAACATATTGTAGATGTCCTCATGAATACAATGTAGCAGCAATGTATACTTTATTATCCAGAACAGTCACATATTTCAGAAACCAAAAAAATTCCATCTACGATCCTGTAAAATATACAGTATGAGTATATATATATATATATATATATATATATATATATATATATATACTGTAAATAACTACTACAGTCTAAATAGTCTATTGCAGTGGTCTCCAACCTGCGGACCTCCAGATGTTGCAAAACTACAACTCCCAGCATGCCCGGACAGCCAACGGCTGTCCGGGCATGCTGGGAATTGTAGTTTTGCAACATCTGGAGGTCCGCAGGTTGGAGACCACTGGTCTATTGGAATATGTGGTGTTCTGTACCCGGCACATAGGTGATTTTTTCCTCTAAACATAAATACGTTATTTTGCTTTAGATTTGTTTAATTTGTTGTCTAAAGGGGGTTTCCTGTTTTATAATGGGGGCCGGATGATTACATTATACAGGGATTATTATAATAATCAGATTTCGATAATATCGACGATGGTAAAACTATTTCTACACCGCTTGATGTTCTAGGAAGTTTAGTTCTCTCACTTTTAGGATAAAATTGATTGATTGATTCATTGATAATAATAAAAAAAAAATTTGTTAAACAATAAGTGAAATGCTGGGATCCCCCATGACTTAAATCGCATTGGTGAAGTCCGATCCGGCTGTAATTGATATGTAGAAGAAGTGACAGCTCAGTGATGTGTCCTGATCTGTAATGGACTTGTCATCTATAATTATTACTACCTATCAGGACCTGTTCATGGTGATCATGTCCAATAGACAATATATGGTAATACTGATCACTATTATTATGGGTATGATGATCGTATATTAGATTGTAAGCTCCTATGAGCAATGGATTCCCCATCTCTATATAGCGCAGAAGTAGATGGGAAAAATAATAATAATAATTATATATATGTATATATATATATATATATATATATATATATATATAATCTTGGAAAGTTCATGTCTACTACAACAACGCTGTATATATTTACTTGTATTATTATATCGTAATATAAGCTTTATATATATATATATTATTATTACTACATCCATGATACACAATATTTATTATTACTACTATTTCCATGATACACAATATATATTGTTATTATTACTACTATATACATTATACATAAATATATATTATTATTACTACTATTGATACACAATATATTATTATTATTCCTACATCCATGATACACTATATATTATTATTACTACTATTGATACACTATATATATTATTATTGCTACTACATCCATGATACACTATATATATTATTATTGCTACTACATCCATGATACACTATATATTATTATTACTACTATTGATACACTATATATTATTATTATTTCTACATCCATGATACACTATATATTATTATTACTACTATTGATACACTATATATTATTATTATTTCTACATCCATGATACACTATATATTATTATTACTACTATTGATACACTATATATTATTATTATTCCTACATCCATGATACACTATATATTATTATTACTACTATTGATACACTATATATTATTATTATTCCTACATCCATGATACACTATATATTATTATTACTACATCCATGATACACTATATATTATTATTACTACTATTGATACACTATATATTATTATTACTACTATTGATACACTATATATTATTATTATTTCTACATCCATGATACACTATATATTATTACTACTATTGATACACTATATATTATTATTATTTCTACATCCATGATACACTATATATTATTATTACTACTATTGATACACTATATATTATTATTATTATTACTACTACATCCATGATACACTATATATTATTATTACTACTATTGATACACTATATATTATTATTATTTCTACATCCATGATACACTATATATTATTATTACTACTATTGATACACTATATATTATTATTATTATTACTACTACATCCATGATACACAATATATATTATTATTACTACTATTGATACACAATATATATTATTATTACTACTATTGATACAATATATATTATTATTACTACTATTGATACACTATATATTATTATTACTACATCCATGATACACTATATATTATTATTACTACATCCATGATACACTATATATTATTATTCCTACATCCATGATACACTATATATTATTATTACTACATCCATGATACACTATATATTATTATTACTACATCCATGATACACTATATATTATTATTACTACATCCATGATACACTATATATTATTATTACTACATCCATGATACACTATATATATTATTATTACTACATCCATGATACACTATATATATTATTATTACTACATCCATGATACACTATATATTATTACTACTACTACTTTATCCATGATACACAAATATATATTATTATTACTATTTCCATAATATATATATATATATATATATATATATATATTAGTAGTAATAATAATAATCTATATTTATTATTATTATTACTATTACTATTTACATGATACACTATATATATATATATATATATATATATATATATATATATATATATATATATAGTGTATTATTACTACTATATAGCAGTAGCAGTAGATTACAAATGTGAAAAAATAAGACTGTAAGTCTCTTACCTTGACCTGAGACTCGGTCATGCCCAGGGAGTATGCCAGCCTTGCCCTCTCCGGCCCTGCCAAGTATTTGGTCTGTTCAAATGTTTTCTCCAATGCAAAGATCTGCTGCCCTGAGAATGTGGGTCTGGAGTGTTTCTTCTTTCCATCCTTGTCTAGTACCATCCCGGCTTGTGCTAAAGATAATAAACACAATATAAAATTATAAAGTGTCCACAATACTTCTGTATAATATCACTGACCCTCAGAGCCTGCTGTGACTTGTAGTTCCACAACAGCTGAAGAACCACACATTTCTGAGCGACAGTTTATTATGAATGTTAGAATTTTCCTGCTGTAACATCTATTGTAATATAAGGCAATATTCTTTGTGAAAACTACTCGAATGAGGAAAATGAGGAAAAAAAATAGAATAAAAAAATCTATCTAAATATATAATAATAATAATAATAATACGCCTGATTTCCAGGAGAAAATATAGATTCCTTTACATTAATTCTATAGAGTAATAGTGTTTATGGTGCAGTATATAAAAGGCTATTATATATATGATGCAGAATACTTTTGCTATATTTATTTTGAGATTATAACAATGTTGCAATGTCACAGAAACGTTACATCACATAGCAAACTCATTGCTACATTTAGTATCAGGCGGTGTTCCCCAACCTGTGGCTCTTCAGCTGTTGCAAGACTACAACTCCCAGCAATTTCGGCTTTCAGGGCTTGCTGGTCGTTATAGTCCTGCGACAGCTGGAGAGCCAAAGGTTGGGGATCAGTGAAATAAAGGGGTTCAAATAAAAAAAAAAAAGTTAGGGAACACTGGTATACATATATCAGTGTTTCCCAACCAGGGTGCCTCCAGCTGTTGCAAAACTACAACTCCCTGGAGAGCCTCAGGTTGGGGTATCAGTGAAATAATAGGTACAAATAAAAAAATAAGTTAGGGAACACTGGTATACATATATCCGTGTTTCCCAACCAGGGTGCCTCCAGGTGTTGCAAAACTACAACTCCCAGCAATTTCGGCTTTTAAGGCTTGCTGGTCGTTATAGTCCTGCGACAGTTGGAAAGCCTCAGGTTGGGGGATCGGTGAAATAAGGGGTACAAATTGAAAAAGTTAGAGAACACTGGTATACATTTGTCAGTGTTTCCCAACCAGGGTGCCTCCAGCTGTTGCAAAACTACAACTTCCAGCAATTTCGGCTTTCAAGGCTTGCTGGTCGTTAGAGCCTCAGGTTGGGGATTGGTGAAATAAAGGGGTACAAATAAAAAAAAAGTTAGGGAACACTGGTATACATATGTCAGTGTTTCCCAACCAGGGTGCCTCCAGCTGTTGCAAAACTACAACTCCCAGCAATTTCGACTTTCAAGGCTTGCTGGTAGTTAGAGCCTCAGGTTGTGGATCGGTGAAATAAAGGGGTACAAATAAAAAAAAAGTTAGGGAACACTGGTATACATATGTCAGTGTTTCCCAACCAGGGTACCTCCAGCTGTTGCAAAACCACAACTCCCTGGAGAGCCTCAGGTTGGGGGATCAGTGAAATAAGGGGTACACATTTAGAAAAAGTTAGGGAACACTGGTATACATATATCAGTGTTTTCCAACCAGGGTGCCTCCAGCTGTTGCAAAACTACAACTCCCAGCATGCCCGGACAGCCTTCGGCTGTCCGGGCATGCTGGAAGTTGTATTTTTGCAACAGCTGGAGGAACCCTGGTTGGGAAGCACTGACACATGCATAAGGATGTACTTACTAGGACAGGCCAGCCTGGGGTCCCTCCATGGAGAAGTCTGCATAACTCCCGGCCAGAAGATAGGGGGTCTCCCTGGAAGTTCAGCTAGTGGTTTGGGGTATCTGGACACAGCTGCTGGGTTAAAATACATCCCCGTGGAGGTGGCAAGTCCATTAATACGAGGCAGGCTAGAGAGCAGGTTGCCAGATGCTGCCAGAGAGGCTCCCAGGGGCCTGCTGAGAATGTCACTAATCCCATGAGGTGTCCCCAGGGGGATCTGTGTGTTTAGGGAGGACAAGTTTGGAGCTTTGAAGTTAGAAGGGTTCTGCAAGGCATAGGGGAACAAGGTGGTCTTCATCTCTGCCATGTTGTGCAGGGCAGCCAGGGGGGCACTGCTTAGCACGAATGCACTCTGTCTGTTAGTATCCATCTGCCCCACAGCTAACATTGGTGTTGAGCATCCAGAGCTGCCTCTCCAGACAAGTCCTGCAGCCTCCAGGGGAACTTTCTGTGGATTTGCACTGATGTCTCTGGAGCAATGATCAGCCACAAGCATCCAGTCTATGGTGTCCCTGCTGCTGCTGCTGCTGGGTGCAGAGTAATAATCCTGGAGGAGCTGAGTGTCCCCAGCCTGAGCCCAGTACACATCCCACTGCCACCCAGTCATTCACATGCACTGATAACTGGCCAGCCACCTGCCAGCTTCAGCCCTGATTGGTCAGCACTCAGCCCAGGCCCCTGTTCTGCATCTACGTCACTCCCTGCACTAAATGAAGCTCTGATGATAAAGTCAGGTGCTTTACATGGCTGTAAATCCACACACTGATTTATCTCTCCAACCACTAAATAAATCCCATTCAATGAGAGTTTAGTGAGGCTCTGGCTTTAAAAAGGGAATATATAGCCCTGGATCTCATCACAGGGAAAGAGGGGGGGGGGTGATGGAAATGTGATGGTCATTATGGGATGGAGATTAATTTGTCTTAGTTAAAAAGGCAAAAAAAATAAAAATAATAATAATACAACAATAATCCTGCATCTATTACAGTGATGTATAGTAAATAATTATAGACAGGGAAGCAATAGCAGCCGTGTATATATTGGGTTCTTATAAATCACTGAGAGCAAATCCATCTCTACTGGACCTCATTGTAATCACTTATTCCAAACAGCTACAACTTGTAGCATCGATGTGGAGTATGCAAAAGATTATATTTATATTACCAGTATTATTATTATTAACACTATTGTTGTTTTACTTACTTTACTTGATCATTCTAAATAACATTGGTATTGCTCTTGTAAATGGTTGTTAATAGTGATCCTATGAGTATGTAGTTATAGTGTTGTTGTTGTAAATTGTATTGCTGTTTTATTAGTATGATTGTTCTCAATATTGGTCTTATCGGTATTATTGGGAGCAAATTGTATTACTATTAGTAGCAGTTGTGTTGATGACTAGTTTATTTACTGTTATAGAATTGTAAGTAGTTGTTTGATTATTATTATTGAGTATGCATTGTTTTTATGTTAGCACTAGTATTTTAACTATGCATTGTTTTTATGTTAGCACTAGTATTTTAACTATGCATTGTTTTTATGTTAGCACTAGTATTTTAACTATGCATTGTTGTTATGTTAGCACTAGTATTTTAACTATGCATTGTTTTTATGTTAGCACTAGTATTTTAACTTATTTTTATTAATTGTAGCATTATTGTTAGTATTGCTATTAGTATATATTGTAACCTTTTTTTTTACAGGTAGTACTATTATTGTTAGTATTATTAGTAGATATTATAACTTCTGTGCTAGTAGTTGTTGTATTGTTGATATTTTTTATATTAGCTTTATTTTTATCATCATCATCATCGTTTTCTATTTAGAATGTTTTTATTATTTTAGGTTTTTGTTGCAGGTAATATTGCAATGACTTGAAGACTGGATGCAGCGCCTCTTATGTTACAGAGAGAAGAAGTTGTGCAGCAGGTGGTGGGACATTACACATTGGAGGTATGTATTACAGGCAGGACACAATAGAGACAGTAAATGCAGATTGTGTATCCAGCCCTCACCCACCACAATAGCTTCTCATTCAGGGGCTTTTGTTGTGAAGCTTCCGTTGTAAAGTCTGTGGACCCCTCAGTCTCTCTCCTGAAGATATTATGTGTCCAGACCCTCCACATGGAGAGTTATATGTGGATATAGGAGAGGGCCTGTCCTCCAGAATGAATGAGAAATGATGGGATGTGACCTGTCCTGATTTCCCAGAGTGACAAACTGCTGCTATTAATGTAGTCCTGAAATGACAAGGTCCCCAATTCCCTCCCAGACCTCTGTCCCATTATATACACAGGATATACACACTATATACATTACACAAACACCAGTATTTACTGGGTACAATTACACTTCACCTCCCCCCCCCAATCTATCTATCTATCTATCTCATATCTATCTATCTATCCATCCATCCATCTATCTATCTATCTATCTATCCATCCATTATCTATCTATCTATCTATCTATCTATCTATCTATCTATCTATCCATCTATCTATCCATTATCTATCTATCTCATATCTATCTATCTATCTATCTATCTATCTATCTATCTATCTATCTATCTATCTATCTATCTATCCATTATCTATCTATCTATCTATCTCATATTTATCTATCTATCTATCTATCTATCTATCTATCCATTATCTATCTATCTATCTATCTATCTATCTATCTATCTCATATTTATCTATCTATCTATCTCTCATATCTACCTATCTTCAGTAGGCTACATATATGTATATACATATTGCATTCTATATTTTATGTCTTTATATTCTACGTTCTCTGCAGTTTAGTCTTTACATCTGCCAGATCTTAATTTCTATAGCCCAGACCCCAAAGATCAGTGGTCTCCAACCTGCGGACCTCCAGCTGTTGCAAAACTACAACTCCCAGCATGCCCGGACAGCCAAC
This sequence comes from Hyla sarda, assembly GCF_029499605.1. Taxonomy (NCBI): domain Eukaryota; kingdom Metazoa; phylum Chordata; class Amphibia; order Anura; family Hylidae; genus Hyla; species Hyla sarda. The sequence goes on from NC_079195.1 coordinate 54,461,419, forward strand.
GGCTGTCCGGGCATGCTGGGAGTTGTAGTTTTGCAACAGCTGGAGGTCCGCAGGTTGGAGACCACTGCCATAGATGAAAATTAAATGGTCTCTTGGTTCGTTCATTTTTTGGACACATTTGTATCAGTTTTCCTGTAAATTTGTGCCTTTCAATTGAACACCGTGAATATCATTGCTTTTAGTTGCAACAAAATATTAGGACTGAAAAAAACATAACACATTGTATCCCCAGATAACATACACTTAGTAGGTAATACATAATGTAACACTAAAATTCTATAGATGTGACAACTGATTGCTATAGATACAGGGTATTTATATTCTTCAGGATCAATGACATAACATATGGCTAAATGTATCCATAGAGTGTATCCCCCCTAAATGTATCCATAGAGTGTATCCCCCCTAAATGTATCCATAGAGTGCATCCCCCTAAATGTATCCATAGAGTGTATCCCCCAAAATGTATCCATAGAGTGTATCCCCCTAAATGTATCCATAGAGTGTATCCCCCTAAATGTATCCATAGAGTGTATCCCCCTAAATGTATCCATAGAGTGTATCCCCCTAAATGTATCCATAGAGTGCATCCCCCTAAATGTATCCATAGAGTGTATCCCCCTAAATGTATCCATAGAGTGTATCCCCCTAAATGTATCCATAGAGTGTATCCCCCTAAATGTATCCATAGAGTGTATCCCCCTAAATGTATCCATAGAGTGCATCCCCCTAAATGTATCCATAGAGTGTATCCCCCTAAATGTATCCATAGAGTGTATCCCCCTAAATGTATCCATAGAGTGTATCCCCCTAAATGTATCCATAGAGTGCATCCCCCTAAATGTATCCATAGAGTGCATCCCCCTAAATGTATCCATAGAGTGCATCCCCCTAAATGTATCCATAGAGTGTATCCCCCTAAATGTATCCATAGAGTGTATCACCCTAAATGTATCCATAGAGTGTATCCCCCTAAATGTATCCATAGAGTGTATCCCCCTAAATGTATCCATAGAGTGTATCCCCCTCCAAAACCCTAGTTATTCATGATCAGGCTATAGAAACCTAACGGGTTAATTGTGTTATTTCATCACATTTATAGTTCCATAGACTTGATTCAGTGATTTGCTTAACTGTTTGTTGTAATGATAATTCTTACACTGTAATCTAATGGATTTTTTTTTTCGAAACATATTTTATTAATTTTCACAATATAAACAACCAAGTACGATTCACAATGCAGTTGTATCATAAGGAGGATTAAAACAAAAGTCGACACATAGGAACAATATCCAGAGTGCTAATTAGAATAACAATGGTCATTATTAGTCATTTTCAATTATTAGTATTATTATGATTCGTATTATTATTAATAATAATAACAACAACAATAATAATGATTATGACGATATTATTATTATTATTAATAACAACAACAACAACAATGATGAAAATATTATTCTTATTATTAATAATAATAATAATAATAATAATAATTATTATTATTATTATTATTATAGACAAATATAATAACATTAATAATATAATAATAATAATTATTTATTATTATTATAAAACACAAATAGAAAAATCTGGGCATTGATTACCCAGCAAGACTTAAGAATTCATATAGGTAAAGACAGGAGGTGCAGAGCTCTGCTATATTCCTTCTGGTCATGTATATACATCATCTCTGTAGAATGAGTAGTTTCTGCTTCGAACTCCCTTGATACAATTGTCTGCACATATTCAACACAGAGTATGTGGTATATATATATATATATATATATATATATATATATATATACTGTATATATATATATATATATATATACTGTATATATATATATATATATATATGGTATATACTATTTTCAATTTTGCAACATGAATAGTATGCATAGTGGAAGTGTGGCAGGGACTTGTAGTCCTACAGATCTCAGTACAAACAGTTGATGCTGACCCTTGTATATTAGGATGATGGCTTATATTGGTATCAGATTATAGAAGAGATGCAGATATATCTCTCCACTTGTTGAGCAGTTTGGTCTCCAGCATTGATTGTTTGTAGTTTGCAGTGGGATATAGATGATTATTGTGGACTCTATTGAATGATGTAGAGCAGTGTATCTTCAGCTATTGCAAAACTACAACTCCCAGCATGCCCGGACAGCCTACGGCTGTCCGGGCATGCTGGGAGTTGTAGTTTTGCAACAGCTGGAGACACACTGTTTGGAAAACACTGATGTAGAGAAACTCTGCTGGACCTGGGAGGTATCAGTGAGATTGGGGTCTGTAGTAGGATCTTCATTAATAATAATCATAATGAAATGCCTATTTAAATATAATTATACAAGAAACAAAAACATTCTGTAAAAATACTGTAGTAATAATAATAATCATAACAACAGCAACAATAATACAAATATAGTGTCATGATAAATAAAACAAAGGATATATTTAATAGTAGTACATTATATTTAAAAGAATTCATTAAAAAAAAGTTTATAAATATTTACTACTATTGTTGTATGTATAATTTGTTAATGTAAATACATGATAATAACCTGAATAAGTAATGAATACAAATCGACTACAATTCATTTGTATGTGAATTGTTAGAAGCAGTCATTTTATTATATCGTGATAAGGATTTCCCAGCCTGTGGACCTCCAGCTGTTCCAAACTACAACTCCCATCATGAGGCGAATTGTAGTTCTGCAGTAGCTAAAAAGCAACAGGCTGGAGGAAACTGCCCAAATTCTTTATATATATATATATATATATATATATATATATATATATATATATATATATTAATATTATAACTATACCCCAGTGGCCTTCATACTGCGGACCTCCAAGCATGCTGGGAGTTGTAGTTTTACAACACCTGGAGGCCCACAGTGTGGAGATCACGGCTATTTTATATATATATATATATATATATATATATATATGTATATATATATATATATATATATATATATATACTGCTACTTTATACTATACATAAATTTTCAATACTATAAACGATAGACTAATTTATATGCTACTACTATATATACTATATATTACTATACTGTAGACTAATTTGTATGCTACTACTTTTTATACTATATATTACTATACTATAGACTCATTTATATACTATATATATATATATGTATATACACTATATAATACTATACTGTAGACTAATTTATATGCTACTACTATATATATACTATATATTACTATACTGTAGACTAATTTATATACTACTATATATATATACTATATATTACTATACTGTAGACTAATTTATATGCTACTACTATATATATATATATACTATATATTACTATACTGTAGACTAATTTATATACTACTATATATATATATATATATACTATATATTACTATACTGTAGACTAATTTATATACTACTATATATATATATATATATATATATATATATATATACTATATATTACTATACTGTAGACTAATTTATATACTACTACTATATATATATACTATATATTACTATACTGCAGACTAATTTATATACTACTTAATATACTAAATATTACTATCCTATAAACTATAGACTAATTTAAATTCTACTACTTAATATACTAAATATTACTATCCTATAAATGATAGACTAATTGATATACTACTACTTTACATACTATATAATACTAGTAATACTACTTTTTTCTATAATAACAAGTTCCATTATCATTAGCACTAATACAAATTTGACATTAGCTTTTGCCTTAGGAAATTATATATATATATATATATATATATATATATATATATATATATTTATAGTATTATTATTTAAATCTGTTTTAACGGTCGCACATGAAAACATTACAACAACCATATAAATCTATTGCCAAACGTTCCACGAGTTTCCTTAGGACACATTTTAAATTCTTCTTATTTTACGCTTGAGGTTTGATCTTCCCTGTGATTATTTCTATTCCTATATTCGCTATAAATTATTAAAATCTTAATAACTATTTCTGAATATAATGAATAAATAGATTATTTTTTTTTTTTTGACAACCATTACTTATCACCAGAATCTTTAGCACGGTGTCTTCCAAACAGTGTGTGTCTTCAGCTGTTGCAAAATTTTAACTCCCAGCATGCCTGGAGTTGTAGTTTTGCAACAGCTGGAGACACACTGTTTGGGAAAACACTGCTATATCAGTATTAATAGTAAAAGAATGAGTATGTAGTTCTAGTACAGAATGCTCTGGATAGGGATCTGCGCACACAGCCCGGATTGCAGAGGGTTAATATGGTGTGCAGGAGGTCTCATTGCTGTCAGTAGATGCAGAGCAGTCAGAGTGCTCCCATAATGTCTCCTTGTAGACCCCATCAGAGGTCTCTTTATGGTCAGGGCCTGTAATATCATCATAAGTTGTGCTGTGAGTTTATGTCTCTCCATGTAATGAATACCAGGACAATAGCCGGATAAAGTGTCCCCTATTACCCAGAGATGTCATGTAAATGCACTTCTTCTTCACATTCACACTCTCTGCTCCTGAGAAATCCTCCTTTCATTACAAACCTAATGCACAAATAATACAAGCTGGATATATTGTAACACAGTGATCACAGTCATCAGCCCTACATGGATTTATAACCACAAAAATATCAATAGGATGCAAGTTATTCCAGTGCTGGAGATAGACCAGGGGACACTTCCTGTAATGGGACGATTGTATTTTTGGTACAAATTTATTTATTTAACTATTTATTTATTATTGTTATTATTTAAAAATAAATTTTAATAATTTAGGGGACAGACAGGGGAAGGAAAATTACTTTATTATACATGGAGTACAACTAAAACACAGATACAAACATGTAAGGTGAGACACAAATAATGATGAAGAGGGGTCAAGAGTAGGGGAAACTTGCTTCTTAAAGGGATATTCCAGGGGAATTATATATATATATATATATATATATATATATATATATATATATATGTATATATATATATATATATATATATATATATATATATCAACTGGCTGCAGAAAGTTAAACTGATTTGTAAATTACAGTGGTCCCTCAAGTTACAATATTAATCGGTTCCAGGACGACCATTGTATGTTGAAACCATTGTATGTTGAGACCATAACTCTATGGAAACCTGGCAATTGGTTCTGAAGCCCCAAAATGTCATCCGAAAATAGGAAAAGGTGAGGATTAAAGAAAAATAAGTAGATAACTAATATAGATAAAGCAAATCCTTACATATAAAAGTAAGAAAGATCTGCTGGGAGCTGTAATCACTGTCTATTTCAGTGTTTCCCAAAGAGGGTGCTTCCAGCTGTTGTAAAACTACAACTCCCAGCATGCCCGGACAGCCTTCGGCTGTCCGGGCATGCTGGGAGTTGTAGTTTTGCATCAGCTGGAGGCACCCTCTTTGGGAAACACTGGTCTATGTAGAGGAAAGGCGCTTCTTCAGGGTCCTGTACAGTACATGCAATGTCCTAAAAAAAAAAAAGTAACATGGGGTCGCCCTTACTTGGTGTCCAAAGGAGCAACTAACTCTGGCACAGGTAAAGAGTACAGAACATGTAATACCTCCCTGTACTGTAGGGGGCACTGCCAGACACCAGTCAGTGCATACGCTTCAGTAATACAGGGGTTTTACCAGTGAAATATCCATTCTGATTGGTCAGTTCTTCCAGCCAGTGACATGTTTTGCAGATTCCATAGCATTGTATGTTGAGTCTGGTTTCAAGTTACAATGGTCCAGAAAAGACCATTGTATGTTGAAACTATTGTATGTTGAGGCCATTGTAAGTTGAGGGATCACTGTACTTCTATCAAAAAAAAATCTTAATCCTTTCAGCACTTATGAGCTGCTGAAGTTCAGTTGTTCTTTTCTGTCTGACAACAGTGCTCTCTGATGACACCTGTCTCGGGAACTGTCCAGAGTAGAAGCAAATCCCCATAGCAAACCTCTTCTACTCTGTGCAGTTCCTAAGACCGACAGAGATGTCAGCAGAGAGCACTGTTGCCAGACAGAATAGAACAACTCAACTTCCGCAGTTGATAATTATTAGAAGGATTAAGATTTTTTAATAGAAGTCATTTACAAATCTGTTTAACTTTCTGGAGCCAGTTGATATATAAAAATATTTTTCTTTCCTGGAATACCCCTTTAATATGTCATGCACTTAATCATATTTAGATTTGCACTTTCTATGAAGCAATAGAAATATGGAAGTTCATAGATGAACATTTACTTTCTATGTGTGATTAATTATATGTTTGTTAAAAAACACTAAAAATTATTTGAAAAGGAAAAAATTACTTTATTACTTTTCATATACACAACTCAAGCTGACCCTTTTTTATTTATTTATTTAGTTTTGTTTGTAAATTTGTACAGAAAAAATAACAAAATGCACAAACAGAAACAAATGCAAAAAGATATGACATTATACTAAATGTTCAACTAAGCTGGTCCCTTGCACTCAGGAGCGCGGCTCATATGGGAGCAGGCTGGTCTTTCAGCGCCCTCTAGTGGAAATCGGTTATTAATGCAACAATTAGATTTTTTTTTTATTCTGAATACTGTTAGGTTGCGTTCACACCACGTTTTTGCAATACAGTTCCCGTATCAGGTTTTTGATTTAAAAAAAAATAATAAAAAATAAAATGGATTCCTCAAAACCGGTCTAAACTGTATCAAAACGTGTACAAATTTTTATTTCTATACGGTTGAAAACCGTATACGGCATGATGTCCGGTTGCATCCTTTTTGCATCCTTTTTTTAAGAAAAAAAAAAGTATACGTTTTTAACTCTTCACTCCATTATGAATAATGTTTCACTTGTTTGATTGAAATTCCAAGAAAGAAAATTGTGCAAAGTCAAAAATCGTATGGTGAAAACCAGATGGAACCGTACGCACATACGGTTCTGTACAGTTCCCATTGACTCCCATGTTAAAAAAAACAAACGTATACGGTTTAATACGGTTTTTCACCCGACCCAAAAACCGTGGTAGGCCACAGATTTCTGTCCAGAAAAAAAAAAGTAAAAAACCGTATGGTTTGAAAAAACGGAGACAACTGTAAACATTATGGTTTTGAATGGGAAGTCTATGGGCGCGGTTTTCTGTACGGTCGCATATGTTTTTTTTTTTTTTAATGAAACCGTATGGCGAAACCATATAGCAAAATCGTGGTGTGAACCCACCCTTAACCGGTGCTTTTCAAACAGTGTGTCCCCAGCTTTTGCGAAACTACAACTCCCAGCAGGCCCGGACAGCCAAAGGCTGTCCGGGCCTGCTGGGAGTTGTAGTTTTGCAACAGCAGGAGACTTACTGTTTGGAGAACACTTATGTTAACTTTAGGTAATTGTTTCTCAACCAAGGTGCTTCTAGCTGGCATGCTTTTCCAACAGCTGGAGGCACCATGGTTGGGAAACACTGTCCTACAGGTTGTACCTGTAATAAATTATATCTTTACTGTCTGCATATCCTATTCTAAAACGCAACGTATAGATTAAAATAGATTCACACGTGGCATATTATGTTCCAGAAAATTGAAAATCAGCTCCATTTATCTGTATGTTTAACCCCTTGAAGGACATCCTGATAATTAAAGGGATATTCTGCCCCTAGGCATCATATCCCCTATGTAAAGGATAGGATAAGATGTCTGATCGTGGGAACACAGCGATTTCTTCTGCAGCCCCCCTTGTCATCTGCTGCACGGAGCGAAGTTCGCTCCGTGCCTGATGAAGGGCACCGCCCCCTCGTGACGTCATGATGTCATGACCCCGCCCCTCGTGACATCATGGCCGGCCCCCTCAATGTAAGTCTATGGGAGGGGGTGTGGCGGCCAAGTTATAAAATTGAAATAACCCCTTCCCTAAAAGTTTAAATCCCCCCCCTTTCCCATTTTTAAATAAAATAATGTAATAAAAAATAAACATAACAGGTGATACCGCCACATGCGTAAATGAAGGAACTATTAAAATATAAGGTTAGATAAACTCCACGATCGTATATGGAAAAAAAAAATACAGAAGTCCAGAATTGAGCATTTTTAATCACTTCATATACCATAAAAAAATTTATAAAAAAAAGGGTTCAAAAAGTCCCATCAAAATATTGGTGCATGTAGTTATAATTTTTTTAAAGTAGTAAAATAAACTAAAACCTATATACATTTGGTATCCTTGTGACAGTATGGACAAGGCCATATTAAGGCTGCCTGGAAGACAGAGCACTTCATTATGATGGGGCCCCCACCCCACAGTTCCCCTACATTAGGTTGTAGTTCCCCCAGATTAGGTGTGCAGTACAGTTCCCCCACATTAGGTGTGCAGTACAGTTCCCCCACATTAGGTGTGCAGTACAGTTCCCCCACATTAGGTGCAGTACAGTTCCCCCACATTAGGTGCAGTACAGTTCCCCCACATTAGGTGCAGTACAGTTCCCCCACATTAGGTGCAGTACCGTTCCCCCACATTAGGTGCAGTATCGTTCCCCCACATTAGGTGCAGTACAGTTCCCTACATTAGGTGCAGTATAGTTTTCCCACATTAGGTGCAGTACATTTTCCCCACATTACGTTGGCAGTATAGTTCCTCACATTAGGTGCAGTATAGTTTCCCCACATTAGGTGCAGTATAGTTCCCCCACATTAGGTGCAGTATAGCTCCCCCACATTAGGTGCAGTACTGTTCCCCCCACATTAGGTGCAGTATAGTTCCCCCGCATTAGGTGCAGTATAGTTCCCCCGCATTAGGTGCAGTATAGTTCCCCCGCATTAGGTGCAGTATAATTCCCCCACATTAGGTGCAGTATAGTTCCCCCACATTAGGTGTGCAGTACAGTTCCCCCACATTAGGTGCAGTACAGTTCCCCCACATTAGGTGCAGTATAGTTTCCCCACATTAGGTGCAGTACATTTCCCCCACATTAGGTTGGCAGTATAGTTCCCCACATTAGGTGCAGTATAGTTCCCCACATTAGGTGCAGTATAGTTCCCCCACATTAGGTGCAGTATAGCTCCCCCACATTAGGTGCAGTACTGTTCCCCCACATTAGGTGCAGTATAGTTCCCCAGATTAGGTGCAATATAGTTCCCCCGCATTAGGTGCAGTATAATTCCCCCACATTAGGTGCAGTATAGTTCCCCCACATTAGGTGCAGTATAGTCCCCGACATTAGGTGCAATATAGTTCCCCACATTAGGTGCAGTATAGTCCCCCACATTAGGTGCAGTATAGTTCCCCACATTAGGTGCAGTATAGTTCCCCCACATTAGGTGCAGTATAGTTGCCACACATTAGGTGCAGTATAATTCCCCACATTAGGTGCAGTATAATTCCACCACATTAGGTGCAGTATAATTCCACCACATTAGGTGCAGTATAGTTCCCCCCATTAGGTGCAGAATAGTTCCCCACATTAGATGCAGTATAGTTCCTCAAATTAGGTGCAGTAAAGTTCCTTACATTAGGTGCAGTATAGTTCCCCACATTAGGTGCAGTATAGCTCCCCCCACGTTAGGTGCAGTACAGTTCCCCCACATTAGGTGCAGTATAGTTCCCCACATTAGGTGCAGTATAGTTCCCCCACATTAGGTGCAGTATAGTTCCCCCACATTAGGTGCAGTATAGTTCCCCACATTAGGTGCAGTATAATCCCCGACATTAGGTGCAGTATAGTCCCTGACATTAGGTGCAGTATAGTTCCCCACATTAGGTACAGTTCCCCCACATTCGGTGCAGTATAGTCCCCCACATTAGGTTGGCAGTATAGTTCCCCACATTAGGTGCAGTATAGTTGCCACACATTAGGTGCAGTGTAATTCCCCACATTAGGTGCAGTATAATTCCCCCACATTAGGTGCAGTATAGTTCCCCACAATAGGTGCAGTATAGCTCCTCACATTAGGTGCAGTATTGTCCCCCACATTAGGTGCAGTATAGTCCCCCACATTAGGTGCAGTATTGTCCCCCACATTAGGTGCAGTATTGTCCCCCACATTAGGTGCAGTATAGTCCCCCACATTAGGTGCAGTATAGTTCTCCCACAGACATACAGCCTTCAGCGACATACAGTGTATGGCTGGAGGCTGTATGCCTGTTTAGTGCCCCACTTCAGTGTTCCGACCACTGCTCCAGGGTCACGATCTACTGCTGTGGCCTATGGGCCATAGCAGTAGGTCCCGGGACCGGAGGAGAGGTGGTCGGAACACTGAAGATGACGTGTCGCTGGTCACTTACCATGCGCGCGTGTTCTCCTCACTGCTCTGCTCTGTTACTATGGGCGCACGCACGGGACGTTAGTGACGTCCCTGCGTGCGCTACCTCCCGGCGGCCCCTACGTTTTTAAAGTTAATGCGGGGCCGCAGAGATGTAACCAGGGCATCCTTGTGTCCTGAAAATATTTTTCGGGACACAGGGCTGTCCCGAATGTGACAGGGGCCCCCTGTGGGCAGGGGGCATGGAGCAGGTGCTCCATGAGCGCCAATGATGATCCGGCCCTGGACACATGACAGGGGGCATTATATGTGAGGGGCACATGGCAGGGGGGCATTATATGTGGGGGCACATGACAGGGGCCCCCCTATCATGTGCCCATATAATGCCCCCTGACATGTACCCCTCACACATAATGCCCCCTGTCCTGTGCCCCTCACATAATGCCCCATGTCCTGTGCCCCTCACATATAATGCCCCCTGTTCTGCCCCCTCAGGGGGCATTATATGTGAGGGGCACAGGACATGGGGCATTTTATGTGAGGGGCACAGGACATGGGGCATTATATGTGAGGGGCACATGTCAGGGGGGCATTATATGTGCATTATATGGGCACATGAAAGGGGGGCTCTGTCATTTGCCCCCACATATAATGTCCCCCTGTCATGTGCCCCTCATATTTAATACGCCCTGTCCTGTGACCCCCACATATAATGCCCCATGTCCTGTGCCTGGGTGCCCCTCACATATAAATTATAATGCTCCCCTTACATGTGTCCTTATAATTTATACTTTTCTTTGCAAATCCTTTGCCCGAGCAGCTATAGTGGTTACCTTTCTCACACGCCGCTCCGTTCTGAGAGTGAAAGCCGTGGGGATGTGATCTCTGTGCGCCGACACGATGATGTGATGTCATCGTGCCGGCCTGCCATGGATGGCGTCCCCACGGCTCTCAGTACAAGAATTGTGAATGGAGCAGCCGCAGCGTGTAAGTAAGGTGAGGGAGTGGTGGAGCGGGACAGCTGACAGCTCCAGCTCCACCATGCTATAGTACGGGAGTGTCGGGAGGGGCAACAATCTCGGGGCCCCCCTGGATCCGCCACTGGGGTAGGCAGCAGTGGGTCGAGACTCGGGGCCCCCTTCTATTCACTCAGTGCACGGGGCCCAGAGCAGGCGCTCCATGAGCACCAGTGATGATCCGGCCCTGAGTATGGACCTACATGTAACACTCACGGTAGTAGTAGTAACGCTGCTGGATGTGGATCCTCCGACCTGTGTGGCTGTATCGGGGAACGGAGTCTAAGGTGCCGCTGGTCTTCACCAGAGCCCGCCGCAAGGCAGGATGGACTTGCTGCGTCAAGCAACACCCAGATCCGATACGACTTGACCACACAGGTAACTGGGCAAGACGAGGTACAGAAGGATGAGGTAGAGGTGTAGTCAGACTTAGCAGAAGGTCAAGGCAGGCGGCAAAGGTGCTTAGTCAAATAACAAAGCGGAAGGGTCAAAATACACGGGCAAGGCAACAGACAATTGGGAATGCTTAATCTCAGGCTAGGGGCACTGAAGATCCGTCAGGAAGTGTGTGAGGTACAGAGACTTAGAGAAGTGTGTCAGGTGTTGCACATAATTATGGTCATACTGGTCCTTTAAATTTCAGGTCTCCGGCGCGCGCACCCTAAGAGACAGGGACACGCGAGCCGAAGCTGAGAGGCAGTGGAGGAGAAGCGTGGTAAGTGACTGCAAATCCCAGCCCCGCTGGCAGCAGGGGAGAGCAGGGCAATGCGCTCACGGCCAGCGCAAGTGGCCGGAGCGCCGTGAGTAAAAGTCCTCCCCCCCCCTTTGGTCTCCCCCTCTTTTTGGAGGACAAGGTCTCGTTCTAAGATGTTGTCCTGGGGCTCCTAAGACCTCTCCTCTGACCAAAATCCTTCCAAATCCACAAGGAAAAAACTTTTTCCTCTGCTAAACTTAGAATCCAAAATGTCTTTAACAATGTAAAATTCAGAAGTACCTGAGGTGGGAGTAGGAGAAATGTCTTTTTTAGAAAAGCGATTAACAATAACAGCTTTCAAGAGGGAGACATGGAAGGAATTTGGGATCCAGAGAGAAGATGGCAGATTGAGAGAATAGGCCACAGGATTTAGGCGCTTCTTGATTTTATAAGGACCCAGATAGCGAGGACCTAGTTTATAACTTGGTACCTTGAAGCGAATATACCTGAAAGACAACCAGACTCACCAGGAGAGAACTCGGGAGGAGAACGCCTTTTCTTGTCCGCTTGTGACTAGTCTTTTGCAAAGTGTCCATAAACCACAAAGAGATGTCCCAGTGAATTCTGTATTTCTATGGATGTAAGAAAATTCTGCGGAGCAGAAATGAAGTGGCGAAGATAGTCTCCAAAAACCTGGTTCACCCTTTCAACCTGTCCATTGGATTGTGGGTGATACGCAGAGGAAAAATCCAACTTAACCTGGAGACGTAAGCAGAGGGCCCGCCAGAACTTGAAGACGAACTGGACTCCATGGTCAGAGACAATATGAGAAGGCAATCCATGAGGAAAATGTGGCAAAAGAAAAGCTTAGCAAGCTGTGGTGCAGATGGAAGTCCAAGCAGTGGCACAAAATGAGCTATCTTACAGAATTGGTCCACTACTACCCAGATGACCGTATTGCCACCTGAAGATGGAAGGACAGTAATAAAGTCCATAGCAATATCGGTCCAGGGAAGCTCAGGAACTGGTAGAGGCTGTAGCAGACCTGCAGGTTTAGTACGAGGGGGTCTTGTCCCGAGCACATACCGAACAGGAACGGACAAAATCCATGACATCCTGTTTTAAAGTAGGCCACCAATACTGTCTGGAGATGAGCTGCAAGGACTTACGAGTTCCGGAATGACCGGCCAGAAAAGAGGAATGACCCCATTTCAAGACTTGAAGTCTTAAATGAGGAGACACATAAGTCTTTCCAGAAGGCAGGTGCTGCAGAGATGAGCCGTTCATAGGAAATAATATGTTTAGGTACAGATTCTTGGTCATGAACTTCAGAAGATCTAGAAAGAGCTTTACTGCTGCACGGAAGTGGATGCAGAAGTCAAATCTGGAGAAGAATAGAGACCAACGGGCCTGTCGAGGGTTGAGACAATGTGCAGTCTGTAGATAAAGCAAGTTCTTATGGTCAGAATATATAGTAACCGGATGTACAGAGCCCTCCAAGAGATTACGCCATTCTTCCAAAGCCAGCTTTATAGCCAAAAGCTTGCGATCTCCAATGGTATAATTTTTTTCCGCAGGAGAGAAGGTCTTAGAGAAAAATCTGCAAGTTACAATTCTTCCTTTAGAAGACTTCTGTGTCAAAACAGCACCGCTACGACTGAAGAAGCATCCACCTCCAAAAGAAATGTCTTGCTAGGATCGGGTCTAGATAACACCGGGGCTGAAGCAAAGTCGGAGTCCTCTGGAGTCCAAACCTTAGGATTAGCGGTCTTCTTGGTGAAAGAGACAATAAGCGCTACCAAGATGGAGTAATGAGGAATAAATTGTCGAAAGTAATTGGCAAAACGAGGAAGCGCTGTAAAGCTTTTAAGCCGGAAGGTTGTGGACAGTCTAGAACAGCAGACAACTTGTTAGGGTCCATTTGTAGACCTTGACTAGTAACGATGTAGCCCAGAAAATGTAGACAGTTTTTTTTCAAAAGTACACTTCTCAAGTTTGAGAATGATTGTCTCAGAGATGTTGTAGGACTTGGTGGAGGTGTGAGCGATGAGTCTGGACATTGGGCGAGTAGATGAGAATGTCGTCCAAATAGACCACGACACAGGAGTATAGGAGGTCACGAAATATGTCATTGACGAACTCCTGGAAGACTGCTGGAGCATTACAGAGTCCGAAAGGCATGACTAGATACTCGAAATGTCCATCACAAGTATTGAACGCTGTCTTCCATTCATCTCCTTCACGTATGCGGATCAAATTATAGGCCCAACGAAGGTAAAGTTTGGAGAAGATCCTCGTTCTACGCAGACGATAATTCTTCTTGACGGTAATTTTATTCAAGCCATGGTAGTCGATTACATGTCCCAAAAATCCGTCTCCGACAGGGGAGGATGACTTTCTGATAAACCCTTTCTGAAGATTTTCTTGGATGTATTTAGACATGGCCTGGGTTTCGGGAACAGACAAAGGGTAAATTCTGCCCTGAGGAGGTGTGGTCCCAGGCAAAAAGTCGATAGGAGAATTGTAGGGATGATGTGGTGGTAAAACTTCAGCATGTTTCTCGCTGAAGATGTCAGCAAAGTCCTGAAGAAATTATGGCAGACCGGGCAGAGGAGTCGTGGGAGACACCAACTTAAACGGAAGATTATGAAAACAGTTGTTATAACAGTAGGTTCCCCAATGAAGTACATCTCCAGTCTTCCATGCGGGGCATATAGTTGTAACCAAGGAAGGCCATGTAGAAGATTGGAGGTACAATGTGGAAGTACATACAAGGACAATTTTTCCTTATGCAGAACTCCAAACTGCATAGTAAAGGATTCTGTGCAGAATAACACAGTACAGTCCAGTTTTTCTCCATTGACCGAAGAGATGTACAAAGGCTTTAGAAGGCAGGATACAGGCAGTATTAAGGAAGCATGGATAAAGTTTCCCCCTGAACCAGAGTCCAGGAAAGCAAGAACAGAAATAGTTGGACCGGTATAGATAGTTGGACCGTCAAATTCAAGCCTGAAGAGGTATTCACACCTAGGGAAGCTTCTCCCACAAACCCTAGGTGCAAGTATATCCCTATGACTGTGGACACAGAGGACAATCTCTGAGGAAATTATCTGCACTGGCACAGTAGAGGCAAAGATTCTCAGCTCGTCATCAGGTTCTTTCCTGCAGGGTCAGACGAGACTGATCCACCTGCAAAGCCTCCGGTGGTTGCTGGAAGACAGCAGTGGTTGCTGGAAGACAGGTGCCAGGCGAGGAAAGCCACCAAGGTCGTACAGACTCCCTTTCTTGACGTAGTTCCTCACATCGTTCAGAGAAACAGATATCAATCTGAGATGCCAACTGTATGAGTTCGTTCAGGGTAAAAGGCAATTCCCAGGCAGCAAGGAAATCCTTTATATGGCTATAAAGTCCTCTCTTGAAAGTGGCGCAAAGAGCTTCATTGTTCCAAGATCGCTCTGATGCCAGGGTACGGAATCGGATGGCATTCTTGCCCACAGAGGAGTTGCCCTGAGAAAGATTCAACAAAGCTGTCTCAGCGGAAGAAGCTTGTGCAGGTTCTTCAAAGACTCCTCGGAATTCTGACAGAAAAGCCTGGAAAGTTGTGAGCGGATCACTGCGATCCCATAGCGGGGTTGCCCAGGCCAGGGCCCTTCCAATTAAGAGACTGAGGACAAAAGCCACCTTTGCTTATTCCGTAGGGAACTGTTCTGCCATAAGTTCTATGTGCATGGAGCACTGTGTCACGAAACCACGGCAAGACTTGGGATCCCCTCATACTTCTCAGGAAGAGACAAACAGAGCTTAGATCCCGAAACGACTGCAGGAGCAAGAGGCAACAATGGAGCAGGAGGAGGCTGTGGCTGCTGCGGTCATTGTTGAGCAGAAAGCAGCTGCTGCATCATGGCGGACAACTGGCTTAACTGTTGTGCCTGCTGGGCCAACTGCTGCGACTGGAGAGCCCCAATAGAAGCGAGATCTGGATTATCAGGCAGAGGAACCCCATTGGGATCCATGGCCGGATCTTGCTGTAACTCTCACGGTAGTAGTAGTAACGCTGCTGGATGTGGATCTTCAGACCTGTGGGGCTGATGACACGGGCCGTATCGGGAAGTGGAGTCTAAGGTGCCACTGGTCTTCACCAGAGCCCGCCGCACCCAGGTTGCTACCCCCGATACAACTTGGCCACACAGGTAACTGGTCATGACGAGGTATAGAAGGATGAGGCAGAGGCGTAGTCAGACTTAGCAGAAAGTCACGGCAGGCGGCAAGGGTGCGTGGTCAAATAATGAAGCAGAAAGGTCAAAATACCCGGGCAAGGCAACAGACAATTGGGAACGCTTAATCTCAGGCTAGGGGCACTGGAGATCTGGCAGGGAAGTGTGGGAGGTACAGGCACTTACTGAAGTGTGTCAGGTGTTGCACATAATTATGGGCATACTGGCTCTTTAAATTTCAGCGCTCCAGCGTGCGCGTGCCCTAGAAGATGGGGACACGCGTGCTGGAGCTGAGAGGCAGTGGAGGAGGAGCATGGTAAGTGATGGGCTGGGATTCGCATGCGGGCGCGTCCTGCGATGCGAATCCCAGCCCTGCAGGCAGCAGGGGAGAGCGGGGCTATGCGCTCACGGCCAGCGCAAGTGGCTGGACTGCCGTGTGTAACACTACAGAATAAAGATAAGGTGTCATCTTTACCATAAAGTGCACTGCGTAGAAATAGAATTCCCCAAAAGTTACAAAATGGCTTTTTTTTTTTTCAATTTCATCCCACAAATTTTTTATTTTTTTTGGTTTGGCCATCGATTTCATTATGAAATGATTGATGTCAATACAAAGTACAATTGGTGATGCACAAAACAAGCCCTAATATGGGTCTGTAGGTGAAAGAAAAATGAAAGAATTATGATTTTTAGAACGGGGGAATAGTAAAAAATGAAAATTGGCCTGGTCCTTAAGGAGTTAAGCAGCAAGTACACAGATTCCTGCATAATCTACTATGTGAATTCTTTCTTATGCTACATAAAAATTAGTGCAGCGAAACCTCTTTGAGAAGACCACCTCCTTATCAAGACCAGATTTCATGTGACATAATTTACATATGTTATGCATAGTGGTCATTTTCTTTGAAAAGGTCAGTATGGCACAACAGTGGCATCAGTTGCCGGACATGTGTGAGCTCAGCCATACACTGGTAAGCAAAATTCAACTTTTTTGGTGTTTCTTTGATTAAATGGGGTTGTTCTTATAGTATTTTCCCCACTGATTCAGCTTTCCAAATTTGTGTGTCAGGTACAGTTTTTAAGTAACATGCCTTTAAACTTTTGAAAAACTTATTTTTCGCATTTGCTTACAACTTAAAATAGCTTAAATTCTAATATTAATGGCAGTTAAAAATATATTTTTACATTATTTTCTTCTGTATTTTGGAGTAGGAATATCTCTTTTCAATGTCCAACAGTAATTGGCCGGCATGTTTGGGCTCTAATTGCCTTGATAACGCGATTCCATGATGGATATCTAAATGTGAAGAAAATGTATCTTCAGCGACATATTGCAACCAAGAGATTTATAATTCTGAATGAATTCCTTAAAGAGTACCTGTCACCAAATAAACTTTTCTAAACTAACTCAGGCTATGTTCCTTAACTATTTCTAACACACCTCCCACCTTTCAAAAAAATTTCAGAGCTTTAAAAAGCTGATCTCCCAGCAGGAGAAAGTGGGCATTTCCCAGCAGGAATGACATCAATGAAGCCTGCTAGGGGACCACTTCCGCCCTCACATCGTTGCAGTGCTGTGATGAATAGAAAACCTCAAGCTCTGTGCAGCAGCTTTAACTCTGTGTATCTTTCAGTGAGGCTCTTTGCAGCTTTTAGTCTGTGCAGCTGTCAGTGAGGCTTTATGCAGCTGTCAATCAAGCTCAGTGTAGAGAAACACTTCCTGAGTTTGATCTCCTGGCATTACAAGCAGGAGACCAAAATCTGAGATTTTGAACAGACGGAATGTGTTATGGCCAAGAAGGGAGACCCCTGGTGGCCAGAAATATACAGCAGAAAAACTAACATAAAACTATTTTTTTGTTTTTTTATGAAAGCCAATTACAAAAGTTATTTATTTGGCATCAAATATTACAAATCATGTTTAATGACAGTGCCCATTTAACAAGGTCCTTATAGTTGTCTGCCCTGTGTTCTTGTTAGAGATGAGCAAATTTTTGAAAAATTTGATGCGGTCGATTTGCCGAATTTCCCCCAAAAATTTGGTTCAGTCCAAATTTATTCGCCACGAATCACTATTAACCCCTGAAGGACCTAGACCAAATATGCCTTAAGGACCCGGCGATTTTTTGAACATCTGACCACTGTCACTTCAAGCATTAATAACTCTGGGATGCTTTTACCTTTCATTCTGATTCCGAGATTGTTTTTTCGTGACATATTCTACTTTATGTTAGTGGTAAAATTTTGTCGATACTTGCATCATTTCTTGGTGAAAAATTCCAAAATTTGATGAAAAAATTTAAAATTTTGCATTTTTTTTTAACTTTGAAGCTCTCTGCTTATAAGGAAAATGGATATTCCAAATAAATTATACATTGATTCACATATACAATATGTCTACTTTATGACTGCATCATAAAGTTTACATGTTTTTACTTTTGGAAGACATCAGAGGGCTTCAAAGTTCAGCAGCAATTTTCCAATTTTTCTCAAAATTTTCAAAATCTGAATTTTTCAGGGACCAGTTCAGTTTTGAAGTGGATTTGAAGGGCCTTCATATTAGAAACACCCCACAAATTACCCAATTATAAAAACTGCACCCCTCAAAGTATCCAAAATGACATTCAATAAGTGTGTTAACCCTTTAGGTGTTTCACAGGAATAGCAGCAAAGTGAAGGAGAAAATTCAAAATCTTCATTTTTTACACTCGCATGTTCTTGTAAACCCAGTTTTTGAATTTTTACAAGTGGTAATAGGAGAAAAAGCCCCCGAAATTTGTAACCCAATTTCTCTCGAGTAAGGAAATACCTCATATGTGTATGTCAAGTGTTCGGCGGGCTCAGTAGAGGGCTCAGAAGGGAAGGAGCAACAAAGGGATTTTGGAGAGTGAATTTTTCTGAAATGGTTTTTGGGGGGCGTGTCACATTTAGAAAGCTCCTATGGTGCCAGAACACCAGAAAACCCCACATGGCATACCATTTTGGAAAATACACCCCTCAAGGCACGTAACAAGGGGTCCAGTTAGCCTTAACACCCCACAGGTGTTTGACAACTTTTCGTTAAAATCGGATGTGTAAATGGAAAAAAAAAATTTTTTTCACTGAAGTGCAGTTTCTCCCCAAATTTACCATTTTTACAAAGGGTAATGGGAGAAAATGCCCCCCCAAATTTGTAACCCCATCTTTTCTGAGTATGGGAATACCCCATGTTAGGACGTAAAATACTCTGCTGGCGAACTACAATGCTCAGAAGAGAAGGAGTCACATTTGGCTTTTTGAAAGCAACTTTTGCTGAAATGGTTGTTTGGGGGCATGTTGCATTTAGCAAGCCCCTGTGGTGCCAGAACAGCAAAAAATACCCACATGGCATACTATTTTGGAAACTACACCCCTCAAGGAACGTAACAAGGCGTACAGTGAGCCTTAACTACCCACAGGTGTTTGACGACTTTTTGTTAAAGTTGGATGCGTAAATGAAAAAAACATTTTTTGATACTAAAATGCATTTTTCCCCCTAAATTTGACATTTTTACAAGGGGTAATAGTTGAAAATAACCCCCAAAATTTGTAACCCCATTTCTTCTGAGCATGGAAATACCCCATGTGTGGACGTCAAGTGCTCTGCTGGCGAACTACAATGCTCAGAAGAGGAGGAGTGCCATTGAACTTTTGGAAAGAGAATTCGTTTGGAATGGTAGTCAGGGGTCATGTGCGTTACAAAGCCCCCCGTGGTGCCAGAACAGTGGACCCCCCCACATGTGACCCCATTTTGGAAACTACACCCTTCACAGAATTTAATAAGGGGTGCAGTGAGTATTTACACCCCACTGGCATTTGACAGATCCTTGAAACAGTGGGCTGTGCAAATGAAAAATTTTATTTTTCATTTTTACGGACCACTGTTCCAAAAATCTGTCAGACACCTGTGGGGTGTAAATTCTCACTGTACCCCTTATTACATTACATGAGCAGTGTAGTTTCCAAAATGGGGTCACATGTGTCGAGGGTCCATTGTTCTGGCACTATGGGGCCTTTGTAAACACACGTGGCCTTCAATTCCGGACAAATTTTCTTTTCAAAATCCCAATGGCGCTCCTTCTCTTCTGAGCATTGTAGTTTGCCCGCAGAGCACTTCACATTCACATATGCAGTATGTTCTTACTCAGAAGAGACGGGGTTACAAATTTTGGGGGGCTTTCTTCCTATTTTCCCTTGTGAAAATAAAAAATTTAGGGTAACACCAGCATTTTAGTGAAATTTTTTTTTTTCATTTTCCCATCCAATTTAATGAAAATTCGTCAAACACCTGTGGGGTGATCAGGCTCACTATACCCCTTGTCACGTTCCGTGAGGGGTGTTGTTTCCAAAATGGCGTCACATGTGGGTATTTATTTTTTTGCGTTTATGTCAGAACCGCTGTGAAATCAGCCACCCCTGTGCAAATCACCAATTTAGGCTTCAAAAGTACATGGTGCGCTCTCACTCCTGAGCCTTGTTGTGCATCCGCAGAGCATTTTACGCTTACATATGGGGTATTTCCGTAATTGCGTTACAAATTTTGGGGGTCTTTTTTTCCTTTTACCGCTTGTGAAAATAAAAAGTATGGGACAACACCAGCATGTTAGTGTAAAATTTTTATTTTTTTACACTAACAGGCTGGTGTAGCCCCCAACTTTTCCTTTTCATAAGGGGTAAAAGGAGAAAAAGCCCCCCAAAATTTTTAGTGCAATTTCTCCCGAGTACGGAAATACCCCATATGTGTCCCTAAACTGTTTCCTTGAAATACGACAGGGCTCCGAAGTGTGAGAGCGCCATGCGCATTTGAGGACTAAATTAGGGATTGCATAGGGGTGGACATAGGGGTATTCTATGCCAGTGATTCCCAAAAAGGGTGCCTCCAGCTGTTGCTAAACTCCCAGCATGCCTGGACAGTCAGTGGCTGTCCAGAAATGCTGGGAGTTGTTGTTTTGCAACAACTGGAGGCTCCGTTTTGGAAACACTGCCGTACAAGACGTTTTTAATTTCTATTGGGGGGGGGCAGTGTAAGGGGGTGTATATGTAGTGTTTTACCCTTTATTATGTGGTAGTGTAGTGCAGTGTTTTTAGGGTACTTTCACACTGTCGGGTTACGGGGAGTTTCCCGCTAGGAGTTTGCGCTGCGGTGAAAAATTTGCCGCAGCCCAAACTTGAAGCAGGAAATTTACTGTAAACCTGTCCATGTGAATGTACCCTGTACATTCACATGGGGGGGGGGGGGGGGGGGGGCAAACCTCCAGCTGTTTCAAAACTACAACTCCCAGCATTACTGACAGACCGTGCATGCTGGGAGTTGTTCTTTTGCAACAGCTGGAGGCACACTGGTTGGAAAACCTTCAGTTAGGTTCTGTTACCTAACTCCGTATTTTCCAACCAGTGTGCCTCCAGCTGTTACAAAACTACAACTCCCAGCATGTACTAATCACCGAAGGGCATGCTGGGAGATGTAGTTATGTAACAGCTGGAGGTACCCACTGATCTGATCTGGCTGATCTGATGACCCCCCTGGGCATTTGCGCAGGGTGCCTGCTGATTGATATCAGCAGTCACCCAGGTCCGGTCCCCGTCCGGCGTGCGGCAGGGACCGAAATTCCCACGGGCGTATGGATACGCCCTGGGTCCTTTAGTACCAGGACGACAAGACGTATCCCTGCGCCCTAGGTCCTTAAGTGGTTAAAAATGGCTATTTAGGGCCCACATAGAGGCTCAATAGGGGTGTGGAACACTTTGCCTTGCTGTAACACGCATAGGGAGTGTGCTGGGTTAGTGAAATAATACTGTTATTCAGTATGACATGCAGATCAGAGGCGTTATTCCCTGCCACAGAGCATCTGGATGTGGAAGATTTTTTATGTAATTTTTATTTTATTTTATTTTATTTGAATTTATTTAAATTTTTTGATTACCCATTCTGATGAGCTTCGAGTTGTCGGTCCTCCGCCAGGTGAGATACCACCCGTTCCAGCCCCTGTCTCTCATTTAATCAGTTATGGTTCATTGTTATCGCTCCAAGCTGTTTCATTGGATTCTTGTGATAATTCCACAGATAATGACGTCAATGACCATAGGGCTTCAGTCTTGAAAAGATTACATCGATTTTTTTAAATTTAAATGTAAGATTTATATTAGATTCCCAAGTTTAATGTCCCGGCGTTTACATTGAACTAATACTGTATGACCACAAAACCCAATCTAACAAGGAGTCACATGGCAGCACAATGACAGAGCCTAGAGGTGGCAGCAGCATGAGGAGACAATAATCTGGCAAAATGACACAGCCTGGAATTTGCGGCAGCAAGAGGAGACCATATAGTGGCTGAATTACACAGCTTGGAGTTGGTGGCAGCATGAAGAGCCCATAGGGCCTCACAATCCCTAAAATTGAAAGATTAATTTTCAAATTTAAATTGAAGATTTATGGTAGCTAGTGATACCATAAAAATGTTTAGGTAATGTCCCAGCAGCATGAGGAGACCATAGGGCCTCACAATCCCTAAGATTAAAAGCTGACTCTTCAAATTTAAATTGAAGATTCATGGTAGCTAGTGCTACCATAAAAATGTTTAGGTAATGTCCGAGCAGAATGAGGAGACCATAGGGCCTCACAATCCCCAAGATTAAGAGCTGAATCTTCAAATTTAAATTGAAGATTCATGGTAGCAAGTGCTACCATAAATTTTTTTAGGTAATGTCCCAGCAGCATGAGGAGACCATATAGTGGTTGAATGACATAGTCTGGAGGTGGCGGCAGCAAGAGGAGACCATATAGTGGCTGAATGACACAGCCTGGAGCTGGCGGCAGCATGAGGAAACCACATAGTGGCTGACTGACACAGCGTGGAGCAGTGGCGCATCCAGAGTCCAGTCTCGAAAGGGGCTCTATCAGAGTATTGTATATTGGTCGACACTAGTGTTGCTCGCGAATATTCGCAATTCGAATATTATTCGCGAATATCGCATATTCGCGAATTCGCGAATTTCGCGAATATAGCGCTATATATTCGTAATTACGAATATTCGTTTTTTTTTTTTTTGTTTTTTTGTTTTTTTTTTCTTCACAGTACACATCACAGTGATCATCCCTCTCTGCTTCCAGCTTGTGTGGTGTAAAGAAGGCTGTAATACTACTGTGTGAGACTGACGTGCGGAAATTCACATATGCGAAAATTAGCATATGCTGATTTTCGCATATGCGAATTTCAGCATGTGTTAATTTGTATATGTTAATTTTCGCATGCGCGAATATTCGCATATGCGAAAATAAAACGAGGGTATAACGAATATGCGAATATTCGCGAATATATGACGAATATTCGTCCATATATTCGCGAATCTTCGCGAATTCGAATATGGCCTATGCCGCTCAACACTAGTCGACACGTCCCCTCCCATAGACTTGCATTGAGGGGGCATGGCATGATGTCACAACCCCCACAGCCGGCACCCAGAGTTCGGAACAAAATGTTCCGAATGCTGGGGCAGTGGAGTACCCCTTTAAGTATGCATCATAGTTCCCCCACACTAGGTAGGCAGCATAGTTCCCCCACACTAAGTAGGCAGCATAGTTCCCCCACACTAGGTAGGCAGCATAGATTCCCCACACTAGGTTGTCAGAATAGTTGCCCCCACATTAGGTTGGCAGTATAGTCCCCCCCATTAGGTTGGCAGTATAGTTCCCCCCACATTAGGCTGGCAGTATTGTTAACCCCCACACTAAGTTGTCAGCATATTTCCCCCACATTAGGTTGTCAGCACAGTTCCCCCAAATTAGGTTGTCAGCACAGTTCAAACACATTAGGTTGTCAGCATAGTTCCCCCCATATTAGGTTGTCAGCATAGTTCCCCCCACATTAGGTTGTCAGCATAACTCCCCCACATTAGGTTGTCAGTATAGTTCCACGCCATTAGGTTGTCAGCATAGTACCCCCACATTAGGTTGTCAGCATAGTTCCCCCCATATTAGGTTGTCAGCATAGTTCCCCCCACATTAGGTTGTCAGCATAGCTCCCCCACATTAGGTTGTCAGAATAGTTCCCCACATTAGGTTGTCAGCATAGTTGCCCCCACATTAGGTTGTCAGCATAGTTGCCCCCACATTAGGTTGGCAGTATAGTTCCCCCCATATTAGGTTGTCAGCATAGTTCCCCCCACATTAGGTTGTCAGCATAACTCCCCCACATTAGGTTGTCAGTATAGTTCCACGCCATTAGGTTGTCAGCATAGTACCCCCCATATTAGGTTGTCAGCATAGTTCCCCCCATATTAGGTTGTCAGCATAGTTCCCCCCACATTAGGTTGTCAGCATAGCTCCCCCACATTAGGTTGTCAGAATAGTTCCCCACATTAGGTTGTCAGCATAGTTGCCCCCACATTAGGTTGTCAGCATAGTTGCCCCCACATTAGGTTGGCAGTATAGTTCTCCCCACATTAGGTTGTCAGCATAGTTCAAACAACAAAAAACGTGGTCTCAAATGGCCGGAGGTGCTCAACCCCAAATGCAGTTGTGCATTTATACTGGGGGAGCAGATCCTGCCCTTGTAGTCCATTGCTAGGGGCGATCCCCAGCATAAAAATGCATACAATGGAGGCAGCAGACTACAAGTGCCACAATAGAATCTTACACCAGATAGACGGTGTGGATGTGTAACAATTAGAATAATACAATACAGGAATATGGGTTCACTACTGTGGTAGATGTATACAATGACATTGGCTATCCCTCAACACTGATGTTAAAATTGAGACATTCGCCAGTATATCCTTATATGAAGGACATACCAGAGCCCGCACACCACCGCCAAGGTTTCGCAAATGGCATGGGACCTAACACTAAACCTACCTGTGAGTGATAAGCAAACCAGGGGCCAGAGGACAATTTCGGCAGCATTCGGTTGACTCACAGTGTCCTCCCAGGTACCCTCCAGCGTGGCTGAGCACACATACAATGGGAGGAGAAAGGCAGGCTGCAAGCCCCACCTAAGTTGGCTAATATAGGTGCATGGCCTCACAGGTGCTACCCTAATGCTACCTGGAAGATATTCAAGGCACATTACATATGGAGTTTACACACCTCCAAGTATAAAATTTAAACAAACAACAAAAAACGCGGTCTCAAATGGTTGGAGGTGCTCAACCCCAAATGCGGTTGTGCATTTATACTGGGGGAGCAGATCCTGCCCTTGTAGTCCATTGCTAGGGGCGATCCCCAGCATAAAAATGCATACAATGGAGGATGGCTGCAGCAGACTATAAGTGCCACAATAGAGCACCCATATTCCTGTATTGTCAGCATAGTTCCCCCACATTAGGTTGTCAGTATAGTTGCCCCACATTAGGTTGTCAGCATAGTTTCCCCCCACATTAGGTTGTCAGCATAGTTCCCCCAACATTATGTTGTCAGCATAGTTCACCCCACATTAGGTTGTCAGCATAGTTCACCCCACATTAGGTTGTCAGCATAGTTTCCCCCACATTAAGTTGTTGGCAGTATTGTTCAGCATAATTCCCCCACATTAGGTTGTCAGCATAGTTCCCCCACATTAGGTTGTCAGAATAGTTGCCCCCACATTAGGTTGGCAGTATAGCCCCCCCCCCCCCATTAGGTTAGCAGTATAGTTCCCCCCACATTAGGTTGGCAGTATAGTTTCCCCCACATTAGGCTGGCAGTATTGTTAACCCCCACACTAAGTTGTCAGCATATTTCCCCCCACATTAGGTTGTCAGCACAGTTCCCCCCCCACATTAGGTTGTCAGCATAGTTCCCCCCCATATTAGGTTGTCAGCATAGTTCCCCCACATTAGGTTGGCAGTATAGTCCCCCCCCCCACATTAGGTTGGCAGTATAGTTCCCCCCACATTAGGTTGGCAGTACAGTTCCCCCCACATTAGGCTGGCAGTATAGTTCCCCCACATTAGGTTGTAGTTACCCCACATTAGGCTGGCAGTATATTTCTCCCTACATTAGGTGTGCAGTATAGTTCCCCCCACATTAGGTTGGCAGTATAGTTCCCCCCACATTAGGTTGGCAGTATATTTCCCCCCACATTAGGCTGGCAGTATAGTTCCCCCACATTAAGCTGGCAGTATAGTTCCCCCCCACATTAGGTTGGCAGTATAGTTCATCCCAAATTTGGAAGGCAGTGGCCCCCACAGACATACAGCCTTCAACCATATACAGTGTATGGCTGGAGGCTGTATGCCTGTGTACTGCCCCACTTTAGTGCTCCGACCACCGCTCCTCCGGTCAGGGGTCATGATCTACTGCTATGGCCTATAGGTCATAGCAGTAGGTCCCGGGACCTGAGGAGGGGTGGTCGGAGCACCGAAGATGACGTGCCGCTGGTAACTTACCATGCGAGCGTCCTCTTCTTAGCTGATCCGCTTTGGTCTGTTTCTATCGGCGCATGCACGGGATGTCAATGACATCCCTGCGTGCGCTACCTCCTAGCGGCCCCAGCGTTTATAAAGTTAACGCTGGGCCGCAGAAGGGTAACCGGGACAACCTTGTTTCCCGAAAAGGTCTTCCAGGACATTAGGATGTCCCAAATGTGACGGGGGAAATTAATCTGGGGGGGGGGGGGCAATTGCCCCATTGCCCCCCCCTCCTGGATCCGCCACTGGCGTGGAGGTGGTGGCAGCATGAGGAGAACATATAGTGGCTGAAGGACACAGCCTGGAGGTGGCAGAAGCGAGAGGAGACCACATAGTGGCTAAATGACACAGCCTGGAGGTGGCAGCAGCATGTGGAGAACATATTGTGGCAGAATGAGACAGTCTGGAGGTGGCAGCAGCATCAGGAGTCCTGAAAGTGACCTGGTGACAGAGTGGTGCGGTGGGTGACAATACCAGTACCCGGTGACGAAGGTGGGTGAATAATGGTCTGATGCGGAGGAATGTTTGTAAATGGGGAGCAGCACCTTAAATCTGTTTTGCACTATCCATATTTGTGAAGTGTTGGTGTGGTACCATGATCAATCTATTCTGATGCATCAGGCATTGTTGTGTGGAAATCCTGGCTGATTCATGCCTGATTCATCTTCACAAAGGTCAGTATCTCCACATTTTTCGTGGACAGATGAGTTCTCCTTGTGGTGACTATGGCCCCCGCCGCACTAAACACCTGCTCTGATGGCACACTACTATCAGGGCAGGACAGCTTTTCCAGGGAAAACTCTGCTAGTTGCGGCCACAAATCAAGTTTGGTTGCCCAGAAGTCCAGCAGATCTTCAAGGTGTGTTGGCATGGCCATGTCAAGGTATGCTACCACCTGCTGGTTCAGGTCCTTATCCAGGTCTACCTGCTGCTGATGAGTTGCTTCACTATGCGGGTGAAGAAAGCTACTCATCAGCGACTGTAGACTCAGGCTGCTGCTGATGGAGCTGGTACTGCTCCTGCCACCCCACCCTTCCCCAGCAGCCATGGCAGAGGAAGGTGAACGCAGAGCACCCCCGAGTGATACCTGTGAGAGGATGGACGAGGATGGAGGATGGATAGGCATCAGCCAACTTACTACGCAGAATGTCTCTGTTGTAGGTCAGTTTGTCCTCCCTCTCTGTGGGAGTAAAAGAGGCCCCCATTTTGTGCCGGAAGTGAGGGTCCAATAAGGTGGAGAGCCAGAAGTCATCCCGCTGCTGAATGGGGACAATTCAGCAGTAACTACGCAAAGCAACTGTCAGGATCCAAACTGGTATGCAGCGAGGACACTGGTGGTGGATCCTCTGTGTCAGTGGGGTGATGGCGTGGGCCGTACCAGGGGAACGGAGTCTAAGGAGTTACTGGTTTTCACCAGAGCCCGCCGCAAAGCGGGATGGACTTGCAGCGGCAGGTAACCCACAGGTCTTTCCACCCGATAGCAACTCAACCCAAGCTGACAGCTGAGACAGGCGCGGTACACAGGGACAAGGCAAGAGCAAGGTCGGACGTAGCAGAAGGTCAGGGCAGGCAGCAAGAGTCGTAGTCAGGGGCAACAGCAGAAGGTCTGGGAACACAGGCTTGGGAACACACTAAACAGGGCACAAGGCAACAAGATCTGACAAGGACAGGAAGGGGAAGTGGGTTTTTATATACAAAGCACAGGTGCAGGTACTGATTGGGCCAGGAACCAATTAATGGTGCACTGGCCCTTTAAATTTCAGAGAGCTGGCGCGCGCACGCCATAGAGAGCGGGGCCGCGCGCCGGGACTGAACAGCCAGAGGACGGGGCAGGTGAGGAGATTGGGATGCGACCCGCGGGCGGGCGCGTCCCGCTACGCGGATCGCATCCCCGCCGGTGACACCAGTGCAGCGCTCCCGGTCAGCGGGTCTGACCGGGGCGCTGCACAGAGACGAACGCCGCGAGCGCTCCAGGGAGGAGCAGGGACCCAGAGCGCTCGGCGTGACAGCAACTGAGCATGCATCGTGCCATTTGTGCAAGTTACTCGGAGGGATTCCCTGCCTCCATCTCCTCTGCATACTGCCACGGTGCCCCACTGTGCCTCTCCCCCTCCTCCTCCAGTTCAACCCACACAGGGCTCCTGTAGCCATGAGATGTAGGCGCCACGTCTCCAGTGCCCTGACCAGCCATCATTTCCAACACATGTAGGAAATGAAGCATCACGTCGTTCATCCCATAATCCTGGCAAATAATGTGGCATCCTCAAAGGGCCTGAGCAAACAGCAGGTGTCATGTATGAGCTGCCACTGGTTGACATTGAACTTACACGGGACTCCCCTTATCCGTTTGGATCATCAAGAAATGGATGGTGGAATTCTAACGTGTGGCAACATCGCAAATCATGTGGCATCCTCAAAGGGCCTGAGCAAACAGCAGGTGTCATGTATGAGCTGCCACTGGTTGACATTGAACTTACACGGGACTCCCCTTATCCGTTTGGATCATCAAGAAATGGATGGTGGAATTCTAACGTGTGGCAACATCGCAAATCAGACTATGTTGAGGGATACCGTCTGACGCTGCAGCTCAAGGAGGTATAATTTGCGATGTACGAGTGGCGGAAGTACATGCAAAGTTTCCTTGTCTTGCAAATGGTTGTCAAGCACTTCAGGAACTGCTTGACAACCAGATTGAACACGTGTACCATGCAGGACGCGTGGCTCAGCCTTCCTTGTCGCAGCGCAGACAAGATGCTCTTCCCCTTGTCAGTCACCATGGTTCCCATTTCCAGTTTTCGTGGAGTAAGTCATGCTCCGATTTCTTTATGAATGACTTTTAGCAGTTCCTCCGCTGTGTGACTACATTCGCCAAGGCAAACCATGTGAAGAACAGCGTGACACCGCTGTGCCCTGCACACATGGTATTCTGTCGGGGCACTGAGACTTGTCCGTGCAGTGGAGGCTCAGGACACAGTGGGGGATGAGGAGGCAGAGTCACACACTGTCACAGGACCAAAAGCCTGAGAGCAGGGAGGAGGAAGCTGCATGACCTGTCCAAGTTGGTGTTGTGACTGTTCAGGAACCACCTTCACCCAGTGGGCCGTAAAGGACATGTATTTTCCCTGACCATAGTTACAGCTCCAGAAGTTGGTGCTGCCGAGCACTTTGGTACACACAGACAGGCTCAAGGACTGGTCCACCATCTCTTCCACAAAATTTGCAAAGAAATGATGGCTTGGGACTCTCGACCTTGGCTCGGCACAAGCCATCAGTTCTCTGAAAGGTCCAGAGTCCACCACTTGAAAAGGGAGGGACTTCAGAACCAGCAATTTGGACTCGAGCACATTCAGCTTCTGCTCCATTGGATGAGTGGGCGCATACTGTTGTCTCTTGGACATGGCTTCGCCGATGGATTGCTGGCAGAATGACTTACTCAAAGTAGGAGGAGCAGGAGCATCTGGAGCGACAGAAGGAGGGTATGACACAACACACAGCTCCCTTCGGCTGAGGTGGTGGAGCCTTGGCTGGCTGAAACAGGGAGCGGCGTGTCACTGGGTGATGCAACAGGCTGGACCACCACATCAGAGCCACGTTTCTCCCAGGCAGCTTTATGGTTGCAAAGCATATGTTGACACAGGGCCGTGGTGCCAACATTGGGACCCTGGCCACGCTTCACCTTCTGCCGTCACATCGTGCATGTGGATATGTTAACCTCCTCTGGATGCTTGATGAAAAACTGCCACACCTGTAATGTGTGTATTGGTCTGTGTTCACACACAGCTATTGCATTGCTGTTTTGTGAACAGTTTTATCTTTCCTAGTCAGGGAAGAGTTAATTTCTCTGGCTGTTTTAGCCCAGGCCTCTGGTAGCCTATAGCTGATAGGGTGTGTCTATTTAAAGTCAGCCCAGCTTAGCCCTGTGCTGGTTATTACAGAGAATTCCTGATTTCTAACTGCTAGCATACTGCCATGCGGTTAATGGAGGCTGGGTGAAACACTTTGTTTGTGCTTTTAATCTACTATATCAGTTTCTGCATGCACTTTGTATTTCTGGTTTTATTCATGTTGTGCCATGCTCTTAGTAGATTTTAAGCTGTGTTCGTTTAGTCGGTTTTATGATTTTATTATCCTTTCTGTTATGTGTCTGTTCACACTGTGTTTGCTCTTATATCTGTTTATGCGCAGTGTGAACAGTGTCCTTTATCTGGCATGCCTGTTTCTGGTCCATGGGGACTTGGAGTCTTCTGAACGTTCCTGAGGGATAGCAGTTTTCTGTCTTATGTCTTGTGAACAGTGTTCTATTTTACCTGTTCAGTTTTAGTGTTTTGGCTCTCAGTTCTTCTGCTATCCCCTGCATCTCCTGTATTCTGCTGTATACTCATATCATGCTTAGTCTTGTTCATTTTAGCATTTCTGCTGTTTATCTGATTTCCGGTTTATGAACTGTTTGCTAATTCACTATATTCTGCCGTGTAGTATTT
Organism: Hyla sarda; assembly: GCF_029499605.1. Taxonomy (NCBI): domain Eukaryota; kingdom Metazoa; phylum Chordata; class Amphibia; order Anura; family Hylidae; genus Hyla; species Hyla sarda. The sequence goes on from NC_079195.1 coordinate 54,492,480, forward strand.
ATATTCCCGGTTAGCGATATATCCCTGTTTCTGGTCCATGGACTAGGTGTCTATTGGAGGTTCTGGGGGATTATGCTTTATATTCCTGTAGTCTGTTGACTTATCCGTTTTCCTGTCTGGTGTTTTGAACTTCATGTTTATTTGTTCTTTTATTCTGATCTCTTGAGTTTGGTACATGTCTACTCATCTATAGTGACCTCTGTTCATGACTACAGATCTATAGAGTCCTCTGTTCATGTCCAATGATCTTAAGTGTCCTATGTTCATGTCCAGTGATGGTGTCCTCTGTGCTGCTCACTGATCTGTTTCCCCTGAACTTATATATCATAGAGTTGTATGTTCTTGTTATGTTTCTGGTTGGTGACCAACTATTTATTAGTGTGTGTTTTTAATTAGGCCCCAGCACTTTAGTTTAGGCAGGGACCGGCGCCCAGTTGTCGACTCACCGTTTAGGGTGAGTGGGCAAGTAGGCAGGGAGAGCGGTATTAGGGTCAGTTTAGGGCTCACTCTCCCTGTCCCCCAGTCGGTCATTAACAACACTGCTGAGTAGCTGATTTTCCCACCTACAGTCTGCACTAATTGAGTGCTACTGCCGCCATCTCCAGGAACCCCTGTTCCACTACCTCCCGGGAAGGTAGGCTGCCGCAAAGCAGGTGGTCTCCCCTGGGCACGTTTGGCTCCAGAATTTCCACTTCTGCCACCATGCTGACTGACAAACATGCTACCACCTTGCTGTCTCAGCTGCTGTCTCACAGGCAACCTGCAACCTTCTCCTGATGATGAAGCCCCTTCTGCACCCGGCTCCCAATTGCGATCAGCTTCATCATCATCAACAAGTGTCTGCACGTCACTGATGTCCTCCTCAGGTTCCTCAACAGTGTCTGCTTTAGGACTCTGAACGCTGGCAACACCACCTTCAATGTCACTCTCCTCATCACTACTGGATGGATGTCTCCTCCACTTCTTCGCTGGGCAGTAGCTGCTGACTGTCCTCTATTAGATCGTCCTCACTGAATAGTGGAGCGGAACCCACAGCATAAGATACTACTTTAGGGGAGGGAACAGCATCGGACCGAGGCAATGGGAGGACAGGGAGTGCTCCCAGGCCAACGCAACTGAGGGTTGTGTCTGAGGATCCCACCGACTGTTGACTGGGGGTATAAGATGTCACTTGTGATGAACATGACCATGTTAACCAATAGATGACGGCAGATGGGTTGCTGGTCGAGACACGACCGCTAGCTGATACCAGGAGCTCAGACCTCTTGCTGCGACTCCTGCTGCCACTTGCCCCTAGTCTGCTGCGACCTCTGCCTGCGCCTGATGAATTTAGGCCTCTGCCACTCTTCTGTGCACATCCTGGCACTTCTCTGCCTGACACACTTAGTGCGTATATGAGGGGAGTACAATACGCTTCACTACGCTTAAAACAGTATTTGTCTAGAACACCAGCCAGTGAGTACTTTTGCCTGGCCTTTCACAGTATCTAGGCCCTTGACAGATTAACAGGTAAAAAAAAATGTACACTACTTAGATGTAGGTATGTGGTATGCACTTATGAGGGCAGAAAAATGTGCTACAGTACACTTAAAGTATTTGAGTACAACACCAGCAGTACACAACAGTGCTGCAGCACACAGTTGCTGTGTACTAAACCCAAAATTGCACTCACTCTCTCAAAGACTATTAGGAATGGACTGCTGGGTATGTATTATACCATCTACGGACTTGTATAACCAGCAGACCATTTGTTGTGGAACAAAGACAGAGTTGTGCCAAAAAACGTATTCCTCCCCCCTCTGCTAATGTTTCTCCATCTGAGCCAGCTTGTTCAAACATATGAGGCAACACACAGCTCTCTGCCTATCTCTCTAATACAATGCTGTAGACAGTTAGACAGGGAGGTTAATCGCTAAAGTAAAAATTATTTTCTGTGAAAAACGCACTGCTCTCTGTCCACCAGAACAATGACGTGACTAGGAGGTGAAACACTGCTGGAAAAGCTTTTCTGTATAACACACAGCACTGTCTGTCCTATCTCTCTGCAGTGAAAGGCTGAAGTGACTGGCCGCAATATGCTGCTGATTATATAGGGCTGTGATATCACAGGGGTGGCTGGCTGCTGATAGACTGCATCCTGCATGTGATTCAGGGTCATTCCGCTTTCCCTTGTTCCTGCCTTCCCAGGATTCCTTGTCCCATGTCCTCATATGTGGATCCACCATTTTAGATGCCCTGGAGCCTGGACTGAACTAAATGGAGTTTAATGAAGCGATTCGCGCGATAGAATCGCAACTATATTCGCATTCGTTGCAAATTGAATTTTTCCTGACATTCATAACAAATTCGGATTCATCAAATTCGATTTGCTCATCTCTAATTGTGTCCCATCATCCATAACAGCAATACCACCCTCTAATATTGTGTCCCAGCAGCCATAATATTAATACCACCGCCTAATGTGTTTCATCAGCCATAACATAATTACCATCTCCTAATATTGTGTCCCGTGAGCTATAATATTAATAACACTGCCTAATAATGTGTCCCAGCAGCTATAATAATAATATTACTGCCTAATATTGTGTCTCTAGGTTGAACTCGATGGTCTCTAGTCTTTTTTCAACCTTACACACTGTTACTATGTTTCCCTTTGGAGCATTCTGGGTTTTGTTTTCTTTCTTTGTAAACAATGATATTTTCAAAGTTCACAACTTACAGTTACCGTATTTATCGGGGTATACCACGCACCGGCCTATAACACGCACCCTCATTTTACCAAGGATATTTGGGTAAAAAAAGTTTTTTACCCAAATATCCATGGTAAAATGAGGGTGCGTGTGTGCGCGTGTATACCCCGATATACCCCCAGGAAAGGCAGGGGGAGAGAGGCCGTCGCTGCCCGCTTCTCTCCCCCTGCCTTTCCTGGGGTCTAGAGCGCTGCTGTCGGCCCTTCTCACCCCCTGGTTATCGGCGCCGCTGCCCGTTCTGTCCCCCTGACTATCGGTGCCGGCGCCGATAGCCAGGGGGAGAGAAGCGGCGCAGACAGCCAGGGGGAGAGAAGGGGCAGCGGCACCCATTGCCGGCGCCGCTGCCCCGTTGCCTCCCCCCATCCCCGGTGGCATAATTACCCGAGTCGGGTCCGTGCTGCTGCAGGCTTCCGTCGTGCGTCCCCAGCGTCGTTGCTATGCACGGCGCGGCGCACTGACGTCATGCGCCGCGCCGTTCAGCGCATAGCAACGACGCCGGGGACGCACGACGGAGGCCTGCAGCAGCGCGGACCCGACTCAGGTAATTATGCCACCGGGGATGGGGGGAGGCAACAGGGGCGCCGGCACCGATAGTCAGTGGGACAGAACGGGCAGCGGCGCCGATAACCAGGGGGTGAGAAGGGCCGGCAGCAGGGCTCTAGACCCCAGGAAAGGCAGGGGGAGAGAAGTGGGCAGCGACGGCCTCTCTCCCCCTGCCTTTCCTGGGGGTGTATAAGCGTATAACACGCACACAGACTTTAGGCTAAAAATTTTTGCCTAAAAAGTGCGTGTTATACGCCGATAAATACGGTAGTTATTTTACACCGCTCTAGAAGTGCTTTAGGTACTGTATACATGACAAAGATTCAGAAAAATATTACCCCCAAATAATATATATTGCAACCAGGTATTGTTCCAAATGTAAGAAAAAAATATATCCAATCATACAAATATTACTAAAATATAAACTAAAAAAATACTATATTGATGATGTTATATAATTATAAATAATAATATAAATAATGTAATTTATTATCATCAGTGACAGTAATAATAATAATAACAGGACATGTATGAACACATAGTAAATACTAGAGTGGATGTATTTTAGGCTTCTGAGTCAAAGTATTTACATGAACAGGTCCCATTCATTTAATATAAATCCTGATTTTATACAATAAAAGGGTTTCTAGAGAACGCAAGTAAGTAAGAGACAAAATAAACTTGAGGCAAGGATCTCATCTAGAGATGAGCGAACTTACAGTAAATTTGATTCGTCACAAACTTCTCGGCTCGGCAGTTGATGACTTTTCCTGCATAAATTAGTTCAGCTTTCAGGTGCTCCCGTGGGCTGGAAAAGGTGGATACAGTCCTAGGAGACTCTTTCCTTGGACTGTATCCACCTTTTCCAGCCAACCGGAGCACCGGAAAGCTGAACTAATTTATGCAGGAAAAGTCAGCAACCGCCGAGCCGAGAAGTTTGTGACGAATCAAATTTACTGTAAATTCGCTCATCTCTAATCTCATCTCTAAGAATTATACAACTCACATTCTATAATGAAGTCACTACCAGTGTAATTGCCTGGCAGTGCTGAAAATCATGGTATATTCTTAGGCTCCCAATAACATGTAATATTCTGATGAATTGTAAGGTTAGGCTGGGTTCACACTACAATTTGAACTACGGTTCCCGTATACGGCTGGGAGGAGGGGTGGGCGGGGCTTAATCGTGGCGCCCGCACTCAGCCGTATTCGGGAACCATAGTCAATGTATGTCTATGAGCCGACCGGAGTGAACCACAGCCTCCGGTCGGCTGCTTTTTTCCGGACGTATGCGGTTTCCCGACCGCAGGCAAAAATGTGGTCGACCACGTTTTTGCCTGTGGTCGGGAAACCGCATACGGACGAAAAAGCAGCCGACCGGAGGCTGCGGTTCACTCCGGCCGGCTCATAGACATACATTAACTATGGTTCCCTAATACGGCTGAGTGCGGGCGCCGTGATTAAGCCCCGCCCACCCCTCCTCCCAGCCGTATACGGGAACCGTAGTTCAAATCGTAGTGTGAACCCAGCCTTACACAGTTGCAGAGTTCATAAGGTTGAAAAAAGACCAGAGTCCATCAAGTTCAACCTATATCCCTAATGAGTCCCTACTGAGTTGATCCAGAGGAAGGCAAAAAACCCTCATACTAGAGGTAAAAATTCCTTCCCGACTCCAATTACAGGTTCAATGTAGCTGTCTATGTCAGATGGGGTCAATTCAGACATACAAGGCCTGAGAGCGTATGTTTTTGTGGTAGACCAAGTGAGCTACATTGCTAGTGTTTATCATTTTACAGCTGTAGTTTTAAACTCCAATAGTAGAGTTTAGTTTCTAAAATAAACATCACACAAATTTGAGGGGGGTTTGCACTGACACTATTATTTTGAGCATTTTTCTGTTTTATTTGCTTTATTTGTAAATTACAGTCAGGCTAATTCCACTCCTAATTTTGGTTCAAATAATGACCAAAATTCCAAGAATATTTATAGGGGCCATTTGAAGTTTGTCCCTAACTAGCTGATAGGAAAACAATATGAGAACAAAAAGGAATACATTAATTGAAAAATGCACACAACATTCCATTAGATCTTTGAGGCCTTATGGTATATTCGCACTTGTAGATATAAGATGATAATCCATCAATACAGCTAAATAGTTTGTTTATACAATATGTGCATGGATTTAACCATCACAATGACAAAGTCTTGCAAAACATTTCAAATTTGCAATGTTTGGACATTCCCAAAGGTAAATTCTTTCAAAGTGCATAATTTATACAGTGGTCCCTCAAGTTACAATATTAATTGGTTCCAGGACGACCATTGTATGTTGAAACCATTGTATGTTGAGACCAGAACTCTATGAAAACCTGGTAATTGGTTCTAAAGCCCCAAAATGTCAGCCAAAAATAGGAAAAAGTGAGAATTAAAGAAAAATAAGTAGATAACTAATATAGATAAAGCAAGCTTTGAGCGCGCGGCTAAAGGGTTAATAGGGCGCGGTACCGTGATCAGTGCCGCACGCTATTAGCGGCGGGTCCTGGCTTCACTATGACGTCGGGCCCGCCGTGATATGATGCGGGGTTATCGCGTAACCCCGTGTTATATCACGGGAGCTGGACTAGGGGCGTAAGTTTACACCCTTGGTCCTTAACAGGTTAAGTTAATACTTTGTAGCGCCACCTTATGCTGCGATTACAGCTGTAAGTCGCTTGGGGTATGTCTCTATCAGTTTTGCACATCGAGAGACTGACATTTTTGCCCATTCCTCCTTGCAAAACAGCTGGAGCTCAGTGAGGTTGGATGGAGAGCATTTGTGAACAGCAGTTTACAGTTCTTTCCACAGATTCTCGATTTGGATTCAGGTCTGGACTTTGACTTCGCCATTCTAACACCTGGATATGTTTATTTGTGAACCATTCCATTGTAGATTTGCTTTATGTTTTGGATCATGGTCTTGTTGGAAGACAAATCTCCGTCCCAGTCTCAGGTCTTTTGAAGACTACATCAGGTTTTCTTCCAGAATGGTCCTGTATTTGGCTCCATCCATTTTCCCATCAATTTTAACCATCTTCCCTGTCCCTGCTGAAGAAAAGCAGGCCCAAACCATGATGCTGCCTCCACCATGTTTGACAGTGGGGATGGTGTGTTCAGGGTGATGAGCTGTGTTGCTTTTACGCCAAACATAAAGTTTTGCATTGTTGCCAAAAAGTTAGATTTTGGTTTCTTCTGACCAGAGCACCTTCTTCCACATGTTTGGTGTGTCTCCCAGGTGGCTTGTAGCAAACTTTAAACGACACAGGGTCATGATTGGTTGGTTGTTTTGACTGATCAATCACGTGATCGTGACGCGGGACCCGTGCCACCTCACTCCTGCTGGGTAAGGGTGAATCGGGCTGTCTTGGACAGGCCCATTCACCCTTTTTTTCTGGGTCACCAGAGACCCGATTGACCTGGAAAAGCCGCAAATCGCCGGTCTGAATTGACTCGACGGGGACCGGAATTCCCACTGGCATACCCATACCTTAAGGACTGAGGGTGTATGGGTACGCCCGTGGGAATTCCGGTCCCCGACGCTCGCCTGGTGGGGACCGGACCGGGGTGACTGCCAATATCTATCAGCAGGCACCCCATGCAAACCCCTGGGGGGTCCATACACATGGCGTCCATATGGGGTTAAACGTTGCTGTAGAAACCTGTAACAACAAAAATTGTGCTTGCACACAGAAGTCAGTGAGTCTTACGACCAAGTTTGGTGAAATTACTGTACACGATTCCACAAATAGAACATTTTCACCTAAGTACTCTTCCACTCTCACCTCGTCGGTCAAACTGCTTTCTAGGCTGTGACATATACCTAGGACCACGAGACTGGGCCCCCTCCATGGGGTTGACATGTGTGTTCCATGAGACATGGGACAAGTGGGATTCAGTGATGGTCGGACTCACAGTGACCACCACTTGTACAGCAGCAGCTTGTGCCACTGGGGGATGAACTGTTGTTGCCTATTGGTCTGGCCAAACCTCCGCATCAGTTGGAGTAAGTCGAGGCACTTTGGTTGGTACCCGCAGGTTTGGCCAAACCTCCTCGACAGCAGGAGTAAGCCTGGGCACGTCTGTGGATGCCTGTGGACCCGGCCTCAGCTCTGTGGCTGCAAGAGTGGGCTGGGTTGGGGTCTCGGGGAAAGTTGAATTTTTAGTTTTTCAGCATGCTAACCCTTTGAACATAGGCGTTGTGGAGAGGATAGATTGACAGGCCTTTGGAATAACTTGACCTATGTTGCCTGGGATCAGTTTGTTAACAACTTCCTTCAAGTCTTTTGCTTGCACTTTCAGTGTCAGGATTTCCATCATCTTCGTGCAGATCTGACAGACTTGTTGATGCTGGATGTGAAGGGAAGAGTCATATAATCATATTTATATTGATTTATCTCATATCAACCTATGCCCTATAAAAGACCTTTGTAGGAATGTCTCACAAACAGGAATATTTCTTACATGACTTGCCATTAGACCAGGGGGCATATTTTGGGATGTTTTATAACATCCTGGAATGGGCCCACCTAACCGGTCTCATGCACGTATCATGGTAGCCTTGGGATATCTGGCCAGGTCATAGGGAGGCCAAAGCACAGGTGGCATTGTCTACAAACATTCTCTGGTATGTGCCCACCAAACCTGTGTTGGTGCCTGGAAAGATCTGGCCAGGGAGGAGGCTATCACACTAACATATATACAGCTCTGTGGCTGCAAGAGTGGGCCGGGTTGGGGAGGCAGTCCCCAACGGAGGCAGTCACCAACACAGGGAGCAACTCCATGAGGCAGTGAGGATCCAGGCCCAAGAAAGATAGACTGTCATCAAACTGCTGTCCTGCCTCATCTCCCAACACTCATCTGCTAAGTATAATCCTGGGCACCCTCCTTCATCCTCTACCTTTGCCCCAACTTCTCTCTCTTCGTAACCTCCACTCTCTCCTGGCTTCCATAGTCTAACCCTATCCTTTACCCTCCTATTCCAAGACTCACTAATTCCTTTCCACTCCTCTCTACCAAGACCCTGCATTAACCCCTTCTATCCCTGTAAACTGTATCAAGTATTGACCCTCTCATTGCTATCACAAACTCCTATAGCCTTAGGGACAGAAAGCTGTTCTGGATTGAGTGCTTGTGTGAGTGTATTGGTGTGTAATTAGGTGGACGGATAAGATATTGTATTGGGTTAAATTGTAATGTAACTAGTATAATGTTAATGTATTGAAGTTGTCTTAGCCATTGTTGTATACACAGAGAAACATTGATATTATACGAATATGTGTATATATATATATATATATATATATGTTATGTATATAGATGTTACTTGGAAAAGGAAGGAAAGAGGAATAGTATACAATATTTACATCAATATTTATACACTTCTCCTCTCACATTAGTACACCCTTTTACATTGGAGAGCACGACCTGACTGTTTTTTTTTTTTTATTTATTTGTGATTTTTGTTTTAGTAGGATTGTGTTATGTTGTGAACTAAGATAGGCGGAGAGGCGTGGACAGGTAACATACGTACACGGTGAAGTGTTATGTTATACTGTGCGTCTAGACTTTTAAGTTTGGACCAATAGCATAGTTTTGTTTAAAACAGGACACAGGAATATATTTAGGAACAGCGATCCTATTTGTTTTATTTAATTTTTTTCTCTAAGGTGTTAACAATGCTTTTTTTCCTTTGCGACGAAACGGCGAATTCCATACACATACTTCCCAGCATAGATGTTAGTGTTCCTAAGGTGATGTTCAGCTGGTCGGGAAAAGGCTTTCCGGAAGAAAAGGACCTTTTTCAAGCAGCAAGAAAGGGACAAGAAGGACAACACTGACCAAGATGGCCAAGGAAAACGGGAGTATGGATTTTTCCACACTAAAAGATTTAGCACAACATAGTAGTTTTGACCCTATACCCCCCACCACATACAAATCAGCAGAAATGTTATGGTCCGCTTTATTAGATCAAGCATATAAATATGATAAAATACATATTGGCAAAAGATGTGTTCTGAATAAAACTTCTAAACGGCTTAAGATGTTAGCAAAGCTAGTGTATTGCTTTGAGGACACCATTTGGAAGCCTGACCAGAGTGAAACAATTGCTGCTAACAGGAAGGCAGACACAGTAGCTGATATACACAACTATCACTGCCATAGCTGCTTAGATAAAGTAAAACAAGTGTGTACACTGGAATACCAGTTAGAAGAAGAAGCCCAGTGTACAATTGAAAGAGTCAAGGAAATTTGTATGTTGGAATCAAAACTCTCTGACCAAGAGAGGTATTGCTCTGACATGGACAAAGAGCTTCTTTAATTGTACACTGAGATCAATCAGTATAGAACTAGAATGGTATCTACTGATGCCATTATGGCAACACTTAGGGTAGATCTGGCTGCAAAGTCGCAGATGATTGCAAACCTGCAGCAGATCATCACTAATTTGTCTCGGCCTAGTACACATAGCAAGTTGCCCTTGCCAACGACACAAGTCTGTGTTACCTAGCTGGCAGAGGGGGAGACCGGAGAAATGGCTCTAGTGCCTGATGGGGATCAAATACCTCAATCTCCACGTCTGGATGATAGGCGACAGGTGGAGCATGGGTTATCATATTCTCCAACACCTATGGAGAATATGGATAACAGTCCCTGTAATAGGGAGGGAATAAGTGTGCTATTTGGTAGCGGATGGGAAACTGTAAACTCAGCTTCCAGTCTACCAAGGCAAAAAAGAAGGGTGCCGGAATTTTATCCTAAACACAACTATATGGAAAGGAAAAATTTCCTGTAAAAGATCTGTAAAGAAACCCTACCCTTTGTGGCCGGGCGTATCTACCTCTCCATAAATTAGCTATAAAGGTTTGGCGGGCCGGTAAAGGGCTCTATGGTTATACTGACGTGCCCGAGGATACCCCATTGTGACATAACCCTCACCTCACCCATCTTGATACTGCTCTGGACCCAGTTTTTTGGCAGAATGTAGGGGTACTCCCTTTAGAACATGTATACCGTGACAGTGTGCTATGCTCATTTGACCAGTTGCAATTTAGATATGATTTACCAAGAAACAGTTTTTTTTAAATACCTACAGCATTGAATGCTCAGTTCCCCATGAGGAACTCACCGATTTTGGCTTACCCTCTCATTGGAGTCCTGAAATCGCAAGGACCTAGGGGGCTGGTGTCCATCCTCAACACACACCTCATTCAGGCCAAGAACCAACGCTCCCCACTGCCGGCGGTCCTGCATTGGGACACTCATATTTTTAATTTGACTAAAGATGATTGGGAGGCCATTTTTTTCTTCCCACATGCAAGTGTCCCCAGAAGCTAACAATAAATTGATCCAATTGAACATTATTCATTATAGTTATATTACCCCCCTTAGATTGCATAGAATGGGTCATTTTGACTCTGATGCTTGTCGTCGTTGTGGAGCTGCTAGGGCAGACTTCTGGCACCTGATATGGGCCTGCCCCTCCATTATGTCCTTTTGGCATGAAGTCCTCTGACTTCTCGCTACTCTGGTTCAGCCTTCCCTGTCTCCTGATCCCTTGATTTGTCTATTTGGTGTCATGGATGAGGAGATATGGACGCATCACGTACGCACACTTTTTAGGGAAACATTGTTCATGGCCAGGAAAGCTATTGCTCTCAAATGGATGGACCCAAGCCCTCCTACTTTATCTCAATGGAAGGTGCTTGTTAATGCAACACTCCCTTTCTCACATATCGTATACAAGAATAGGAAATTCCCGGGTAAATTTTGCTCTGTGTGGGGTATTTGGTGCTCCTCTCCATTAACTCAATTCTATTATTCTATGTCTTCTCCTCAAGCCCCGTAACAGCTCCTCTACGGTCTTGAATGTTGTCTACTGTTGTCTTCTGTCCGTACTCCTCTCTGAGTCTCTGGCTGTCTGTCCTCTGTCATATATGTGGATGCATGGGTCTGTTTGGTCGAATTATTTATCCACCTCTTTTAAACCACGGTGGTATCTACAATTCTCACTGTATAGTTCAAAGTTCCTGTTTTAGGCGTCTGTTCGCCATATGTTTATTTTATCTACCTCAGTTTGGTGTTATTTATTTGATTTTGTTTTCTTTGTCTTTGATTTGTATTGCTCGAAATAGGATGGGTTATTCTGTCGTTTACATTCTGCTCACATGTACTAGACTTCAAGTGCCTTAGTGTGTGGACTTTGATTGTGACCTTTTTGCACTTTAATGGGCCTGACGGCTGATTTGTTAACTTTTTCAATAAAACTAATTAAAAAAACAAACAAAGATCTGCAAAGAGATCCCTAGTTATGATCCCAATGTAGATCCATTTACCTCATGTGACATTTTCGAGGGACAATGCAACAAGTTTTCAGTGGCCCCACAAAATCGCATGGAGTTGTTTAAATTGTGGTTGCCTACACACCTTATCCAGAGGTATGAGGCAACAGGGAAAATGGACCCCCAAAAATGGCAAATTTCATAATGAGGATGAACGCCTTTCTATACCTATGAAATTAGCAACTGGATATTGGGATTCGGTCAAGTGCAACAAAAGAATCTTCGCTCATGGATGCCGCTATGATTATTGAGCAGTACAGATGAGATCTGCTGCACAATAGAAAGTCTCTAAAAGTTAGGGAGCGTGGGAACGTCACCTTTAGATCTAAAGAAGATCGTGGACACCATGCTAAGCCATACAGACTTGTCTACCCCACAGCTCCACCATTGGAAAACAAACAGTCAAGACACATTCGTTGTTTCCTGTGTCTGCAATATGGGCACATGAAAAGGAACTGTTCACAAGGTTCCTACAAAACAATTACCCAAGATAAAACTGACAATGATAACGGTTTTAAAGTGAAACCCATTTATGCCAAACAGGGGATACAGAAAAGAATTCGGAGCATTTACAATGGCAAGCTAAACATGTTGCACTTAGTCCTTAACAAATACACTCCCATGTCTGCCCCAGTAGTTGCACAGACTCCCGACATAATGGCAAGAATAAGCGGCAAAAGTCGCGTATTCTCGACCATTGATGTTGCCATCGAACTGACAGAGAGCTGTAGGTACAAGTTTGCTTTCACGGTGGGGGACAAACAGTACATGTTTTGTGTACTCCCTCGGGGGTTTCACAGCAGCCCTACATATTTTCACCAGGCATTGGCGGCCATACGAAGTGTGTTTTCATGGCCAGAATGCCTGCTGCAATATGTAGACGATTTGCTCCTTCACACAGAGACCATGGAAGAGCACTTGGCTCTATTGAGGGAACTGCTGGGACTCCTGGTCCAAGCCGAGACAACAACAAAACCAGAAATAATGTACAAATGGAAGCACACCAAAAGTATTCAATTTATACAAATGTAACAATCTTTATTAGGAGCACATGATTAACATAGCAAAAAGACAAAAAATATTGATAATAATGTAACAGACACACAGAAATAATTAAAAACACTTAAAAAGGCCCAAATTGGGCCACACCACACAGATGAGACCTGGTGTATGTCTCATCCGGACCAGGGCCAAAGTATGGCTCTCCTACCACCAATAAATTAATTGCAGTACACTATGCCCCCGTCTGACCTATATCGCAAAGTGACATATGCAAAGTGCACAGGATATACCTATATGCAAAGGTGTCACAGTGAACATCAAAGAATGACATACAATATCTCTGTAAATAAAATGCCAAGCAATATGCAATTGTAAACAAATGAGCAAGAGATACCAGCAAAATATAAGGTCAGATAGGAGGCAGGGCCTGCAAAAGGTACCCATACGCCCGGGTCTGAAGAACCTCCATGCGTTCCGTCACTGAGTGACTTCCTTTTGGTGTGTTTCCATTTGTACATTATTTCTGGTTTTATTGTCGTCTTGGCTTCATATAATGTTGGTTAAGCACCCAGTCTTATATACTATTGTCTAGCTGAGCCCCCCTCCCTTTCTTTCTTGAACATCTTGGTCCAAGCCGGGCTCAAACTGAACCCTCACAAGGCAAACTTGGCCAGGTCAGAAGTAACCTTCCTTGGCGTCCAAATTTCCCATGGAGCCAAAGGCATCATGGCTGCCTGCGTGGAACCCATCGTGAAACTACCAAGACCAGGCACTCTTCAAGGACTTGCGCAAGTTCCTGGGGGTAGCCAACTTTATGAGAGAGTTCATAGAGGATTTTGCTTCGAAAGCAAAGCCACTTTATGAACTTCTCAGAGGGGAAGAACCTTCCTTGAAAGACTGGGCAGAACCACAGGCAGATGCATTTTCAACCCTGAAAAGAGACCTCTCCTCAGCCCCAGTCTTAGCAACCCCTCACCCTGAAGGAGAAATGGCAATTCAGGCCAATGCTGGTGCAGAGTCTTCCTGCTTCAACAAATAGGATCAGAGTGTAGACCACTGGGATACTTCTCCAGGCTCCTTTCACCAGTTGAAAGAGGGTTTGATGAGCGTGCCAAGCAACTTGCAGTATGCAGTTAAAGCAACTGAGCATATTGTAGGCTTCAAGCCTCTCACTGTTCAGACTCCACATTCACCTTTAGCCCTCTTGCTTCGTGATACCCTCCCTGGAGTCTCACAACAGAGATTTGGGAAGTGGATCATGGACTTGGGTGGAAGGAATCTGACTGTGACACAAAAGGCGAGGTATGTTTTTTTTTGTCCCAGTTGTTAAATATGACAGGGACTGAACATGACTGTGGACAACCAATGCAGGTTGCTGCTCCCCAACTGTTCAGGACAACATCACATCCAGATGACAGAATCATCTTTGTTGATGGCTCTCGCTTTTGTTTGGATGGCACCTATGTGACACGGTTTGATGTGCTGGATGAGACCACAGGTAACCAGAGCCTTGTCAGGTTGCCAGGCCACTTGTCAGCACAGCAGGCTGAGCTGGAAGCTATCAAAGAAGCCCTCCTCCTTCAGCCCCAGGGAATCGTACTATATATAGTGACAGCTCATATGTAGTCCGATCCCTCACCCTGCATCTGGGCACATGGAAAAGACGAGGCTTTGTCGACAGCCAGAACAAACCCTTGGCTCATGTGACTGCCCTGAAAGAATTGTGAGAATGTGGCATGGCACATCCTGGAGAGGCTGCATTCATTAAAATCCCAGCACACCAGAGAGGGGATGGACCCTTAGTCCTGGGTAACAATCAGGCTGATGAATTGGCCAAACTGGCTGCAGTACAAGGAGTCCTCAGGGAACCAGATACCCAGTACAACCCTTCTTACCAGGTTGCTATGAGAAAGAAAGGTCTCAAGGAGGGCCCAGTCATTTGAAGAGGAACAGTCAAAGGATCCTCTTGTGGCAGCACATTTTACCAACCCACAGGATCCCTGGAGGATGTCAGGGAATCTTGTGCTATGACACTGGCACCCATCCACTCCTTCTGCCTGTAGTACCTCAGCATCATGCAAGCAGAGCTGACAAGACTTAACCACCAATTATTGGGACACCTTGGCCGGGATAAGCTTCTGTCCCTTGTGAAGGACAAATTATACTGGTCAGGAATGTCCAAAACGGTGGAGGAAGTCACCCAACAATGCCTGGTGTGTGCCCAGATAAATCAAAGAGCTCCAGCCCTTAAGCCAGTGTTGCAACGTGTTCCTCCAGCTGATGGACCGTGGTCGGCAATACAAATTGATTTCATAGGACCACTGCCAGCAGGCAGTCTCGTAAGTGCTGCTATGCACTGGTGGTTGTGGATGTCTTCTCCAAATGGGTAGAAGTAATTCCAACCACAAATGACACAGCCACCACTACTGCCCGGGTCCTTTGGGAGCCGGTTATGTCACAATGGGGAATGCCCAGAGTGATTAAATCCGACCGGGGGACCCATTTCACAGGCAAGGTAATGAAATCTCTTTGTGGACTTTTGGACATATACCTTACCATCCCCAGTCTGCAGGCATAGTGGAACGGATGAACCATACTATCAAAATAAGACTATCCAAGGCATTGATGGAAAGGGGTTCCTCTTGAGTAGCCTCTCTCCCAGCTGTGCTTATGGGAATCAGAGCCTCGGAATCATCCACCACTGGTGTAACACCCTTCGAGCTCATGACAGGGCGCATGATGCCGCTCTGCTTTCCAAATGAGCCACAAATATCGGAACCAATGAAAAACGCCATTGCCAGAGACGTGTTTCTTCAACAAGTCCAACAGAACCTGAAGGAGTTACTGCCCCATGCAGCAATGCGAATGCACAGACCGTATCTACAGGGGGAGACTCCCATGCCCTCTGTAGGGGATATGGTTATGGTCAAGATGTTCTGTAAGGCTGGACCCTGGGATGCAAACTGGGAGGGACCATATCAGGTCCTGGAGGCAATGGGCGACACGATGCTAAAAGTGCAAAGGCCGATGACTGCTAAAAAGAAGGCACATAGAAGGCAGGCAACCTTTTGGATCCACATCGACACAAGAAAAAGCCACCCAAGCCTCAAGGGAGTAGGTGATGAGTCGAAGTGGTTCCAGCTTTTCAATTTTACATACACACATATAGACTCAGGTGGTAAGGATAGGCATGTTAAATAACTTATCCCTTACCAGATGACAGGATCCAGATGGAAATAGACATTAAAGGTTTTCCTAATTATGGTATTAGTGATCAGGACCCTAGAAGACCAAACCACCCACAGTGAGAGACACGATGACAGAGGTAAGAACACCGATACATTAATATCTAGCCCCCTACTAATGGTGCAATGTCTAGAGGGTAAAATATTAGAGCCATACACTAATTTTGTATTTACACCAGGACATTGGTATGTATATGGGTTCCAGATGGGTTTGCTGATGGAGTAGTCCAGCATTACTCCCCTGCAGAGAACACCTCAGCATTACAATAGGATTTGCATGACCTGTGCTTAAAAGAGTACAAGTAGTACATAGACTCCAATCCAACTCCCATTAGATCCACTAGGTGGGTATCTAAGAGCCCATATTTGCACCCCTATGGGGATGTGATCAGGAATACAACTGAGGTACTATGCACCAGGGAAGGTATGGTAAGGTACAATGGTTGGTATATCCTAAAGGTTGTCTTTTCACATTTGGAAAGATGGGAGGATCTAAGGGAAAGGACATATTTTGATAGACCAGTGCCGGTCATGGGTACTCTGAAAGCATATCGTATGTTGAGAGACTCTCATATGTTGATCACTAGCGAACCAAGTTATCCACAAGGCCATGTCCCCACTGACTTTCTGCAAACCAGTGTGTTGATGTTGATGTTGAAGTTAAATTGTAGTAAAACCGGACAGGTGCTTTGGAATGACAAGGGTGGCCCCTTACAGCTCAAAGGCCTGTATCACGCAAAGGTCCTAAAAGTCAGGACCGATGCAAAAAGCCCCAGGTATACTCAGGTGAAGGGATCACCATCCATATGATTTTTTATGATAAACATTATGAGAGAGAATTGTGTACCAGAGGTGACAGGATATTATTTCCTCACCTATGCCCATTGGGGGCCTGATACACAAATGATGATTTAAGATGCCAACCCTTGGAGGTGAGACATTGTATGTAATGGTGTAGATTCTCCTATAATCGATGTATGGATGGATGGCACCCCTATGACTGAGGAATACCGGAACATATATGTATCCTCAGATTGGAGGGATCCACATGGTAAATATATTAACCTCAATATCAACATAGATGGGATGTTTGAATGGCCATATTGTGAGGTGGCAGATGAAGGGTGCTTGACTTTAACTCAGTGGGTCTACCTCTCTGGACCCACACTTGTTAGTGATGTGGCTCTACAGGCAGGTGACAATGATCAGTGGTATCGGTTTAAAGGAAAGTGGCAGATACGTGTAACGGTAGTCAGGATCTCAGGATCTCCAACCGGTAGGACTACATACGAACCCTTGCAATGCCCCTACCCATAAATTTGCAGATCCTATAACTCCTCAGTTATCGTCACCTTGGACGATACTTACAGAAGCCAAGTTTACATTGTATACCTGGAGGATTTCTGTAAGTGATTTTAGGGTGGATCAGTGGGAACACCGTTGTGAGGAGTTTGTTAGAAATCAAATTGACATGTTAAAAGGATGGGTAGAGGCAGGGCAAGTACGGACAGACAGATACAGGACATACCGGGGGAAAAGAGATTTGATTGCTATGGGTTTAGGAGGTGGAGCTATGGGAATAGGGCCTTAAACACAATAGACTTGGAAGTTCTGTGGAGCAAACTTGGGGATCTGGTGGGACATTCCAGTCAAGGATTTAAGACCCAGCTTGATGAAAACCCCATTTTGAAGGGTTTACAACATTCGCACATAGATGCTACAACCTCTCTGTCTTCTGCTCTACGAGAGAAGTTTAGAAGGTTAGTTGTGGGTCTTCTAGAGAAGCAAGACAAAGCTCAGCTCGCACTGGCATGTACGCAGGTCCAAAGTGAACTCTCGGGCAACCTAAAACATATTGTGGTTTATTTACTAAAAGTGGATTGAAGGTTTCTTTGTGGGTTTTGATTTCTGACTGGTATTTTCCCAAGGTATTTACTAAGGTTTCCCTACATTTTGCACTTTTCCCTACGTTTTTTTATTTATTTTTATTTTTTTACAACTGTTCTGATCTGTCGTGTTTTCCTCAGCTCAAATCCACCCCATTATCTGTGTAATCCTTAGTAAATATGTTGGGATTTTTCAAAACCATCGGGGGCACGCCCCTTTTGTCGGGACCATGCCCATTTTCTCCCATGGCCACACCCCTTTCAGGTTTTTCTTATAAAATGGAGGGTTTTGGTTTTTTGGGTCACAAATTGTGTTGCATGGAACATGCGACACAATTTGGGCGCAAAACCCAACAAAAAAGAGTCGTGATCATGTTAGTAAATAAACCCCATTGTGTCTTTGTACCATGGCCACTATCCATTTAACCTCCTTCGAAAAGTAAGTATACACACCCCTTCTTTTGCGGTAAACCATACAAAATGGTGGGTAACTCAGTGGCACGGTCGTTATAATTTTACTTGTACCGCATCATCCCTGGTGCCCACCTCTGGTAACATCAGGATGGGGTATAATACCATCAATCTGGGGGTGGTAGTGAGCAACCAAACTGTACTTCATCCACAACTTATGTGGGCGGCCATCCTTATCTGTTTGATACAGAAGGATGTTGGAAGAAAGAGGATGCTATCCTCTGTCAAGATAGGTACGACCGGGTGCTTAGACACCAATGGTGGAATTCTGAGGGGTCTTGTGAGATGAAGGCAAACTTAATCCCTTCTTCCAACCTTAAATATCTGAGTGAGGGATATTGGTGTTGGTACCAAAGAGGGAATGTATCTTATGCTGTTTATGCCACTAACTGCAACAAAAGAGGAGAACTCCTCCCAGGAGCATATTGTACCCTCAATCCCGTTCTAGGAATTGATGTAGCTGATCAAAAAGGAAGAATTCCAATCACTCCAGAGAAGAGACTCGACATCCGCCCTGACACCCCAGTGGGGCTTCAGAAGATTCCTCTCGGCTTCGGTACAGAATTAAAGTGTCTTCTTTTAGATTTTAGCAGTGAAGAGAAGATTGTGCAGAAGCTGAGAGAGACATATAGTCAAGCCACTATCCAGTTAGAACATGACACAACCAAGATTACAGGGGCTGTGTATGCTTTAGAAAGAGACTCTTCTGTGTCCTGGTGGGAAAGCCTTTTTGGATACAGCCCAAAAGCCACATCCTTCTTTAATCTGTTTATTCATCCAATCATCATTCTCCTAATCCTGGTTGCCTTCATGTATATATAGGACTCTTCTTAATTTACAGAAGGACAAAGAGGCTGGCTGACCAATTACAGCACGGTCAGACACAGCATCACAAACTTTTGCGAAGACAGGGGTCAAGGACATAATACTGATACACTCATGCGGCCCCAAAATATTACATACGTGAAGATATCTTGGAATCTATTGTAAATGTTAATTATGTTTTTTTTTTTATCTATGTTGCCTGCTTACATTAAAGAGTACATATAGACACTCTAGGTGTAAATGGGTGACCACCTACATGGGTGTGCATACATTTGCAGCCCAATTACACAAGGGTTTGTGACCCACATGTGTTTTTGGATGTGTGGACTAGATATGTCAATAACCATCGTTTGATTTGAGTGGGGTGTATTGCTTTTATATATTCTGTAAAGGTATATGGGTGTGTGTGTGGGTCAGTGATTCCCAACCGTGGTGCCGCGGCACACTTGTGTGGCGTTCGCCACTGCCCGTGGTGCCACTGGATTTTGCTGTGATTTTATTTATTTATTTTTTAAAAATCCCGCCCCGGCCTGCGTGTGTGGTGTACCAGTACAGGTACATTGTGTCAAGGTATTTTAGGCCCTGTCAGATTGAGAGTCGGTCATTTCCTCCCCTAAATGACCTTTCCTGTATTGATGTCTTTAAAGATCTGGTCACAAGAGATTTGAGATCCATTCCCAGGCTATCCATCCAATCTCGTCACAACCTCGTTTAATGAGAGGAGAGCCTTGGATGCCCTGGGAATGGACAAAAATTTGATAATAAAACCCTCCGACAAAGGGGGGAACATTGTGCTCCTTGATGTGAATAAATATGAGGAAATGTGTAATCGTCTGCTGAATGACTTCCAGACATACGAGGTTCTCTCCAGTAACCCTACCCGTCAATATTTGGATGAGTTAAAACTCATCTTAGATACTGCTAAAAACAGCGATGTGATTTCTCAGGAAGAATATGACTTCATGTTGCCTAGGACCCCCACTACCCCCACCTTCTACGCCCTCCCCAAAATACACAAAGGGGTGACTCCCCTAAAAGGCCAGCCCATAGTGGCAGGAATTGGGGGTCTGGGACAGAACGTGGGGATTTATCTTGATAAAGTGTTAAGACAGTTCGTGACTTCCCTACCCTCCTATACCCGGGATACACTAGACCTACTATGCAAACTTGAAGACCTTACTGTGGACGAAGGTGTTTTACTAGCCTCGATTGACGTTGAGGTGCTGTACTCCTCGATCCCCCACTCAGTGGGGCTTCAAGCGATCTATCACTTTCTCTCCTCCCGTGGCCTCCAACATCAGGCACATAACCAATTTATCCTGGATCTCCTCTCATATACGCTCACCCACAATTATTTTCTGTTTAAGGGACGCTACTTCCACCAGCTTAGGGGTACTGCAATGGGGAGCCCTTGTGCCCCATCGTATGCAAATTTGACTCTAGGCTGGTGGGAGGAAACTATAACATTTGTGGGTGAGCAAAAGGAACTGTCTGACCAGGCCATATTTTGGTCTAGATATATTGACGATGTTTTTGTTTTATGGCTAGACAGTAAGGAGAATTTTGAGAAATTTGTAAACTGTCTTAACCGTAATCAAATCGGTCTGACTTTTACGTTTGAAATCCAGGAAAAACAACTTGCCTTTTTGGATGTCATGGTTAGAAAAAAATACACGGGGTAGCCTAGACACCACGGTATATAGAAAGTCCACAGCCGCGAACAGCCTCCTGAGATGGGAGAGCTGCCACCCGGTGCCCCTAAAAAGGGGCATGCCGCGGGGGCAGCATCTCTGTCTCAGGAGGAACTGTTCAGACAGGGAGGAATATATACAACAGGCTAAAGATCTAAGAAACCGCTTCCTCCAACATGGCTACCCGGACTATATTCTACGAAAGGCCTACAATTTTGCCCTGTCTCAGGATAGAACATCACTCCTGACACCAAAACCTAAAAGGGAGGAGAATAAATATACACGAATAATAGGGACATTCGACAATATGTCCCAGGAGGTGAAGAACATCATTTGTCGGCACTGGGACATATTGAGAATGGACCCAGATCTGAGAGAAGTGGTAGGCCCGAGACCATTGATTACATACCGCAAGGGACCAAGTGTGGGCGATAAACTTGTCCACAGTCATCTTCAAAATGTAACTCCGCAAACATGGTTGGGGGCAGGGAGCACGAAGGGCTGCTTTCAATGCGGCCACTGTCGTGCGTGTCCCCATATATTCAAAACGAAATCTTTTGAAGACACAATATCGGGTAGTAATATCTTTATCAAGCATTTTGTCAACTGTAGTTCTAGAGGGGTCATCTACTTAGCTGTGTGCCAATGTGGTAAGAGATACATTGGCAAGACGATGCGTGAATTTCGTCTAAGAGTACTGGAGCACGTAGGAGATGTTCGAAATGCCAGAAATACTCCAGTTGCAGTACATATAAATACTATGCACCATAGTGATATATCTCAAATTTAATTAATTGGCATCGATTTGGTTAAGCCATCACAAAGGGGCGGAGACTTGGATAGATCCATTCTGCAACAAGAATGTAGTTGGACCTATAAACTACAAACCATGGCCCCAAGAGGCCTTAATGAGCAACTATCGTTTTCTTGTTTAATATAAAGGTTATTGGGAAGAGGCCCACAGATAGGACCTACCCAAGGGTGGCTGGTTTGAGGTAGTCAGGGGAGATCCCAGTGGATCTTTTGGATCTAGGTGCCACCTATGTAGTTAGGGAGATCTAGGATATTAACAGGAGGTTCCTGACTTTCGGTACCGCCCTTTTTAGGGCGTCCATGCCGCTTAGGTTGAGGTGACATATACTAGGATCCAACAGGGCTAGAATAGATCTCCCTAGGCCCATCAAATTTCCTCCTCCCCTCTATCCCGAATAGGGTCATCCAGTCCTAATTTATATCTCTGTGGGTCTCTCTCCCTCTATCTTTCTTCTATTCTCCCTCCCCCCACATATACAAGTACATATGTCCCAATATCATGTATCCCCTATTATGTCTAAGTAATATCTGTTTCCACCCTCTTTATCCCAAGTGTATTAAATGTCATCTTATGGGACCCATGAATAATATGGACTCAATCTGAGCCTGTAACATTGTGCAGATAGAGGATCAACGGACCCGATACTGGGCAAAGTTGCCTTATCTATAAGTTATCACTCTTTGATACCTGTCCCATTCTTTAGCCTAAGTCAGTGATTGGATTTACATTTTTATAACTTAGCCGATACCGCATCTGACGTGTGAACACTGCCAAACCCGATCTATCCCGTTATCGGGAGGGCGGGACTTGAGCGGGGAACACGCCCACATGAGCGGCGTCATGGGGACGGGCCTCCAATGACGTAAATAGGGTGCTCTTCGGTTTGATGGAGACACCGGCGTGTTCACCTGACACGCAGATATCCCGGACACCGCTCCGGTACTCGCTGCCACTGCAGCGATTCATGCATTCCTTGTTTTGAACAGCTCTATGTAAGTAAACCAGATAATATATCATTGCTTACTCTTTGTTAGTTACTATGCGGCTACTCTTTATATGCTCCATATATTTTGTTTGAATAAGATTCTAAGTATGGGCATACTGTTGTTGCAGCGCCCGACTCTCTTGTTATACTCGATCCAGTAGACCGTAAGTACCCACTTGTCAATGCACGATAAACAGCAAAGAGGGGTAAGTCATCTACTGGTTGCTAAGGGAGATGTCTATGATTTTTTTTCGTTACAGGCATTAACCGGGATGGTGAGAAATCTCCTGCCTGGTCTCTGGACATGGTAGCTAATTGGAGAGCCGGATGTTTACTGACGCTGGTTGATTCATGGTGGTTATTCTCTGGGTGTCATTGGCTGAAAATTTGCCCAGTTAAAGGGATATATACAGTGACATATATGAGTGTGTTATTTGACTTCAGAGCTTGTCTTAACCATAGACCTAATCCCCTGAAGAAATGTGGGGGGTAACTCTATATCCTAACCCCTACATGGAAACGCGTTGGGATAAGGGAATTTCTGTTCACTATATATAATAGTGCGAACATCACATATAGGATTATACAATCACAGCATGGTGACATGTATCTAACCACTGTTGTAATACTTTCCGCATCATTGTTTTCATAAGTCGCAAATTGTGTCAATATTATTCTTGATGAGTTTTTAAATATTGATGGTTGGTGGACCGATATTTAAAATTATATAATTAAAAGTTATATTTTAGAAGGCACCTCAGTCCTTGGTAGGGACAACAATATATTTTTTCCTTATTTATTGCCGAGAGGTATTATGTACTAAATCTGGGTATGTGTATGGCCTATATTTTTCATACATTTATTTTTCCTGTCTGATTGAGACCTCCAGTGTCCTGGGGGCTCCCCTGCAGGGACTCAATTTCTAATGTGTATTTGCACTGTTATAACTTAGCAATCCGTTATTAGGTGTCTGTAGCTTTAAGTATTTACCTAGCAACCTCATGCTTAGTCAGGGTATGTGAGAGTGGAGGACTTAGGGCTAGACTAAATTTTTGTGTAAAATTTTTGTGTTTTGTGTAAATTTTTGTGTTATATTATGTTATTACTTGTATGTAACTTTATTGTAAATCCTAAAGGGGATACAGACAACTCTAGTTTAGTTTAGCCTTCCCTTATAAGGGGTGGCATTTCCTGTGTGAAAGAGAGTCGGAGAGTAGAGGAGGAGAGGAGTTAAGAGTGGTGTGGAGTTCAGAGTACAGAGTTGAGTTCAGAGTACAGAGTGGAGGTCCGAGCAAGTTCAGAGGAGGTGAAGCTCCGGAGTAGCAGAGAGAATCCGCAGAGGAGTGAGAGCAAAGATGAGAGGGAGATAAGAAAAGAATGAAGTAACCCCAACTAATATCATGCCTTTACTTCAGCCTTGATCAGAGAAGTCCTAAAGGACAATTCATAATCTTCCGGCAAAAAGCCACAAATCTACCGACACTTCAGTAAGTCCGGCCGTAAGAGGCAAGCATATATGCAATATCAAGTCCAAGCACTGCAAGCTGTGTGGTCCTCTAGAGACTGTCTGTTAAACCTTTGGGAGACTTTGGTTGAGCACTGTGGAGATTGTACCACCTATCTTCAAGTTAGTAAAGCCTCTGTTAAACTGCAACCTAGTGTGGAGTCAATTCTTTATTTGCTAGCCTGTGGGGAGACGGGAGTTCCCCGGACCTGTAGTACCCCGGGAGATACCAAGACTACAGTGGCGTCACTTGACATTAAGGGTTAATACCATGAGACCCTGGGTTCATAACCCCCCCAAGAACCAAGTAGCTAACCCCAGCGTAGTGGCGGTCGCGGGTTTCACTCGTGGTTACCACACGTGCTTATAACTGGCTGCGCAGGGGGGAAAGGAAGCCTGCGTGCACACTGCGCACACAGCGTCCCCTGTGTCCCACTTCATCCCCCTCCCACCTGCGTCCCCCTTCTACCTTGCGGCGCAGTGAGACGAAAATGGTGCCCTGCGGAACAAGCTTCATCTGTGCCGGACTCCCCTGCCTGCCGTGGACCTGCAAGCTGCGCGGGCCGGCTTGCTTAAGCTACTGTACCCTTTCCACCCTTGTTACCCCTTCTTAACCCTGTCCAAAACCCCCCCTGTCATCCATGTCCGCCTTGTCCATTCCTGTCACCCATGGACACCCCCCTGTCACCCATGTCCACCCCCCCTGTCATCCCTGTCACCCATGTTCACCCTCCTGTCATCCCTTTCACCTTACTGTCATCCCTTTCACTCCCGTCCACCCTCCTGTCACCCATGTCCACCCTCCTGTCGCCTATGTCCTACCCCTGTCACCCCTGTCCACACCCATGTTCACCCTCCTGTCCCCCATGTTCACACCCCTGTCCACCCACCTGTCACCCATGTTCACCCTCCTGTCACCTATGTTCACCCATGCTCACCCTCCTGTCATCCCTGTCACTCATGTCCCCCCGTCACTCATGTGCACCCCCCTCTCACACATGTCCACCCTCCTATCATTCCCGTCACCCATGTCCACCCCCCCCCTCACCCATGTCCACCCTCCTGTCATCCATGTCAGCCTTGTCCACTCCCCTGTCCATCCCTGTCACTCATGTTCACCCCCCCGTCTACCCCGTAGTCTACCCTGTCACCCATATCCACCCTCCTGTTCACCCATCTGTCCCTTTGTCACCCCAGTCCACCCCTCTGTCACTCCTGTTCCTCTTTTACCCCTTATAACCCTTGTCCACCCTTCTGACCCCGTCTCCCATGTCCACCCTCCTGTCATCCATGTACACTCCTCTACACCCCTCTTTATCCATGTCCACTCCTCTACACCCCTCTGTCACCCATGTCCACTCCTCTACACCCTCTGTCACCCATGTCCACTCCTCTACACCCCTCTTTATCCATGTCCACTCCTCTACACCCCTCTGTCACCCATGTCCACTCCTCTACACCCTCTGTCACCCATGTCCACTCCTCTACACCCCTCTGTCACCCATGTACACCCCTCTGTTAACATGTAAAAAAAAAGAAAAGTGCGCAGCCTAATAGGTTTGTTTTGCAGGTTTAACGGTGAATAATTGTGTGTGGAAGAAATCGTGATGATGGCCCGGACCAGATGGAGAAGAGAAGGGAACAAAGCAAATTAGAGAAGACGTCATACCCAGTGATCAATAGATATAGTGCAGTGTGCTTTTTCCCTTTTTTTTTTTTTTTAATTTTTTTGCTTGTTAGCCTCGGTAGCGGTGCCCCGCGAAATTTTTTTTTTCCGAGGTGTGCCCCTACCTGAAAAAGGTTGGGAAACACTGGTGTGGGTAGTCCCCATTATGTCAGAGTGTGCTGTAGGTGTGTTTTGGACCCATAGGGACAGGTAAGGTACCCACGCTATTCAAGGTAATTGCCACTTCAACCCTCAGAATGGTATGGTTCATAAGGGATGGATTGAGTGTCAGCACAAGGAGAATGGAAGGTGGCATTCCTCCCCAAAATTATGCCTTAGGTACTGAGACATTCCCCACTATTTAGGAGCTCTGTTTTGCCTTGGTAAAGACCTGCTTATCTGTCCACGGAGACTACCAACTCGATGATAATCCCTACTTTAATCAAAGGGAGAAGCTTTAAAAAAGAGTCATGCCTGTGACAAGTCGTAAAGATGCCACTCAGCTGCCCAGGTTGACGCAAAGACTCTGCTGTTGAATAAATGAGGCCATTCCTGAGTCTGATCAGATAAACTTAAATGGAGTCAACATCAGGATAGGCTGTTGACAGAAAATGTCAAAATGGGTAATGGGTGGTGTCTAAGTACCTAAATGTAAAATTATACTTCAGTCCATCCTGGACCATTACCAACAACATACAGGGTTGAGGAGGTAAATACATCCCAATATGACGCTTCCCAAACTACATTGTCGAGTTCCCAACAACAGGGGGATTGTGAAGGGAAGAGTCCTATAATCATATTTATATTGAACAGGAACTGTTGGTGCCTGTTGCTCTGGCCAAACCTCCGCATCAGTTGGAGTAGGTCGAGACCCTTTTGTTGATACCCGCAGGTTTGACCAAACCTCCTTGACAGCAGGAGTAAGCCTGGGCACGTCTGTGGACGCCTGTGGACCCAGCCTCAGCTCTGTGGCTGCAAGAGTGGGCCAGGTTGGGGTCTGGGGAAAGTTGAGTTTTGAGTTTTTCAGCATCCTGACCCTTTTGAACATAGGCGTTGTGGAGAGGATAGATTGACAGGCCTTTGGAATAACTTGGCCTATGTTGCCTGGGATCAGTTTAACAACTTCCTTCAGGTCTTTTGCTTGCACTTTCAGTGTCAGGATTTCCATCATCTTCGTGCAGATCTGACAGACTTGTTGATGCTGGATGTGAAGGGAAGAGTCATATAATCATATTTTATATTGATTTATCTCATATCAACCTATGCCCTATAAAAGACCTTTGTAGGAATGTCACACAAACAGGAATATTTCTTACATGACTTGGGGCATGTCATAAAATGCAATATAATGGCCATTAGACCAGGGGCATATTTTGGGATGTTTTATAACATCCTGGAATGGGTCCACCTAACCTGTCTCATGCACGTATCATGGTAGCCTTGGGATATCTGGCCAGGTCATAGGGAGGCCAAAGCACAGGTGGCATTGTCTACAAACATTCTCTGGTATGTGCCCACCAAACCTGTGTTGGTGCCTGGAAATATCTGGCCAGGGAGGAGGGTGTGAGGACATTCCATGAAGTTACCTATATAAACTAAGGAGGCAGTCACCAAAACAGGGAGCGACTCCATGAGGCAGTGAGGATCCAGGCCCAAGAAAGATAGACTGTCATCAAACTGCTGTCCTGCCTCCTCTCCCAACACTCTGATAATCTAAGTATAATCCTGGGCATCCTCCTTCATCCTCTACCTTTGCCCCAACTTCTCTCTCTTAGTAACCCCCACTCTCTCCTGGCTTCCATAGTCTAACCCTATCCTTTACCCTCCTATCCCAAGACTCACTAATTCCTTTCCACTCCTCTCTACCAAGACCCTGCATTAACCCCTTCTATCCCTGTTAACTGTATCAAGCATTGACCCTCTCATTGCTATCACAAACTCCTATAGCCCTAGGGACAGAAAGCTGTTCTGGATTGAGTGCTTGAGTGAGTGTATTGGTGTGTAATTAGGTGGACGGATAAGATATTGTATTGGGTTAAATTGTAATGTAACTAGTATAATGTTAATGTATTGAAGTTGTCTTAGCCATTGTTGTATACACAGAGATACATTGATATTATATGGATATGTATATATGTTAGTGTGATAGCCTGGGGGAGTAGGGAATATGGGTTGTAGCTAAACTAAAGGGTGTCTGGTTAACCCTTGCTATTCGTGACGCCAGGGTGTGGGCTCCTCTGTAATGCTTGTCCTACCGCCACCCTTCCCAAGAGCGATAGAGAGGTATAAAATAATTGAATGTCCACAACCGGAAAGTTTGCTGGAAACAGTTGGAACTTTACTGAAGATTTTATGCAAGCTTCATAACTGGAACAGTGTCTATACATGCAAATTCTCTTGGAGATTGACAAAGGTTGGGATCTTAAGCAATTTAGAGTCTTTAGGCTGAAATGCGCTGTTCCACTGGATTTAGGGGATTTAGTTGCGGTCCAGTAGTCACGTTAACTTTAGTGGGGATTAGTTTAGAACTCATGGTTTAGTTCAGCTGAGGCCGGTAGGTTTTCTGGCCTAGCGTGTCTTTGAAAGTTGCGCAGATCCGTCCTGCTAGTCCGGCATCCACGAGAGCAGCAACCCAAGAGAGCGATAATTGGCTACAGCTCCCTTATATGGGCAGGGGCTGGACTAGAGCTAATTGGTCCAATATTTGTGTCAATCACCTTTACATAGAATTATTGGTAGCATGTGACTCAAGGACCTCCAAAGGTCCCCTAACATACCATAGAGGTATTAACATAGTCACATGACCGAAGGTCCTGCCACGCTAAGAAGGTAAGTATACTATACATTATATTAAATACACACATTACTGAATATATACACATATAAACGCTATAGAATTAGAGTAGAAGAGGGGTGACTAGGGGCTGTCCCACCTGGGGGAACCCTACCTGAACATAGTAACTCTGACTTTGGGGACCACCACACAAGGTATGGTATGCAATACGGTACCGGGACACCCCATTAGCTAAAGTTATATAGTGTATTAGTGAAGAAACCTTTGTATTAGTAACCCTGTGTTGGGAATTTCTTAAACCGTACAATTTACAAAGGGAAACGAGTAAGTTGTTAACACTTGGAAAAGGAAGGAATGAGGAATAGTATACAATATTTATATCAATATTTATACACTTATCCTCTAACATTAGTACACCGTTTTACACTGGACATAAGATGTTTTTTGGACTGATTGTTGCGCTTCTTTGTGAATGCAGTGCAGAAGAGACGAAGAAGGTAGCCATCAGTAGTCTCTACATCCACATGCGCTTTGATCTTGGTCCGCCGTTTTTTTCCAATGACTGAGCCCTTTAAGAGGCTTAGGGGGTTGCTGCAATGGCTTGGTCAGGGCTGGCTTGGACCCCCCATGTGATCCTTTCCCCTATGCTGCAGCTCCCCAAGAGCGCTACTGGGCACTAAAGGGTGCAGACTTGGCCCCCCGGCCCCAGCGGCTTACTTTGCGCAATTGTTGACATTTGCAGAGTCTTGACCGGGACTTCTGGAGCTGGGCACAGCCACCGGGATTCATTGTACAGCTGCGCCCAGGGAACTTCCTGCTTCTGTCCCTCGGCAACAGGCTCCGCACCATTTCTTTCACTGGTCTCCACCAAAGTGGCCACTGGCCAGAAGCACGTTATCAGCGGGGCCTGGGTCCGGAAGTGACTGAGCAGTGCATCCTCTTCGTCCGCCCCCCGGCAACAAGGGGCGGACCTTTCGAGTTCCACCTCAGACTGGACACAACAACATGATCCCCACGCCCAGGGGCGGGATGCTGGCTTTGGCGGGAACCTTTCACGTGCTTCTCGACCAACTAGTTAACCCTTTCAGGTACAATGGCAGACATTTTGGTGCGCAACATAGCTTCAGTTCTGATTTTGCCCATTGTCAGTTTAACTTTTACAGGCTTTTCAACAATACACAGCACAGTTTTCTTCACCTCCCCCTCTACTTTATCAGCGCCACGGTAGAAGCACAATACAATGACAAAGTCCCATACAGTTTTCTGGTGCAAACTTTTTTGCATTGGCATGCGATTTTTCTTGGACACAATTCAGATTGACTAGGGAGGAAGGACTTGTGGCTTTATGGCTAAGGCACACACCCGTATCTTGTTCATGACGCCAAAGTTTTGTGGTGGGCCGCGGGGGTGCGATTTAGGGTGCATGGGGCAAATGTTGTAGCCCAGGGCAGATGGTGTTAACCCCTAAATGTTTGTGACGCCAGGGCGTGGTTTTACCGAGAACCACCTGGACGGCAGCACCGCTAGTCCTAGTTAGGCAGGGAAAATAAGAGTGAAAGGCCAGGTCAGGGTTAACGGTAGCTTTACTGAGCGAGACAGATGCTACAGTCTTTACAGCTAGGCCAGGATCCCAGAGAGGTGACCAGCAACACAGGGGAGCTCGCAGCTTGCAGTGACTTTGACAGACTTTAGCACAGCCACACTGACTATAATAGACTTGACTTGACTGAAGGTAGTGACAGCAGACAGAGATGACTTGACTTACAGACTTGTGGCTGCAATTTAGGCTTGAGGCCTCCAGATGTGCTGGACACTGGCTCTGAGACGTCTGGACTGGACTTGATCTCAGCAGAACGTGAAACACAAGATACAAAAGAGAGAGATTGTAGTACCTCCCCCTCTTATAAAGGGGGGCCGAGCAAGGAGCCCATAGACTAGCTGCGGGTCATCTGGTCACCTGGTGCTCTCTGGGTAACAAAACATGCGACTTTAACATGCGACAACCATTATCATGTGACTAACAACCATGTGACCATATCAAAGGTCCTTTACACATAATATACAATAATACAGATTATAGGGGTACAATGCAGGTGAGCCCTGGGGACGTGCAGGGACTCAAGCTGATAGGACTGTGAGATGCATGTCCTGTACTGGGACATCACAAATGGATTAATAAATATGGGATTTCACTATGTCCAGGGATAATGACACCAATTTTTGGGAATCCTTCATTTCCTCCGGGGGAGAATGCTAAAAGATTTCTGATTTGGGATAGACAATGTAAACCACGTGTGGTGTCCCGGTACCGTATTGCATACCATACCTAGTGTGGTGGTCCCCAAAGTCAGAGTAACTACGCTCGGGTAGGGTCCCCCAGGTGGGACAGCCCCTAGTCGCCTCTTTTCTACTTTAATTCTATAGTGTTTACATATATGTATGTGGTGTCCCGGTACCGTATCCTATCCAGTACCTGTGTGTGGGTCCCCTTAGCCAGAGTCCCTAGGACGTCGGGGTCCCCATTGTCTAGTTCACTCCTGGTCACCTCTCATCTAGATAGTTATTGAGCTAATAGTTTATTTAGGATGCATGTAAATATGATGATATCAATGTCTATAAACAGTTAATTACCTGTATACAGCGTAGCAGGACCTGCGGGTCACGTGATCAGGAAAACTCTATGGTTTCTACTTTAGGACCTTTGGAGGTCCCTGTGACGTATGCTACCCAACACTCCTTGTAACGGTGAGTGACAGTTACTGGGACCAATCCAAAACGGCCCTGCCCCTGCCCATATAAGGGAGCGGCGGCCATTGCTTTCCCTCTTTGCTCCTGTGCTCCTGAGGAGGAAGGATCTATACAGCTGTCTCCCGCAGTGAGTTAGGCCTGAGCCTTGCGGCAACGGCTGATCGATTCTAAATTGAGAGTGTATCAATCCCTAAGCACTCTGCATGATCACCGGACCTTATCTATCCCCTAAATCCGGACGGATCTGCAAATATTCCCTAAATTCAGAGACTGTATCTAAAAGTCAAGGTCCGCAACAACTGTCAGTCATTGCACTATATAGAGACTGTATTCCTGAGACTGTTATTGTGCATTGGATGTACCGCAAGCCTTTAAGTTTGTTCAAGTTCAAGCACCTTGTGGACCTTCAGTCATTTTTATATATGCACCTATCGTTACTGGGAAGGGCGGCGATAGGCCGGAGAATTACCTCAGCATACTAGCCCTCAGCCTGGCGTCACGAACTATAGGATTAACATTAACC
This sequence comes from Hyla sarda, assembly GCF_029499605.1. Lineage (NCBI taxonomy): Eukaryota > Metazoa > Chordata > Amphibia > Anura > Hylidae > Hyla > Hyla sarda. Next base: position 54,524,302 of record NC_079195.1, read on the forward strand.
CCTCATCTACCAAAACAACTCCCCAACTACCATACACCCCCCAAGGACTACCAAATGTATATTTAATAATGTGTGTATTTAATATAATGTATAGTGTACTTACCTTGTTGGCGTCGCAGGACCTTCGGTCATGTGACCATGTTAAATCCTCTATGGTATGTTAGAGGACCTTAGGAGGTCCTTGGGTCAGATGTTACCCATAATCCTTTGTAATGGTGATTGACACAAGTATTGGACCAATTAACTCTAGTCCAGCCCCTGCCCATATAAGGGAGCTGTAGCCAATTATCGCTCTCTTGGGTTGCTGCTCTCGTGTATGCCGGACTAGCAGGACGGATCTGCGCAACTTTCAAAGACACGCTAGGCTTGAAAACCTACCAGCCTCAGCTGAACTAAACCGTGAGTTCTAAACTACCCCCACTAAAGCTAGCGTGACTACTGGACCGCAACTAAATCCCCTAAATCCAGTGGAACAGCGCATATTATCCTAAAGACTCTAAATTGCTAAAGTCCCAACCTTTGTCAATCTCCAAAGAAAGCTTACCTGTATAGCAACTGTTCCGGTTTTGAAGCTTTCTTAAAATCTTCAGTAAAAGTTACAACTGTTTCAGCAAACTCTCTCCGGTTGCGGACATTCCATTATTATCTACCTCCCTATCGCTCTTGGGAAGGGTGGCGGTAGGACAAGCATTACTGAGGAGCCCTCACCCTGGCGTCACGAATAGCAAGGGTTAACAAGCACCCTTTAGTCACCGCACAGCTACACTCCCCATACCCTACTCCCCCAGGCTATCGCACACGTATAAAAGAGGTCTTAATGGACAACCAGGTGATGACTTACCAGAACATGAAGTCTATATGTGTAGACTGCAATCTGTCCTGACTGGAGTACTACCAAATGTACTCATTTATTAAAACTTTATAGTGGGCTACTACTGAGAGAAGGGAGCTAACGAAATTTGACAACTTAGTTCTCTCTAGGGAGACAGAACTCCGGTGCTAAGACATCTTATGCCCTATCCAAATGATGGGGGATAAGTTGCCTGATCGCTGGGGTCCTGCTGCTGGGGACCCCCGTGATCTTGAATGCAGCACCCCGCTATAATCAGTCCGTAGGGCATGTTCGCTCCGGGTCTGATTACTGGCGATCACGGGGGCCAGAGCATTGTGACGTCACGGCCCTGCCCCCGTGTGACATCATGCTCCGCCCCCTCAATGCAAACCTATGGGAGGCGGAGGGACCCCGCGATCAGCCATCTTATCCCCTATCCTTTGGATATGGAATAAGATGTCTTAGCACTGGAGTACCCCTTTAAGCAATAATGGCAGGGCCAGATTTTTTGACTACTGGGAGAGGGATTTGGAGGTGCCATTCTCTGACAGGGAGATTCAGCTAATTTTTTGTTGTTCGCATGGTATGTCATCATCTCCCTGTATAAAAGAAAAAAAACTATAAAATAGTTTCCCAATGGTATCTTTGCCCAGTAAATGTGCACAGGATGTATGCAGAACAAACAGATAGATGTTGGAGATGTATGGAGGAGAAAGGGACATTTTTGCACATTTGGTGGGGCTGCTCTGAAATTAAATAGTTTTGGGAAAACATTTTTAGGGTCTATAGGCAGTTTTCAGGAAGAATGATGGAACATTCCCCAATGATTGCTTTGTTGTCCCTCTTCCCGGGCCCCCAGCAGCGAGAACGGTAATTCCTAGGCCCTAGACGTTGTCTGTGGTACCCTCATTAGGGGAATGGTTCGAAGAAGTGCAGTTCCTTATGCGGGAGGAGGAAAAAATGGCAGAGATGGGTGATAGCTCTGATAGCTTTTGGAAAGTGTGGGGAGAGTGGATAAAGTTTATTGATTCCCCAGGATTCCTGAGTTGTTTGGGGGTGTACTTAGGTGAAATAGACTAGGGGGGAGGAGGAGAGGGGTTGCCTGTATATTTCGTTTTGTTCTTTCTATATTTTTTTTTTACTAAATGTTTTTTTTTCTTCTGCTTTTGGTATCAAGGGATTCTGTTTTTAAACATTTTTTTTTCTTCTCTACTTTCTTTTTCTTTTTTGAGCAGAGATTAAGGTTAATCTGGGTGTAGTTAGGTAATGCTGGGTGGGTAGTGGGTAGATGTAAAGTAGTGTTGTTTAGTTTAGTATGTATAGGTTGACCACCTGCATTTGTGTGTATTATGTTCTGTTTACTTGTTGCTAGATTCTGCAGGGAGGCCAATAGGTAGATGTAAGACAATGTTGATCAGTTCATTCTGTATAGGATGACTATCTGTATTTATCTGTATTATGTTTTGTTTGTTGTTATGTAATAAATTAGAGTAAATCTACTTTAGTGATCAGTGCCAGGCAGCAGCTGCCAGGGCTAACAAAGTCATGGGACGTATCAAGAGAGGCATAGAGGCTTGTGACCAGGACATAGTTTTGCCTCTGTATAAATCATTAGTCAGACCACATATGGAGTGTTGTGTTCAATTCTGGGCACCTGTATATAAGAAGGACATAACTGAACTGGAGAGGGTGCAGAGGAGGGCGACAAAGATAATTGATGTGTGGTGTCCCGGTACCGCATCCTATCCGGTACCTGTGTGTATATAGGTCCCCATAGCCAGAGTCCCTAGGACGTCGGGGTCCTTTTTGTCTAGTCTGCCCCTTGTCGCCTCTACTCTAGATAGTCATTAAACTAATAGTTTATTCAGGGTTTATGTAAATATAATAGTATAAATGTATATAACTAGTTAATTACCTGACCGGAGCGTAGCAGGACCTGCGGGTCATGTGATCAGGTAAAACTCTATGTTTTTTGCTTCAAGACCTTTGGAGGTCCCTGTGACCTATTGCGCCCACCATGCTTTGTGACGGTGAGTGACAGATATTCGGACAAATCAAAACAACCCCGCCCCTGCCCATATAAGGGAGCGGCGGCCATGATTCTCTCTCTTGTTCCCGGGCTGTAAAAAAACAAGCAGGATCTGTTCAGTTATCTTCCCGAGCCTTGCGGCAACGGCTGATCTATTCAGAATCGGGAGTGTATCAACCCCAAAGCACTCTGCAAGATCCCCTAAATCCGCACGGATCTTCGCAAATTACCCTAAATTCAGAGACTTGTATTACTATTCAAGGTCCGCAAAACTGTCAGTCACTGAACTATATAGAGACTGTTTGCATGAGACTGTTATTCTGCATTGGATGTACCGCAAGCCTTTCAGTAAAGATTATCCAAGTTCAAGTACTTTGTGGACCTTCAGTCATTTTGTGTATGCACCTATCGTTTCTGGGAAGGGCAGCGATAGGCCGGAGAATTACCTCAGCATACTAGCCCTCAGCCTGGCGTCACGAACTATAGGGTCAACATTAACCCCTCATCTACCTAAACAACACTCCAACTACCATACACCCCCCAAGGGCTACCACAGATGGTATTAGAGGATTACAGGACCAAGACTGGAGGTTACCTGGCCGGTTAGGAGTAGGTAACCCTGACTGCAGGGACACAAAGGGTTAAACAGCAGGGATATGGTAGCTATCCCTCCTCCTTTTGCAGCCATGGGAGGGGAATATAGGATACGACCATAGACTATAATAATCCCTCCTTTTGCCCTTTCTCTTCCTCTTACTCACCAGCATCTGATGGTACCGGGTGTTCCTCAGCATGGTTGGCGAGCAATTGTGGGCTGTGATCCGGGAGTGGGCGCTGGCTGACTCGGCTTTCCTTCCCCGCTTGGCGCGGGGCACTGCTCGGGGCACTGCTGCTGCACGTCCCTTGGCTTCCCTTGTCCCTGTGCCTCCTCCGGTGGTTGCGGTGTCCGGTGTGAGGGGTCGCCGCACCACCCGGAAGTCCCCTTTTTTTTTCCAGCTTACAAACTATGTTACTATGTTATGTTACTTTTGTAAATTAAAAGCTTCTTTTTAACCCCTTAACGACCACGGATGTAAATCCACGTCCTGGTGTGAAGGTACTTCGCGCACCAGGACGTACATTTACATCCTGTACATGACCGCGAGCATCGGAGCAGTGCTTGCATCATGCACTGCAGGTCCCGGCTGCGATCAGCAGCGATCTTCTGCTCTTCTGGAGTTGAAGTTTTGCAACAGCTGGAGGCACCCTGGTTGGGAAACACTGCTCTATTGTAACTAATCGGCTCAGAAGGGGCCTTGCATCCAGCAATTGATCAGTTAGGGTCACAGCACATTTCCTCTGTATATTATGGATGCCGACATATACTGTGGCGTACTGACAGCAGGCCCATTGAGTTTAGTAGGCCAACTAGGGACTACTGTATGGTCTGTTCATTTTTTAAACATAGACATTCACTTTGAAGGGCTTCAAAGTGTGGTTTACTGTGCTGCTCAGTCCTGTATACGAAATGTATATGTTTAGGAAATGGACTGAATTTTATTAGTGTCGTTAGTTTCCTGCGTTGAGCCCCCTGCAGGCCCACTGCAACTATGCCTCAATATGTATACACTGAATATACAGAGAAAATAGCCTAACTTAGATGGCTAAACGAAGAAAATATCCTTAGTCAACAAGCACTAGCCATTGTTAGTGTAATAATCAATGCAAACACAAGATGGCAGTCCAACACCAAGGTGCTAGAAAAGACTGATAAAACCATCAAACTGCATGTCCGGCCATACGTTTTGAGACTGACACAAAGTTTGCTGCTTTGTTGTTTTTAGATCTCTCATTCGGATGTTTCTATGGTTACTGAACTGCAATTATAAGCATTTCATATGTTTTTAAAACAATTATTGTATAATCAAGAAGAACATCTCTCCAAAAGTGAGCGTTTTATTAATTACAATAAAACATTACAGAATAGATTATTGTAATCCGTGACCAGTGAGGAAGTAAATATAGTAGTTTTTGCTATAGTGAGGTATCGATTATGCATAATAAAAACAGTATGTCCATATATATCAGTACCAGGCTTAGTGGGGGGGGGGGGGGGGGGGGGGCATATTGATAAGGAACCTGTCTTGCCCTCAACTAAACCGTCCTGCCAACAACTGTAGGTCCCCCGTCCTTGTGACCTGGGCCTACACCGGAACCTCCTCGCTACTCCTAGACTACGAGACGGAGGATTAAACTGTGTGATGCCCTAAGTATGACCGGGTGAGTATACACAGTTTACTTAGGTTATTGGCAGGCCGGTATGGGCTGATACAGTAAATAGTGGTTTAACCCCTTAAAGGGAACCAATCATCAGATTTTACCCTATATAATGCTTGGCAAAGCGTTATTTAGGGTAAAATTGTTGTCCTCACCATCCCCGGGGGATGGTGAAGATATGAAGTTATAAACTAGTCACCGCCGCCGCCGTAAGTAGTCACCTGGGCGGGGAGCTCTTCTCACCTACACCCGTTCTTCGACGCCCCCTCCGCTTGATTAATGGGCCGCGTCATTGTTCCGCTCACTGAACAGACGGAGCAGAGCGATGACGCGGCCCATAAATCAAGCGGAGGGGGTGTCGCTCCCGGACGAAGAACGGGAGTAGATGAGAAGAGCTCCCTGCTCAGGTGACTACTTACGGCGGCGGCGGTGACTAGTTTAGAACTTCATATTTTCACCATCCCTGGGGGCAGGAGCGCCCCCCGGGAATGGTGAAAATAAAGATTTTACCCTATATAACGCTTTGCCAAGCATTATATAGGGTAAAATCTGATGATTGGTTCCCTTTAAGGACAAAGCCTGTTTTTTAGCCAATTTTATTTTTGCGTTTTCGTTTTTTCCTCCTTGCCTTCTAAAATCCATAACTCCTTTATATTTCCATCTACAGACCCATATAAGGGCTTGTTTTTTGTGTGACCAATTGTACTTTATAATGAAACCTCTCATTTTACCATAAAATGTACGGCGAATCCAAAAAATTACCATTAACAGCAGGTCCCCGGCAGCCGGAACCTGCCGTGTATGACACGAGCACCGTTCCGATGCTCTCGGTCAGACACAGGATGTAAATGTACGTCCTGGTGCGGAAGTTCCCGCCAAACCAGGAAGTACATTTACGTCCGTGGTCGTTAACCCCTTCAGGACGGAGCCCATTTTGGCCTTAAGGACCGGAGCGTTTTTTGCACATCTGACCACTGTCACTTTAAACATTAATAACTCTGGAATGCTTTTAGTTATCATTCTGATTCCGAGATTGTTTTTTCGTGACATATTCTACTTTAACATAGTGGTAAATTTTTGTCGTTACTTGCATCCTTTCTTGGTGAAAAATCCGTAAATTTGATGAAAAATTTGAAAATTTAGCATTTTTATAACTTTGAAGCTTTCTGCTTGTAAGGAAAATGGATATTACGAATACATTTTTTTTTGGTTCACATATACAATATGTCTTCTTTATGTTTGCATCATAAAATTGACGTGTTTTTACTTTTGGAAGACACCAGAGGGCTTCAACGGTCAGCAGCAATTTTCCGATTTCTCACAAAATTTTCAAACTCAGTATTTTTCAGGGACCAGTTCAGGTTTGAAGTGGATTTGAAGGGTCTTCATATTAGAAATACCCCATAAATGACCCCATTATAAAAACTACACCCCCCAAAGTATTCAAAATGACATTCAGTCAGCGTTTTAACCCTTTAGGTGTTTCACACGAATAGCAGCAAAGTGAAGGAGAAAATTCACAATCTTCATTTTTTACACTCACATGTTCTTGTAGACCCAATTTTTGAATTTTTACATGGGGTAAAAGGACAAAATTTTTACTTGTATTTGTAGCCCAATTTCTCTCGAGTAAGCACATACCTCATATGTCTATGTAAAGTGTTGGGCGGGCGCAGTAGAGGGCTCAGAAGGGAAGGAGCGACAAGGGGATTTTGGAGAGTACGTTTTTCTGAAATGGTTTTTGGGGGGCATGTTACCTTTAGGAAGCCCTTATGGTGCCAGAACAGCAAAAAAAACCCACATGGCATACCATTTTGGAAACTAGACCCCTCGGGGAATGTAACATGGGATAAAGTGAACCTTAATACCCCACAGGTGTTTCACGACTTTTGCAAATGTAAAAAAAATAAAAATTTTTTTACCTAAAATGCTTGTTTTCCCCCCAAAATTTTATTTTTAAAAAGGGTAATAGCAGAAAATACCCCTAAAAATTTGAAGCCCAATTTCTCCCGATTAAGAAAACACCCCATATGGGGGTGAAAAGTGCTCTGCTGGCGCACTACAGGTCTCAGAAGAGAAGGAGTCACATTTGGCTTTTTGAACGCAAATTTTGCTCTGGGGGCATGCCGCATTTAGGAAGCCCCTATGGTGCCAGGATAGCAAAAAAAACCCCACATGGCATACCATTTTGGAAACTAGACCCCTCGGGGAACGTAACAAGGGGTTAAGTGAACCTTTATACCCCACAGCTGTTTCACGACTTTTGCATATGTAAAAAAAATGTATTTTTTTTACCTAAAATGCTTGTTTTCCCAAAAATTTTACATTTTTAAAAAGGGTAAAAGCAGAAAATACCCCACAAAATTTGTAACACAATTTCTCCCGAGTACGGCGATACCCCATATGTGACCCTAAACTGTTGCCTTGAAATACGACAGGGCTCCAAAGTGAGAGCGCCATGCGCATTTGAGGCCTAAATTAGGGATTGCATAGGTGTGGACATAGGGGTATTCTACGCCAGTGATTCCCAAACAGGGTGCCTCCAGCTGTTGCAAAACTCCCAGCATGCCTGGACAGTCAACGGCTGTCCGACAATACTGGGAGTTGTTTTGCAACAGCTGGAGGCTCCGTTCTGGAAACAGTGGCGTACCAGACGCTTTTCATTTTTATTGGGGAGGGGAGGGGGGTTGTGTAGGGGTATGTGTATATGTAGTGTTTTTTACTTTTTATTTTATTTTTTGTGGTAGTGTAATGTTTTTAGGGTACAGTCACACGGTCGGGGGTTCACAGTAGTTTCTCGCTGGCAGTTTGAGCTGCAGCAGAAAGTTTGCGGCAGCTCAAACTTGCAGCCAGATACTTGCTGTAATCCTCCGCCCATGTGAGTGTACCCTGTACGTTCACATTGGGGGGGGGGACATCCAGCTGTTGCAAAACTACAACTCCCAGCATGTACGGTGCATGGTGTACGGTGACTGCTGAGAGTTGTAGTTTGCAACAGCTGGAGGCACACCGGTCGTGAAACACTGAGTTAGGTAAAAAAAAAACTCTGAGTTTCACAACCAGTGTGCCTTCAGCTGTTGCAAAACTACAACTCTCAGCAGTCACCGACAGCCAACGGGCATGCTGGGAGTTGTAGTTATGCAACCAGCAGAAACACCACTACAACTCCCAGCATGCACTTTAGCTGTTTGTGCAAGCTGGGAGTTGTAGTTAGACAACAGCTGAAGGTACACTTTTCCATAGAAAGAATGTGCCTCCAGCTGTTGCAAAACCATAAGTCCCAGCATGCCCATAAGGGAATGCTGGGAGTTGTGGTGGTCTGCCTCCTCCTGCTGTTGCATAACTACAGCTCCCAGCATGCCCTTTTTGCATGCTGGGAGCTGTTGCTAAGCAACAGCAGGAGGCTGTCACTCACCTCCAACGATCCAGACGCTGCAGGTCAGTCCCGCCGCCGCAGCTGCTCCTGGGGCCCCGATCCCAACATTAACGCCGGGGATCGGGGTCCCCAGCACCCGGGGTGCACGTCCCGCACCCGCTCACGTCCTCCAGAAGAGGGGCGGAGCGGGTGCGGGAGTGACACCCGCAGCAGGCGCCCTGATTGGTCGGCCGGTAATCCGGCCGACGAATCAGGGCGATCGTGAGGTGGCACCAGTGCCACCTCACCCCTGCAGGCTCTGGCTGTTCGGGGCCATCAGAGACGGCCCCGAACAGCCAGTAATTCCGGGTCACCGGGTCACTGGAGACCCGATTGACCCGGAATCGCGGCGATCGCCGACATGGGGGGGCATAATGACCCCCCTGGGCGATATGCCGGGATGCCTGCTGAACGATTTCAGCAGGCATCCGGCTCCGGTCCTCAACCGGCTAGCGGTGGGGGCCGGAATTCCCACGGGCGTATGGATACGCCCTCGGTCCTTAAGGACTCGGGATTCAGGGCGTATCCATACGCCCTATGTCCTGAAGAGGTTAAGGGGTTAAAGGGGTACTCCACTGGGGACATTTTTTTTTTAATCAACTGGTGCCAGAAAGTTAAACAGATTTGTAAATTACTTCTATTTAAAAAAAAATCTTCAGAGGAAGTTCTTTTCTTTTTGAATTTCTTTTATGACCACAGTGCGCTCTGCTGCCACCTCTGTCCATGTCAGGAATTGTCCAGAGCAGAAGAAGTTTGCTGTGGGGATTTGCTCCTGCTCTGGATAGTTCCTAACATGGACAGAGGTGGCAGCAGAGAGCACTGTGGTCAGACAGAAAGGAAATTGAAAAAGAAAAGTACTTCCTCTGTAGTATACAGCAGCTGATAAATATTGGAAGGATTAAAGGAAAACTGTCAGCTTTCTCCCCCTGCACTAACTAGCGGTACTAGCTGGTAGTGCGCGGGACGCTGATCAGTTTGATCCTTACCGTGCCCGGATCCGCTGCACCATTCGGCTGTAATCTTCTATTTTCGGTATATTCAAATGAGGTGCTAACTGGCACTCTGACGTCAGTGCCGGGCTGCAGCGCCGCCCAGCTCATCAATATTCCTCCCTCCGACTCTCCCTCTTCTCCCCACTCTGTAATGAAGAGAGAGGGGAGGAATATTGATGAGCTGGGCGGCGCTGCGGCCAGCAGCACTGACGTCAGAGTGCCAGTTAGCCCGGCCGGTGCCAGTTAGGACCTTATTAGCATATGCGGAAGATAGAACATTAAGGCCGAACGGCGCAGCGGATCTGGGCACGGTAAGGATCAAACTGATCAGCGTCCCCCACACTACCAGCCAGTAGTGGTTAGTGCAGGGGAAGAAAGCTGACAGTTTTCCTTTAAGATTTTTAAATAGAATTGGCACCAGTTGATAAAAAAAAAAAAAAACCTTTAACCACAATTAAAAACACACAATGAGATATGCATAACTCAAACAAGCTAAGTATACATTGATATTGAACAATGATATATCCGAGGGTGACCTCCTATGGATACCACAGAGTATCTATCTGATTGTGCAATGAAAGTATCCAAGGGTCAAGCATGACCCATAAAATATGATGCAATGTATAATATTGTGTGCACGAGGGGTTAAATAGTCAAGTTGTGTGTGGAAGTAAGGCTTCTGACCCACCCGTAATACAAGGGATATGTGAAGTGCTTGGTAAATGTGTCCCCGAGTTTGCAAGAAATAGGGATGTACCAAGAGACCTTGCAGGCAGCACTACAACAAAATGGTGTTGATGATAGTAGGAGCTGTCTAGTCCAATTAATAATCTGATAAAGGAGGGAGGACGAAAAGCCCCTCTGGTGGATGTCGGTACATTGTACTCCGTTGGGAGTTACCGAGACTGATTGTCCAGATCCATTAAGTAAAACAATTATTGAAAAATACATAAAATCTAAGCAAATCCAGCTACGGCTATGAATTTTGCAATCATTGGTGCCGGGTCCATTGAAACTGATAAAACGTGGTTTGTTGCTACACTTTCTTGCAGCAGCCTGAGCTGTCATTCACATATACAGTGACCCCCCCCGACCTATGATGGACCGGACACACGATCATTTCAACATACGATGGCCTCTCAGAGGCCATCACATGTTGAAGGCAGCATCAACATACGATGCTTTTGTATGTCGGGGCCATCGCATAAACGGCTATCCGGCAGGGCAGACTGCTTCAGCTGCCACCGGATAGCCGTTTACGGTGCCCCGTGTGGTCCGGTGATGATCACTTACCTGTCCTCGGGGCTCCGGAGCGTCCTCTTCGGGATCATCTGCATCATCGGAGCTCTCCATCATCATCATCACGTCGCTGCGCACGCCGTCCCGTCATCCAATAGGAGCGGCGTGCATAGCGACGTGATGGCGGCGACGGAGAGTGAGGATGCCGTGGAAGCAGAGGCCTTGCCGGAGTGTCTGGGACGTGGCGACAGAGATGAAGGCTGACATCCAGGGCAGCGGTGATGGGCTTTGACGGTCTGGAGCGGCAGGGACACGTGAGTATAACCTCCAATACCAGTGGTCTTCAACCTGCGGACCTCCAGATGTTGCAAAACTACAGCTCCCAGCATGCCTGGACAGCCGAAGGCTACTACCCAACTCTCCTAGACTCCTGAATGGCCTATCAGACTGGACCCTGATTTTGTAGTGCAGTGTTTCCCAACCAGCATGCCTCCCCCTGTTGCAAAACTACAACTCCCAGCATGCCCGGACAGCCGAAGGCTACTACCCAGCTCTCCTAGGCTCCTGAATGGCCTATCAGACTGGACCCTGATTTTGTAGTGCAGTGTTTCCCAACCAGCATGCTTCCAACTGTTGCAAAACTACAACTCCCAGCATGCCCGGACAGCTGAAGGCTACTACCCAGCTCTCCTAGACTCCTGAATGGCCTATCAGACTGGACCCTGATTTTGTAGTGCAGTGTTTCCCAACCAGCATGCCTCCAGCTGTTGCAAAACTACAACTCCCAGCATGCCCTGACAGCCAACGGCTGTTACCCAGCTCTCCTAGACTACTGAATGGCTATTAGACTGGACCCTGATTTTGCAGTGCAGTGTTTCCCAACCAGCATGCCTCCCACTGTTGCAAAACTACAACTCCCAGCATGCCCGGACAGCCGAAGGCTACTACCCAGCTCTCCTAGACTCCTGAATGGCCTATCAGACTGGACCCTGATTTTGTAGTACAGTGTTTCTCAACCAGCATGCTTCCAACTGTTGCAAAACTACAACTCCCAGCATGCCTGGGTAGCCAAAGGCTACTACCCAGCTCTCCTAGACTCCTGAATTGCCTATCAGACTGGACCCTGATTTTGTAGTGCAGTGTTTCCCAACCAGCATGCTGCCAACTGTTGCAAAACTACAACTCCCAGCATGCCCGTACAGCCGAAGGCTACTACCCAGCTCTCCTAGACTCCTGAATGGCCTATCAGACTGGACCCTGATTTTGTAGTGCAGTGTTTCCCAACCAGCATGCTTCCAACTGTTGCAAAACTACAACTCCCAGCATGCCCGGACAGCTGAAGGCTACTACACAGCTCTCCTAGACTCCTGAATGGCCTATCAGACTGGACCCTGATTTTGTAGTGCAGTGTTTCCCAACCAGCATGCCGCCAACTGTTGCAAAACTACAACTCCCAGCATGCCTGGATAGCCAAAGGCTACTACCCAGCTCTCCTAGACTACTGAATGGCTATCAGACTGGACCCTGATTTTGTAGTGCATTGTTTCCCAACCAGCATGCTTCCAACTGTTGCAAAACTACAACTCCCAGCATGCCCGGACAGCCGAAGGCTACTACCCAGCTCTCCTAGACTCCTGAATGGCCTGGACTGGACCCTGATATCGGACTGGACCCTGATATCAGACTGGACCCTGATTTTGTAGTGCAGTGTTTCCCAACCAGCATGCTTTCAACTGTTGCAAAACTACAACTCCCAGCATGCCCGGATAGCCAAAGGCTACTACCCAGCTCTCCTAGACTCCTGAATTGCCTATGAGACTGGACCCTGATTTTGTAGTGCAGTGTTTCCCAACCAGCATGCCTCCACCTGTTGCAAAACTACAACTCCCAGCATGCCCGGACAGCCGAAGGCTACTACCCAGCTCTCCTAGACTCCTGAATGGCCTATCAGACTGGACCCTGATTTTGTAGTGCAGTGTTTCCCAACCAGCATGCTTCCAACTGTTGCAAAACTACAACTCCCAGCATGCCCGGACAGCTGAAGGCTACTACACAGCTCTCCTAGACTCCTGAATGGCCTATCAGACTGAACCCTGATTTTGTAGTGCAGTGTTTCCCAACCAGCATGCCTCCACCTGTTGCAAAACTACAACTCCCAGCATGCCCGGACAGCCGAAGGCTACTACCCAGCTCTCCTAGACTCCTGAATGGCCTATCAGACTGGACCCTGATTTTGTAGTGCAGTGTTTCCCAACCAGCATGCTTCCAACTGTTGCAAAACTACAACTCCCAGCATGCCCGGACAGCCGAAGGCTACTACCCAGCTCTCCTAGACTCCTGAATGGCCTATCAGACTGGACCCTGATTATGTAGTGCAGTGTTTCCCAACCAGCATGCTTCCAACTGTTGCAAAACTACAACTCCCAGCATGCCCGGACAGCTGAAGGCTACTACACAGCTCTCCTAGACTCCTGAATGGCCTATCAGACTGGACCCTGATTTTGTAGTGCAGTGTTTCCCAACCAGCATGCTCCAACTGTTGCAAAACTACAACTCCCAGCATGCCCGGATAGCCAAAGGCTACTACCCAGCTCTCCTAGACTCCTGAATTGCCTATCAGACTGGACCCTGATTTTGTAGTGCAGTGTTTCCCAACCAGCATGCCTCCAGCTGTTGCAAAACTACAACTCCCAGCATGCCCGGACAGCTGAAGGCTACTACACAGCTCTCCTAGACTCCTGAATGGCCTATCAGACTGGACCCTGATTTTGTAGTGCAGTGTTTCCCAACCAGCATGCTCCAACTGTTGCAAAACTACAACTCCCAGCATGCCCGGATAGCCAAAGGCTACTACCCAGCTCTCCTAGACTCCTGAATTGCCTATCAGACTGGACCCTGATTTTGTAGTGCAGTGTTTCCCAACCAGCATGCCTCCAGCTGTTGTAAAACTGCAACTCCGGGCATGCCGGGAGTTGTAGTTTTGCAACAGCTGGAGGCACCCTGATTGGGAAACACTGATGTAAATATATAATATGATATATGTAAATTCATTGTCTTGTAAAATGGAGACTGTTACAGAGACACCCAAGAAAGACACCATAACAGAGATTTGCTACAAATTGTATTTTTATATATATATATATATATATATATATATATATATATATATATTTTTTTTTTTTTGGGGTGGGGGGGACGACATACAGAGAGAAAGCAGGCATCACAGAGGGGGTGATGTGACTGCGGCAGATGGTGGCAAGCGATGGCAGAAGCTGTGAACATTCTGCTGCAGATGATGAACTTGTTCATACAGACACTTTCCTAACAGATGGTGGGGAATCTGAAGAGTGTGGAGGAGACAGCGAGTGGGGCCGGCTACTGGCCTCCCAAACTACAAGGATGACTCTATCACAAAGAAAGCAGATGGCATCTGTCACTGTCCTTTGATAATGTCCCTCTGCTGCAAGGACAATCCTCCTGCATTCACTCAACAAAGGCAAAAGGATGTCAGGCTAGAAAATACATCTACAACATCCAAGAATGCATTATTCCTCCTGGATATCACTTGCGTTACAAATGCACCGGGTAGAAACACTACTGTGCCCAGGAATTATACCGGAGAGTGGCTGTTAATAGTCACCTTCTTACTAAAGGCCAATAAAAGAGATCTATCATCTATAAACATTAATGTTTGTATAATTATGGCGCATAAGTCGCCTGCTGCAGAGCCGAGAGCAAAGTGCTTCAATTTAGGAACCTAAATGGGTTATCCAGGGAGCAGGAAAGATGTTACATTCCCTCGCTCTCCGGCACTATACCTCCATCTTGGAGTCATTTCTGACGCATTATCACAAACCATAAATACATGCGGAGGCCAATGGCTTCCCGATGTAACATCAGGAACATCTTGCGGGAATTGGCCACCACATCCTGGCATGGTTTGGCCACAATGATGATTGTGATGGAGTAGAAAAAAAGACGCCAGCCGTCTCACCACCATAAAGGGTACGTTCACACTGACAAATATCTGCGAGGAATTTGCGCGGAACAAATCCGCTCAGAAATGACCGTTTTTTTCTGTGCGGAACTTTCATGTGGATTCCGCACAGAAATCAGTGCAGAGTTCAGCGCAGCATAGGAGTCATTGTAAAAAAAATTTGGGGGCGGGAATTCTGCGCAATTTCTGTGGGAATTCTGCGCAATTTCCACGCGAATTCCGCTCCGAAGTGTGGCGGCCTGAAAAAAAACATTTACATTGACTTCTATAGAGTTACGACGCGAATTCCGCATGAAGAATGAACATGTTCATTCTTCATGCGGAACGGAATTCAGTGACGGAATTCCGCTAGCGGAAATTCCTCAGTGTTAACTGAGGAGCAGAATTTTCCTTACATGCTATGGGGTTATTCACTACTGAATGATTTGGAGAGGAATAAGCGAGCAGAATTACTTGCGGAAATTCCTCTCCAAACCCTCAGTGTTTGTCCGCAGAGAGCACTGTGGTCAGACAGAAAGGAAATTCAAAAAGAAAAGAACTTCCTTTGGATCTTAACTGCATCTGATGAGTACTGGAAGGATTAGTATTTTTAATTTGAAGTAATTTACTTCAAGTAATTTTATTTGAAGTAATCTGTTTAACTTTCTGGCACCAGTTGATTTAAAATATTTTTTTTCCCAATGGAGTACCCCTTTAATAAATTTCTTCCCATTTAATTGGAAGCTGGTGACTTGAACTTGCCTAAATTTTGGATTGTGTCTTGGAAGTCATACTTCCAAGACAACACTGAGGTGGAAAGAGATCACAGGGGGGCAAGGAAATGTAATATATTTCTTGTTTCCCAGATAACTCCTTCATGAAGTAAGATCTTTTTTTTTTCTTTGCCTACAAAAGGTTTATTCCAGGAGTAAAGCTGGAAATACAAATAAACAATAAATCTAAACAAGAAATTCAGGTGAACCTTCAATATTCTCAGAATCAGCTGACCATTTTATGTGTATAGTAGCCTCTGCCCTGGATTTCAACATGTCTATACAGCTCAGGGCAGATGTACCTTGTGTAAATACTGGTGTATCTACTGCTGTATGTCCACAGTGCTGCAGTGTAATCTCCTCTCTCTTTTCGATTAGCATGTCAGAAGCAGTTCAGATCTTAGTGTAACCCCTTCCTTGCTGTGCTGCTGCTGTATAATTCATTTCTGCTCACATAGCACCTTGCAAGGCCGGTACATCCGTTTCCTCCCTTCACATGCCATGAATGTTGCTGTACTGTTTAGCAGAGAACAGTATGTGCTGTGATTGGCCAGAGAAGTAAGTGAAAGCAAGTCTTGTGTGTGTGTGTGTGTGTGTGTATACTACTGGCAAACAGCCCAGTTCTGGTGCTGCCTTGTGAATTAGAGAGGATGAGAAAAAGCTGTTCACTGTGAAGAGGGGCCTCAATAACAGTGGTGAGAGCATTAAAATCACCTTGTCACTACTCCAAAATGACAGGTACACGTTAACATTACAAAACGTTACAATGGTTATAAAGTATATTTGTAAATGATATCTAAGGACAGTGACCTTTGGTCATTAAATTTCCATTATATACAGAGATATAGGCATTTTACTGTGGCAACTAGAGATGAGCGAACTTCCAGTAATTCGATTCGTCACAAACTTCTCGGCTCGGCAGTTGCTGCCTTCAGCCTGCATAAATTAGTTCAGCTTTCTGGTGCTCTGTTGGGCTGGAAAATGTGGATACAGTCCTAGGAGAGAGTCTCTTAAGACTGTGTACACCTTTTCCAGCCCACCGGAGCACCAGAAAGCTGAACTAATTTATGCAGGCTGAAGTCAGCAAACGCCGAGCCGAGAAGTCCGTGACGAATCGAATTAGTGTAAGTTCGCTCATCTCTAGTGGCAACCATAATTGCTAACTCTGTCCCAGTCTACTTAGCAAAGCATACAAGAGAGCTGCAAAAAAATGGGAAATGTCAGCCCTTTGTGTCTGCTTGAGTGGATTTTTATGTATATAGTTACCTCAAACAAACCAATAAAATAGTAATAAAAAAATGTTTTATAATGAAACTCTGAATTAATCAATACATCATTCCTTTTTCTTAAAAGGGACAGGTGAGGGGGTTAAGATATGGTCATTTATATGGAGCTATAAAAACACAGGCATACAAGTAAATTGCTATCCATTAAGCGCAGATGAGAGCTGCTCTATGAAAATAGCATTTTGTGTCCTGACTACTTCTGGATGAATGCTTCCATTCAGTGTACTTGTGTGGGTAGGAATTCTATGCATTTATACTGTATAACTTATTAGGGTTTCATTAGTAATTCGCTGCTGAAACAAATAAAGTTGTGTTTTGGAACCGTATATGTTTCTAGTTATTGAGCAGAGGCGCACAGAGCGGAGCGGATGTCACATTAAGGGTTAGGCCTGCTCATATTTAAATTGGTTTTCCGCCAGACCCTGCTGCTTTCATGATGAGCCTATAAAAGGGTAATGCCTCAAGGCTAAAGCAATCAATAACTGATTTACTTGCTCACTTAACTTCTGCACAGCCTTGATTATAAACACATGGTAATTAAATGTGGACTGGGTGCCAGGGTGCATGGGCTGAGGTTTACGAGGGTCAGACATTATTGTCAGGCCTTTTTTTCCCCTCCTTCTTAATGTAAAGGACAGCGCTGAGAGCAGTAACAGATATCGATTAGACTCTTGAACCAATCACAATAACACAGTAAAAATTAGAGGAAAGAAGGCGTAATAATTCATTTTACTCCCCAAGAAAAAAACATACTATTCTTATTGAATTGTCAAGATGGTGGATTGTAGGAATGCATTCAAGCATGACACCAGTTGTGTTGACTCAAGGGCTCAGCCACCGTTCAGCCTGTCATTGGGACATGAAAAATAAATTGAGATAGATCACATAATGTATGGTGTACAGATCCGCTCTCGTGTTTTACCAATGCCACTTTCAGAATATATATATATATATATATATATATATATATAAATGCTTGGTATATATAGGAGTTTCTCCACCTTATGTTTACCATCCTTCATCTCAAAACTTCAGCTTGTGTTTGTTCTTGACTTCGGTGTTCTGTCTGGACCCCTTTACTCAGTCAGCAGGCGGCTATGGGACCAGCTAGTGAAGCTAACGCTGGCCCATGCCAACTATTGCAGAGGAAATCTAGGCAACCATTAGAATGAATGACCTTTCACGTAAGGGGCTGGATCCACCAGAGCAAGGTCACTTTGGCTATTCGGCATCCATATGCCCTAAAAGGGTATATGGAAAGGGGTTACCGTATATACTCGAGTATAAGCCGACCCGAATATAAGCCGAGGCCCCTAATTTTACCTCAAAAACCCAGGAAAAGTTATTGACTCGACTATAAGCCTAGGGTGGGAAATACATCATCTCCCATGTCATCATCCAGGCACCGTCATCATCCCCCCTTCATCATCACCGCCTGTCAATCCCTTCATCAGTGGTCTTCAACCTGCGGACCTCCAGATGTTTCAAAACTACAACTCCCAGCAGCCATCGGCTGTCCGGGCATGCTGGGTGTTGTAGTTTTGAAACCTCTGGAGGTCCGCAGGTTGAAGACCACTGCGGCCTTTGCATTCATCCAGCCCCCCCCCCCTTTATTTTGTACTCACCTCCCCTCTGCGGGAGGTTAGGGTGAGCTGGTCCGGGCCATCTATGCTGCAGGGACTGTCCGGTGGGGATGGTTAGTTGTTGTGGGCTGTCCATTTTCACCGGTGGGGCCTCTTCTCCACGCTTCAGGCCTGGACTAGTGAGGTTGCCTTGACGATGACCCACAGGGACGTTGCGCATGAACGTCTCTGTGCGTCGTCGTCAAGGCAACGTCACTACTCCGGGGCCGGGCACGAAGCGCGGAGAAGAGGCCCCCCCGGTGAAAATGGAAAGCCCGCAACAACTAATCATCCCCACCGGACGGTCCCTGCAGCATAGATGGCCCGGACCAGCTCACCCTAATTTACCGCCGAGGGGAGGTGAGTACAAAATAAAAGGGGGGGGGGGCTGGATGATGACGAAGGCCGCAGTGGTCTTCAACCTGCGGATCTCCAGAGGTTTCAAAACTACCTTGGCTGTCCGGGCTAGCTGGGAGTTGAAGTTTTGCAACATCTGGAGGTCCGCAGGTTGAAGACCACTGATGAAGGGATTGACAGGCGGAGAGTTCACTCGAGTATAAGCCGAGGGGGGCGTTTTCAGCACGAAAAATCGTGCTGAAAAACTCGGCTTATACTCGAGTATATACGGTACCTTGCGGAAACAATATCTTTATGTTCAATATGTTTTTATTATGGAAAAAAAAAAAAAGGAAAGAACAAAAGGGAAACAGAACATCAAAGATGGTACTGAGGACGGAACCTGGTGTTTTACCTTCAGCATCAAGAACTCCACTTAAAGGGGTTATCCACCATAAGGGGATTTTAGTACATACCTGCCAGAACTGGGTATTTCCTGTTGGGTTTTGTTCTCTAAACTACACATCCCACAGTTCCATGCTTGAAAGTCTTAGATCACTTTCCTTCCTCCCACACATCAGCCACCCCACCCATTTAAACACAGTGTTTTCTAACCAGGGGCCTGCAGCTGTTGCTAAATTGAAGCAGGATAGGCTACCTCTGATCACCTGACTAGTGATGTCAGGTCTTGACACACTGCAACCTGGGAAATCCTGAGACCTGATTAATTTTGCATGCTGTTAAAAATAAATATTGGGGCGATAATCACAGAAGAATTGTGAGAAAACCGTCACACACAGATACAGACACTATGTTACGAACTACACTAACTTTACAGCCCCTGTAGCATAGTCAAATAAAAAAAAATCCTGGAAGACACTCTACTATTTAGCTGCTCACCTGGAGCATACAAAGTATATCCATATTAGGCTGGGTTCACACTACGTTTTTCAAATACGGTTACCGTATACGGTTTCCCACTAAAAAACGTATGGCAAAAACCTTATGCAACAGTATACAACCGTATGACTCCAAATTAAAACGTATACGGTTTTTCCCCGTACGGTTCTATCCGTTTGCATCAGTTTTTGCCAACGGTTTTGCTATTTTGTTGGAATTAGTTTTCCAGCAATTTAATAAAGTTACTATTGTTCTATTGAAATTCCAATCTGCGCATGTGTCAACTCCAAAAACGGATTAGCAAAACCATGTGCAACCGTATTCTGAAATTCTGTGTACGGTTCTCATAGACAACAATGTTAAAAGAACCGCATATGGTTCGCATACGGTTTTCCAACCGGAGGCAAAAACGTGGTCGACAGCGTTTTTGCCTACGGTTGAAAAATCGGCAAAACCGTATCCGAGGCAAAACGGATGCAACCGTACACAACATTTGGAATACAGTTTACAATGCATTCTCTATGCATACGGTTTCGGATACGGTCGTATAATTTTTTTTGCGGAAAACCGTATACGGTTACCGTATTTGAAAAACGTGGTGTGAACCCAGCCTTAGTATGGTAGAATTGCAGGCAACATGATGCTACATGTAAGCTGTAGCAGCCTTGGCATCAAAAAGACAAAAATAACCTGTTGAATACAGGCGCTGCAATTCCCATAAAAAGATCCACAAGTCTCTTGTATAGATGACAAATGGACAGAATTTATTCCAATAAAAGAGCTTACATAAGAATTACGTTTCAGTGGTTGTGCTTCTTGCAATCTGGGGATGGGAGGACAGGCCCCCAAAATATGAGAGACTCTGGAATAAGAGACTGGAATACATTCTGTGATTTTTTTCCCATCTGTACAAGAGACTACTTGAATTGCGGCACCTGTATTCAAAGGGTTATTTTTGCCACTTAGATGCCATGCGCCATGGAAGGTATTCCCTCAGCTAAAGTATGCCTTATAAACCGAATACAATATTAGTATCATGTTCTTTAAACATAAAAGTAAATGAGTGTGTCCCAGGAGACAACGTCTAGAAGTTTTTTTGAAGTGGGTCAGTTTAGGATAAAAAAATAAATAAAAAGAAGATACTAGCCTGCCTGATACCCTGCCTTTCTGATGATGCCCAGTACCGACCACTGTGATCACCTGCATGGCCTCTCCTTTTGCACTAAGCGGGGGTTAGCATTATTGTTGCTCGCGAATATTCGAATATTCGCGAATATAGCGCTATATATTCGTAATTACGAATATTCGTTTTGTTTTTTTTTTGTTTGTTTTCACAGTACACATCACAGTGATCATCCCTCTCTGCTTCCAGCTTATGTGGTGTAAGAAGGCTCTAATACTACTGTGTGAGACCGGTGTGAATTTCGCATATGCGAAAATTTGCATATGCAAATTTTCGCATATGCGAATGTTCGCATATGTGAATTTTCGCTTATGTTATTTTTGTATATGCGAATTTTCGTATATGCTAATTTTCGCATGCGTGAATATTCGCATATGCGAAAATAAAACGAGAATATTACGAATATGCGAATATTCGCGAATATGACGAATATTCGTACATATATTCGCGAATATTCGCGAATTCGAATATGGCCTATGCCGCTCAACACTAGTTAGCATGCACCCTCCATACATTTCTATAAGAGAGCTGAGCACTGTGCTTGTGTATCTCTGGCTCTCCCATAGAGATGCATGGAGGGGGTGTGTCAGCCATCACTTCTTGCAGTGGTTGATACAGCTCCGTGCATGGGGCGACAGGGTGCCGGGCAGGAGATCCCAGGGGTCCCGGCAGTCGGACCCCCCCTGCGATCAAACACTTATCTACTATCCTGTGGATAGGGGATACATTTTCCTAAACTGGACTGCCCCTTTTAGTCTTTATTGTTGGATTTATATAGTATACAGTGACCCCCCCCCCGACCTACGATGGCCCCGACATACGATCATTTCAACATGCGATGGCCTCTCAGAGGCCATCGCATGTTGAAGGCAGCATCAACATACGATGCTTTTGTATGTCGGGGCCATCGCATAAACGGCTATCCAGCAGCGCAGACTGCTTCAGCTGCCACTGGATAGCCGTTTACGGTGCCCCGTGTGGTCCGCTGACGATCACTTACCTGTCCTCGGCGCTCCGGCACGTCCTCTTCGGGATCCCCAGCATTGTCGGCACTCTCCATTGTTGTCATCACGTCGCTGCGCACGCTGTCCCGTCATCCAATAGGAGCGGTGTGCATAGCAATGTGATGGCGGCAACGGAGAGCAAGGAAGCCGGGGAAGCAGAAGCCTTGCCGGAGCATCGGGGGCGTGGCAACAGCGATGGAAGGTGACATCCAGGGCAGCGGTGACGAGCGGTGACAGTCCGGAGCGGCGCGGACACGTGAGTATAACCTCCAATACCAGTGGTCTTCAACCTGCAGACCTCCAGATGTTGCAAAACTACAACTCCCAGCATGCCCGGACAGCCGTTGGCTGTCCGGGCATGCTGGGTGTTGTAGTTTTGCAACATCTGGAGGTCCACAGGTTGTAGACCACTGTCCTAAACTTTACATTGCACGGATCCCTCAACATACGATGGTTTCAACAAACGATGGTCCATTTGGAACGGATTACCATCGTATGTTGAGGGACCACTGTAATGAGTTATATTTGTGGATGGTTTCTAGTGTAAGAATTTGAGGGATGCTACAAAAGACCGATCGACTGTAAGACGCAGCATTTCCATGTATTGCATGGTCATCCATTCTATATACTTATCTTTCCATGTGCGGCCAATTGTGGTGTCCCCGTTGGCTGTGCAGGATAATCACTATATCTTGTCAAGTTGAAGTGAATAGATTTTGTACGGGAGGCTTTTCCCTCCCCAGCAGTAATAGCATTCTTCCCAGACATACTGTATTCATTTGGTTAATTTCAGAGACACAAGTGTATTGATCCTTTAAGAAAGCTATTACTTTAAATACCACGTAGAATGAATTCTGGTGGAATTCTACAGAACTGACGTTGTTTAAATAAAAAAAAAATTAAAAAAGGTTTTATTTCTTAAGATTTATTTATTTTATTTCTTTAAATACAAATTGTCTTAAGAAGCTGCAGTGATTCTTACCATAAGTACTACTCATCAGGTGAGTGGTTCTGAATTAGAAATACTAAATACCTTGCATATCTGCGCTACTATAACATCTGATATAGATGATATAGGTCTCAGATAACGTTTAATATATCATGTTACTGAAATGTATAATTTGCTAAAACTTTTAGATAACATTTTTGGTATATTTGCAATATACAATGGTTAAAAAATTTGTTTATTTTTGGATGGAAAAATGCTCTCTACTTTTGACCACTAGGGGTCCTTCCACTGCCCATAACGCAATCTTGTCCCTGCAGCTATTGCCTGGGTGTCTTGGTTGGGACAAAATACAGAAAGTGTGGGTGGGACAAGAAGGGCTTTGTGCAGGCTCCTGTCTTGTCAATCAGCCTGCTGTGTGAGCCGGGGGCATGTCATGGAGCCTCAGTGCACAGAGCAGCCAAATGTCAGCTCCGAGAAATGAGAGAGGAAGTTCCCATATGAGATGTGAGGGCAAGCATGGGAATGCTCCCTCCTCCTCAGTGAACTGCATGCAGCATGAGCAACATAAACAAGGAATCTAGGAGCCATAAAAGGATGAAAACTAGGATTTAAGCACACAGACGGGATCAGCACCTGTTAAAGAGTAACACTTTAACTCTGTGTTAGGCAAGGCTCATACTGTGTAAAATTCTTGGCGTATTTCGTTTAACGTGTGCATTTTCTGTTGGTAAAAATGTGGCTCAATTTTTTCGGATTAGGGCCACAAATGTGTGTGTAAAATAAAATGCGCCACTAAATTTTACACTGTGTTAACATTGCCATATTTATTTAATTTAGCAAATTTTCTGGTCTGCCTAGAGTTGATGACATTATACAGCATAGACTACAGATATATCAGACTTTTGGGCTAGTCTCATCTTGCCTTTAAAGGGGTACTCCCCTGCTCAGTGTCCGTAACAAAATGTTCCGCTTAGATCTGACGCCGGGGATCCATGATGTCACAGCCCCACCCCCTTTTGCCATAACACCCCGCCCCCCCTCAATGCAAGTCTATGGGAGGGGGTGTGGTGGACGTCACAAGACCCCGGCGCAGGCTCTAAGCGTTCAAAACATTTTGTTACAAACTATGAGCAGGGGAGTACCCCTTTAAATGCAAGATGAACCTAGCCCAAAAGTCTGATATTTCTGTAGTCTATGCTGTATAATATCGTGGGCCAGCCCTGTGCGGGAGATCTACCGGGCAGCTGTAAAAATGCTGCGTATTCTGCTATGAGCAGACACACAGGGCTACCTCACCGCAGCCCTGTGTGTGCAGTAAGGTTTGAAGGTCAGCCCTCACATCACAGTTATGTTGGTGCACGGGGCCCACCTCCAAACCTCACTGCACACACAGGGCGGGGTAGCCCTGTGTGTCTGTTCTTAGCAAAATACACAGCGTATTTACACATACTGAGGAAATTCAGCAAGTAATTTCTTCACTGAATCTCCCCAGAGGATCCCCGATGTTCTAGAATTGTACAGGGTCACCTCCTATGTCCATGGCAATTTACCGCAGACCTGTAGATGGCTGACAGCACATTCCTGTGATCGGTGGGTGTCTCAGCACTCAGACCATGACATATCAAAAGTTTGTATTTTTGAAATCCTGTTGGCTGTGCATGAAAGGCATCCCAGAAATATTAATAAACCCGAAACAGATTTGGTAGAAAATTTCTCCCCAATGTTGTGCAAATCTTATTTGCAGCTACAGGAAATTTTTGTTAGAGGTGTTTGGTAGGGGTGGGGGTCTACAGGTTATTAACTAGGAGTTCTTTTACCTTACCTTTTCCCCCTGCACTATGGATGTTTACCTATTGTAAGACAATGATATGTGGAGTCACAAGCTGCTGTATATGGATGGGTTTATTGTCTGTTCCATTTACTTCACTTTTATGACTTGAACATAAAAAATACATAAACTTGAGCTGTATAATAGCCTCAGTAGTATGAAATATGTAGATGGCTGCACCTGAGGTGTCCTTCAGTGAACACATAAATAGAAATAAATCCTACTTACCTCAGATATCAGAACCCATGAAAAGGAAACAAAGTGCACACAACTGATTTATTTATAGTTTTTGTCCCTCTAAACCTTCGTCCCCGTTGTAACAAACAACCAAGAAAAATGAGGCTCCAGTTAGCGGCCGTTCAATACATCACGTTGTATTTTGACATAAACTGCGTACAGTGCATCTTTAGGCAAATATAATGTGATTTATCCCCACACATTCCTTGGGATGATGGGCCATGAACTGATTCATATTGATTGCAATACTGTTAACACCTGCTTAATGCTCTCCGTTCTGCTGCCATGGCAACCACGAATGATGTCCTGTCAAAATATATTATAAGGGAACAAATGGACCTCTGTGTCAGTGTGATGCTGGCTGAGGAGAATATGTACCAGGCTCATGTAAGATGCTGCGTACCCTGAGGGCCCATGCACTTTATGGCTCTAATACGGTACCTATATGGACTCTTACTGTACCGCCATATGCCAACAATTTCTCGTAAGTGATACTGTGACTTACTTTTGCAATCTGTCATAGCATACTAGGTTGTACCCATTCTTTCCAACTAGAGATGAGCGAACTTACAATTAAATTAAATTCGATTCATCACGAACTTCTCGGCTCGGCAGTTGATGACTTTTCCTGCATAAATTAGTTCAGCTTTCCGGTGCTCTGGTGGGCTGGAAAAGGTGGATACAGTCCTAGGAGACTCTTTCCTAGGAATGTATCCATCTTATCCAGCCCACCGGAGCACCTGAAGGCTGAACTAATTTACGCAGGAAAAGTCATCAACTGCCGAGCCGAGAAGTTCGTGACAAATCGAATTTACTGTAAGTTCGCTCATCTCTATTTCCAACATACTGGAGCTATGGCTTACATACTATGATCCCGTTTCTTTAAGAAACATTAGCATACGCTATTATTAGAGAATAAGGTAAAGTTCTTGTGTATGCTTGTGCTTACTAGTGTTGAGCGGCATAGGCCATATTCGAATTCGCGAATATATGGACGAATATTCGCCATATATTCGCGAATATTCGCACATTCGTAATATTCCCGTTTTATTTTCGCATATGCGCAAATGTCGCGTATGCGAAAATTAACATAAACAAAACTTCGCATATGCGAAAATTTGCATATGCAAATTGTCGCATATGCGAAAATTCACACACCAGTCTCACACAGTAGTATTAGAGCCTTTTTTACTCCACACAAGCCGGAAGCAGAGAGGGATGATCACTGTGGGGGAAAAAATAATAATAATAAAAAAAAAAAACGAATATTCATAATTACGAATATATAGCGCTATATTCGCGAATATTCACGAATTTGCGAATATGCGATATTCGCAAATAAAATTCGTATTGCGAATATTCGCGAGCAACACTAGTGCTTACCTGTTTTAGCTGCTATGGCAGATTGTGGTTTGCAATGCCATCACTGAAGTGACTCTGTAAGCTGCCTCTATTGGGAATCCACATAATTTATTGATTACCTTTAATTAATGTTAATTAAAATGGAAAAAATGCATATTTACATAGGGGGGCATTTATAAAAGGATTTACTCCCTTTTTCTTGCTTATAATTGTCTCTCAAATGTCTCCTGTGCGACTACACTGTTTTTTGTGTGACTTTATTCCTGCAGAGCGAGAAGAGCAAGTTTTTTTTTCAGTTTGGCTTATGTAAGCAAGTTTTGAAAATGGAATTGCAGTAGTCAGAGATTTATAACGTGCGACTGTCGTAACAAAGTCGCACACCATCAAAAAATGACATACATTTACTCCAGCTCAACCCTGGCTGACAGATTTTGCTTACATGAGCCAAATCTCAAAATGGAAAACAGAATGGAGGTAAAAAGCTGATTTGCTTACGTGAGACAAATTTAAAAAGGCCATGTGACTTGTTATAAATTTGTTGCACGTAAGCAAAACATTAAGCAAAATAAAACAACTAAAAAAATACATACATAAGCAAGCTTTTATAAATGTCCCCCATAGTTTATATGGTGGGGAAAAAAGACAAGAGTCCATCAAGTTTAACCAATAACACTACTTTGTAGTTACAGTGGTCCCTCAAGTTACAATATTAATTGGTTCCAGGACGACCATTGTATGTTGAAACCATTGTATGTTGAGACCAGAACTCTATGGAAACCTGGTAATTGGTTCTAAAGATCCAAAATGTCATCCAAAAATAGGAAAAAGTGAGAATTAAAGAAAAATAAGTAGATAACTAATACAGATTAAGCAAGTCCTTACATATAAAAGCAAGAAAGATCTGCTGGGAGCTGTAATCACTGTCTATGTCAGTGTTTTCCAAGCAGGGAGCCTCCAGCTGTTGCAAAACTACAACTCCCAGCATGCCCGGACAGCCAAAGGCTGTCCGGGCATGCTGGGAGTTGTAGTTTTGCAACAGCTGGGGGCACCCTGCTTGGGAAACACTGGTCTATGTAGAGGACAGGAGCTTCTTCGGGGTCCTGTACAGTACATGCAATGATCTAAAAAAAGTAACATGGAGCTGCCCTTACCTTGTGTCCAAAGGAGCAGGTAACCCTGGTACAGGTAAAGTGTACAGAACATGTAATACCTCCCTGTACTGTAGGGGGCGCTACCAGACATCAGTCAGTGCATACGCTTCAGTAATACAGGGGTCTTACCAGTAAATTGCCCATTCTGATTGGTCAGTTCTTCTGGCCATTGACACGTTTCACAGATCTGGACTGTCTGTACATTGTATGTTGAGTCTGGTTTCAACTTACAATGGTCCAGAAAAGACCATTGTATGTTGAAAATATTGTATGTTGAGGCCATTGTAAGTTGAGGGATTACTGTACAGGGGAAGGCAAATAACCATTATGGGGCCGATACCATTAGCCCAGTACAGGGGGAAAATGTCTTCCAGATTTAAAATGTGGAAATCAGAATAAATCTCTGGATAAATGTCACAACTCCAGAAATCTATTAACTATAGTTTGTAATGTTATATTTTGCAAAAGTCTCTTTTACAGTAAAGAATCTCTGTCTGTGATGATGGTGAAACCTTCTTTCCCCTAGATGTAGAGGATGCCCCCTTGTCTTGGTTATCGGCCTGGGTATAAAAAAATCGCCACTAAGACGTCTTTTAATAATCCCAAGATTGATAACCTGTCCTAGTATCTAATCCACTCATTCCCTTAGTTACCTTGGTCACCCTCCTATGTACCTGCTGCTGTTTAGCTATGTACTTCTTATATACAGGGGCCCAAAATTGAGCAAAACATTTTAAGTGTGGTCTGACTAGTTATAAAGGCAAAATGATGCTTCTGTCACAAGCCTCTATGCCTCTATTTGACACATCTCAAATTGGAAGCAGCTGCCTGGCACTGGCCACTAAAATTGAGCTTACTATCCACCAATACCCCCAAGTCATTTTTAGTGGTAGTTTTTCCCAGTGTTTTATTATTTAGCAGTCATATATCTTGTTGCCTAAGCCCAAGTGCATAACCCTACATTATCCTCTACTGTGTCAACTATCTCACCCAGCTTAGTGTCATCTGCAAATATTAAAGTTCTACTCTGTAATCCCTCTACAAGGACATTATTGACTTTTTAAAAAATGAATTTATTGCTTTTTAGATTGATGCTGTATACCATATGGTAAAAATTGTATTATAGTCCATTCTATTGCTCAGTATGATTGTAGTGATACCAAATTTATATATAATTTTGTGATTTACTACTTAAAACCACTTTAAAAATTGTGTGCCGCATTCCGAGGGCCATAACTTTTTTTTTCTCTTTACTAAGCTGTGTGTGTGTGTGTGTGTGTGTGTGTGTGGGATGCACATGACTTATTGATTATTTACTTTTCTGCTTTTTGGGAGGCAGAATAACAAAATGCAGATAAATTATTAATTAATTTCACACATATTTGGAATTGGTAGGATTTGATTTTGAATTACTTTTTATTTCATTAAAAATGTTCCACTTCTCAGGGACCGACCAGGGAACAGGGAGAGTGAGCCCTAAACTGACCCTAAAACCGCTCTCCCTGCTTACTTGCCCATTCACCCTAAATGGTGGATCGACAACTGGGCGCCGGTCCCTCCATGAATTAAAGTGCAGGGGCCTAATAAAAACACATACTAATAAATAGTTGGTTACAAACCAGAAACATAACAGGAACATAGAGCTCTATAGTTTAAAGTTCAGAGAACACTATATCAGTGGACATGAACAGAGGACTCAGTGGTCGTGAACAGAGGACACTTATAGATAAGTGGTCATGAACAGAACTCCAAAGATCTGAATAAAGAACTAATAAACATATAGAGTTAAAAACACCAGACAGGAAAACGGATATGTCTGAAGATACTCCAGAACAAAACAGGAATAAGCTTAATCCCCTAGAAAAAAACTCCTGTAGACACAGGAATAACAATACCCTCTGAGTCCCCACGGACAGGTAAACATGATCTATAGCTGAACACCTCCAGTAGACACGGAGTCCCCATGGACAGGTAACATGGATGACAAGTTATAACTCAGAAAAACGGATACCACAGGATATAATTATAGAACACTGTTCACACTGAACACAAGACAGGAATAGCAATCCCTCCGAACACCTCCAGTAGACAAGGAGTCCCAATGGAGCGGTAACAGGGATTCAACATAGGACACTGGACACACAAACTGGACACTCCACTCCACTAATGAAGTAGCCATTAATAATAAATCCAAATAGTCTACTGGCCAGCGGTACACACCACAGTGTGGTCAGAAGCTGACCCAGTAGGAAAACAGAAATATAAAACACAGAAGTTCATTTAAACGGATACAAGAGAAAACACAGTGTGAACAGATACATAGCAAAAAGGACAAACAAATCCTAAAACCGACTATACAAACACAGCTTAAAGCCTACCATAAGCATGCCAACTAACCATGGCTAAAACCAGAAAATACAAAGTGCATGCTAAAGCAAAGTAGTAGATTAAAAGCTCAAACAAAGAGTGTTTCACCAAGAGCTCCAAAGCAGCATGTTAGCAAGTCAGGATATAATGAAGTCAATCACCAGCCCAGAGGCTAGACTGGGCTGACTTTAAATAGACACACCCAAGGAGCTATTGCTAGCAAGCAAAAGACTATTAACTATTCCCTGACCAGGGAACATACTGTTCACACACAACCATACCAATAGCTGTGTGTGAACACAGGCCAATACAGACATGATACCACTCATGTAATACACTTCACTAATACTCTAGCACTCTGTATTTTGTCAGCATAACACTGAAAGGCACTGTGCTCTGTCGTGCACAGCCAGGTAAGCAGACACACATGGTGGGTGCCTTCATAGACTGAATGTAGTCACTAATAGACTATGTTTGGTTCATTGAACTGAATGGGCACAGCTCAGGTACACAGCAGCACTATTCATCAGCATACTGTTCTGCTGTTGTACTGATATATATATAATATATAGTAATCATTTTCATTTGGATCTTCACCGATACCTGAATGAACCTGTACCAGAATGTTGGATGGGCAGCACCGGAAATGGTTCCCCACTGTAGCGCTGGCCTCCATGATCAACAGATTTAACCTTTTTTTTTTTAAATGAACTAGTGGCAGAAAGTTAAACAGATTTGTAAATTACTACTTAAAAAAAAAAGCTTTATCCTTCCAGTACTTATTAGCTGTATGCTACAGAGGAATTTCTTTGCTTTTTGAATTTCTTTTTTGTCTTGTCCACAGTACTCTCTGCTGACACCTCTGTCCGTGTCAGGAACTGTCCAGAGTAGCATAGGTTTGTTATGAGGATTTTCTCCTGCTCTGGACAGTTCCTGATACGGGCATCAGTTGTCAATAGAGAGCACTGTGGACAAGACAAAAAAAAGAAATTCAAAAAGAAAAGAATTCCCTCTGTAGCATACAGCTGATAAAAAGTACTGGAAGGATAAAGATTTTTTAATAGATGTAATTTACAAACCTGTTTAATTTTCTGGCGTCAGTTGAGTAAAGAAAAAAAAAAAAAACGTTTTCCACCGGAGTACCTCTTTAACCTCTTAAGGACCCAGGACGTACGGGGACGTCCCCGCACCCTGGGCTTTAAGGACCCAGGATGTCCCTGTACGTCCTGGCGTTTTCCGATCCCTGCCGTGCGCCGGACAGAGATCGGAACGGCATGTCTGCTGATATCCTTCAGCAGGCATGCCGTGCAAATGCCGAGGGGGTCCCGGGACCCCCGCATGTCGCGATCGCCGGAGATCGCTTGTGAAATCACGCAAGCGATCTTCGGTGATTCGGGTCATTCGGGTCACCTGGAAATAAATGGTGATCGGCGGTGTACAATTACACCGCCAATCACCTGCAGTTGCTGGGGAGTGGTGACAATACTGTCACCGCCCCAGCAACGCTGCTATTGGCCGGCGATCGTCCGGCCAATAGCAGAGCAGCAGAGGAGGGGTTAACGGTCCCTTCCCGCTGCTGGACCCGCTGTTTTCGTTCAGTCAGCGGATGCAGCAGCAGGAAGAGGACCGTTGATCCCCCCTCAGAGCTCCGGAGCCCCTCAGGAGCTGTAAAATAGGGAAAGCTGAGTGCAGGGACAGGTAGGAGCAAATAAGTAACACAGTGTAATAAAAGTTTAAAAAAAAGTTTAAAAAGTACCCCCCCCTGACCCCCTAATAGGTCCCCAAGGGTCCTATTAGGGTCTGATCCCTGACCCCGGGTCCTATTAGGGGTTCAGGGAGCTGCGTGTGCCACCCCCTTTTATTTTTTGGCCGCAGCTTTTTTATTTTTTTATTTAAAAAAATCCCCCCCTGACCCCCTAATAGGTCCCCCAGGGTCCTATTAGGATCTGATCCCTTACCCCGGGTCCTATTAGGGGTTCAGGGAGCTGCGTGCGCCACCCCATTTTTTTTATATTACTGTTATTACACTTTTTACACCAAGCACCACACAGTACATACTTCCCCGCCCCACCCCCGCACACACCCCCTCCCTCCCGCCACTGACCCCCCCCCTCCCGCCAACGTAGAAAAAAGGCGATGGCCCGCCGGGCATTTTCGGTAGCGGAGGCTTACGCTTTTTTAGCCTCCGACTCCGAATCTGCCAGTGAGGACGATAAAGATCCAACTTTTTTGTGCTCTTCATCGCCCTCTTCATCATCTAGTAGTGATGATGAGCCCCCTGTAAGGCGGCGGAGACGCCACCAGGCGAGGCCACGCACCCCCCATGAGAGTGACCCAGTGGCCGACACTAGTACGAGTGGCAATGCCGCTCGTAATAGGAGTCCGGCCCCCCAGACAAGTGCAGCGGAGCCCCCTTCCGCTGACCCTGTCTGGAGCCCCCCAGAGGGTTATCAGCCACGGATTCCTGAGTATGTTGGCGACTCAGGAATCCGGATTGACACGGCTGGGTTCACTGATCTGGACTTTTTAAAGTTTTTTTTCAGTGACAGCCTGGTCAATCTAATGGTGGAGCAAACGAACTTGTACGCCCAGCAGTTCATTGCCCACCACCCCGATTCCTTTTTGGCCAGGTCCAATGAATGGCGCGCCATTGATGCAGCGGAAATGAGGACATTTTGGGGCCTCACGCTGCATATGGGCCTGGACAAAAACCAAGTGTCCGTCATTACTGGAGCGGGGACTTCCTATACCAGACCCCGCTTTACAGTATGGCGATGACATGGAAGCGGTACTAGGTGATTCGGAAATGCCTGCATTATGCAGATAATGCAGCATGTCCACCCCGAGGTGATCCCACCCATGACCGGCTTTACAAAGTGAGGCCGGTCATCGATCACTTTGGGGCCAAATTTTTGGAGGCCTACGTACCGCTCAGGGACCTCTCGGTAGATGAGTCTCTCATCAGTTTTAAGGAGAGACTCATCTTCCGCCAGTATATTCCCTCAAAGCGGGCGCGGTATGGCGTGAAGCTCTATAAACTCTGCGAGAGTACCTCCGGGTACACTTGCAGGTTTAGAGTATATGAGGGACGAGATTCCCATATTGAACCCCCAGATTGTTCCCCCACTCTGGGTGTTAGCGGGAAAATCATTTGGGACCTTATGCACCCATTGCTGGATAAGGGTTTCCACGTATACGTGGACAACTTTTATACCAGCATCCCTCTGTTCAAATCCCTTTCCGCCAGATCCACATCCGCTTGTGGGACCGTGCGGAAGAATCAGAGAGGCCTCCCTCTAAATTTTGTTAAGACGCCTATCCCCAAGGGTGAGTCCCGTGCCCTGACCCATGATAACCTGTTGTTGGTCAGGTATAAGGATAAGAGGGATGTCCTTATACTCACCACTATGCATGGGAATGGCAGCACCCCTGTCCCTGTGCGAGGTACCGCGGGACCGGTCCTCAAGCCCGATGGTATTCTGGACTACAATCGGTATATGGGGGGAGTTGATCTCTCTGATCAAGTCCTCAAGCCATATAACGCCATGCGGAAAACATGGGCATGGTACAAAAAAGTTGCGGTCTACATGGTACAGGTTGCCATGTACAACGCTTTTGTACTATCCCAGTACGCTGGCAACACAGGGACATTCCTCCAGTACCAAGAAGAAGTCCTAAGGTTCCTGATCTTTGCTGACCGGGAAAGAGCAGGCCGGACTTCCCAAGGGTCTGGAGTTATAGGCGCCAGGATCGTCCCAGGCCAACACTTTCCAGGTGAGATCCCCCGCAGTGGAAAGAAGGGGCGATCCCAGAAAAAATGCAGAGTGTGTTACAGGAGGGGGATTCGGAGGGACACCAGGTACCATTGTGACACTTGCCCAGATAATCCGGGCCTCTGCATAGGCTGCTTCAGGGAGTATCACACTTCCATGGAGCCCAAAATTTTCCCTTTTCATTTGAATTTTCCATAATTTGACCAATGTACCAAGTCCAGAGTACATTCCAAAATATAACCCCCATAAATCACTAAATTGCCCCAAAAAAACTGAAAAAAAAAAAAAAAAACCTGATAAGACCTCTGGGGGTATTTTTTCAAAAATGGGTCATAGGTCGCTGAGTCACTATCATGGGGACTTTTTATGTTGCCTCAAATGCGCAGCGCTCTCTCTCCACCTGAGCGGGGTGCGCATTTGAGGCAACAGGTTAAGGACGGCCACACACATCACATTCCCAGAATGATGACTCAGAGCATAGGGTTTGGGGCGGGCATATTTTTTTTTAGTTTTGGCTATGCTCTGGGTCATCATTCTGGGAACATATCCTGTTTTATTATTTTATGATTTATAGTTTTCTGGCCCACTGTACCCCATATTATGGGCCTCTGTACCCCACCTGTCTACCCCAGTTACGGCCCGTTGTCCCCCATAGTGTTCCCCTATTTTAAGGCTCAGTGCTCCCCCCCATTAATGCTCCTTGAGGGGGGATCCCACATCCTGGCTGCTATAATAAGCTCAAGGCCCCTGACTGACTTCCCACTCCAAGACATGGTGTGCACCCGCGGAGCGAAAATCATAAAAAATTAAGGTATGTCCTTATTCCAAAGAAATGTATTTACAAATTTTGGGGTGTCTTTTCTGCTATTAACCCTTGTAAAAATGTAAAATTTGGGGGATGTAAAATTTTTATTTTACATATGCAAAAGTCGTGAAACCCCTGTGGGGTATTAAGGCTTACTTTACCTCTTGTTACGTTCCTCAAGGGGTCTAGTTTCCAAAATGTGATGCCATGTGTTTTTTTTTTTTTTGCTGTCCTGGCACCATAGGGGCTTCCCAAATGCGACATGTCCCCCCCCATTTCAGCAAAGTTTGCAAATGTGACTCCTTCTCTTCTGAGCATTGTGGCACTCCTGCAGTGCACTTGACGTCCACTTATGGGGTACCTCCATACTCGGAAGAGATGGGGTTAAAAATTTTGGGGGTATTTTCTGCTATTAACCCTTGCAAAAATGTGAACTTTGGGGTGAAACACACATTTTAGTGAAAAAAAAAATAAAAAAATTTTACATATGGAAAAGTCGTGAAACCCCTGTGGGGTATAAAGGCTCACTTAATTCCTTGTTACGTTCCTCAAGGGGTCTAGTTTCCAAAATGGTATGCCATGTGGGTTTATTTTGTTGTTCTGGCACCATAGGGGCTTCCTAAATGCGACATGCCCCCCTAGCAAAATTTGCTCTCAAAAAGCCAAATATTACTCCTTCTCTTCTGAGCATTGTAGTTCGCCCGTAGTGCACTTAAGGGGAACTTATGGGGTACCTCCATACTCAGAAGAGATGGGGTTATAAATTTTGGGGGGTATTTTCTGCTATTAACCCTTGCAAAAATGTGAAATTTGGGCGGAAACACACATTTTAGTGAAAAAATAAAAAAAAAATTTTACATATGGAAAAGTCGTGAAACCCCTGTGGGGTATTAAGGCTCACTTAATTCCTTGTTATGTTCCTCAAGGGGTCTAGTTTCCAAAATGGTATGCCATGTGGGGTTATTTTGTTGTTCTCGCACCATAGGGGCTTCCTAAATGCGACATGCCCCCCTAGCAAAATTTGCTCTCAAAAAGCAAAATATTACTCCTTCTCTTCTGAGCATTGTAGTTCGCCCGTAGTGCACTTCAGGGGAACTTATGGGGTACCTCCATACTCAGAAGAGATGGGGTTACAAATTTTGGGGGGTATTTACTGATATTAACCCTTGCAAAAATGTGAAATTTGGGGGGAAACACACATTTTAGTGAAAAAAAAAATAAAAAAAATTTACATATGGAAAATCATGAAACCCCTGTGGGGTATTAAGGCTCACTTAATTCCTTGTTACGTTCCTCAAGGGGTCTAGTTTCCAAAATGGTATGCCATGTGTTGTTATTTTGCTGTTCTGGCACCATAGGGGCTTCCTAAATGCAATATGCCCCCCAAAAACCATTTCAGAAAAACGTGCTCTCCAAAATCCCCTTGTCGCTCCTTCGCTTCTGAGCCCTCTACTGCGACATATACATAGACATATGAGGTATGTGCTTACTCGAGAGAAATTGGGCTACAAATACAAGTATACATTTTCTCCTTTCACCCCTTGTAAAAATTCAAAAATTGGGTCTACAAGAACATGCGAGTGTAAAAAATGAAGATTGTGAATTTTCTCCTTCACTTTGCTGCTATTCCTGTGAAACACCTAAAGGGTTAAAACGCTGACTGAATGTCATTTTGAATACTTTGGGGGGTGCAGTTTTTATAATGGGGTCATTTGTGGGGTATTTCTAAGATGAAGACCCTTTAAATCCACTTCAAACCTGAACTGGTCCCTGAAAAATAGTGAGTTTGGAAATTTTGTGAAAAAATGGAAAATTGCTGCTGAACTTTGAAGCCCTCTGGTGTCTTCCAAAAGTAAAAACTCGTCAAT
The DNA here is from genome assembly GCF_029499605.1 of Hyla sarda. Taxonomy (NCBI): domain Eukaryota; kingdom Metazoa; phylum Chordata; class Amphibia; order Anura; family Hylidae; genus Hyla; species Hyla sarda. The sequence continues at coordinate 54,560,485 of NC_079195.1, forward strand.
TTTATGATGCAAACATAAAGTAGACATATTGTATATGTGAATAAAAAAAAATTTATTTGGAATATCCATTTTCCTTACAAGCAGAGAGCTTCAAAGTTAGAAAAATTCAAAATTTTCTAATTTTTCATCAAATTTTGGGATTTTTCACAAAGAAAGGATGCAAGTTACCAAAAAATGTTACCACTAAGTTAAAGTAGAATATGTCACGAAAAAACAATCTCGGAATCAGAATGATAACTAAAAGCATTCCAGAGTTATTAATGTTTAAAGTGACAGTGGTCAGATGTGCAAAAAATGGCCGGGTCCTAAGGTGTAAAATGGCTGTGTCCTTAAGGGGTTAATGTATCTACAACCCCCCACCCCTAGCCACCGCATCTGAATGACGTGTAGTCCATATCCGAGGATATGCCGGCCATGTGTGGACAGAACTGGACTACTGCCTAGACATCTTCTGCATCACCAATGGAGATCACTTGGATAAATGATGCATCTTTTCATGGTAATAAATTAGTGTTATACTCTCTTGGTTATGAATACTGGGGTTATCATTTTGCACCATCCTTGGTGAATCACCCTGTATTGTATATGTATAGTAACACACAGGATGTACAGTGATACAATCTAACGGTGCATTCACACCACGTTTTGTACATACGGGTGCCGGATCTGGCGGGGGGAGGGACAAACCGGGCGCTCCCGTACCCCGGCCGGATCAGCCCGTGACTCCATTTACTTTAATGACCTGACTGGAGTCAAACGGTGACTCCGGTCGGCTCAGTTTTGACCCGTATGCGGTTTTGGACTAGACCTAAAACCGTAGTAAACTACGGTTTTAGGTCCGGTCAGGAAACCGCATACGGGTCAAAACTGAGTCTACCGGAGTCACCGTTTGACTCCAGTCAGGTCATTAAAGAAAATGGAGTCACGGGCTGATCCGGCCGGGGTACGGGAGCGCCCGGTTTAACCCTCCCCCCTCCGGATCTGGCACCCGTATGTACAAAACGTGGTGTGAATGCACCCTAAGAGTTATCAATGGGTGTGGCATGACTCCTCTGCCCCCCAGAGTGAGCCCCCAAGTCACTGTTGTCATGGCCTCCTTCATGCCACTCTGTAACATGTATAACAGTAAATCCTCAGGATATTTTTACACATAAGTGATGAACTGAATGTGTTTGGAACCCACCGCTTATTGTGATGTTATTGGCAGTAAAGCGAGTGTGTGGCACAGCCAACCATTCTGGGTAACGTAAGTGGCCAACGCATACTTGATTTTCTTCCAGTTTTCTTCCACTAAGCTTACATGTGATTTAAATATGTATTGATATAATAGGCTTCTCAGGACAATTTCTCTTGCTAAATTCATTGTTCACATAATGTAACAACTACCCCACCTCATGTGCAACAAAAACTCCCTGACATTACCTATTCATTAATGCTAATGTGGTGACCATGGAAACAGCATAATAACAGCCTTATTGTTTGCATGTGGCTGCGGAGGTCTAAAATGTTTGCAAGTTGCTTATTCACACATTAGTGAACAGGGGTGATGGAGGAGGGGACAAGAACGCCATCATACTGCTCATTTTGCAGCTGCTCCCCTAGTATTAGGAGCCCAAAATACAGAAGAAATGGTAATACAGTGATCCCTCAACATATGATGGTAATCTGTTCCAAATGAACCATCGTTTGTTGAGAGATCTGTGCAATGTAAAGTATAGGACAGTGGTCTCCAACCTGCGGACCTCCAGATGTTGCAAAACTACAACACACAGCATGCCCGGACAGCCAATGGCTGTCCGGGCATGTTGGGAGTTGTAGTTTTGCCACATCTAGAGGTCCGCAAGTTGGAGACCACTGGTATTGGAGGTTATACTCACCTGTCCCCGCCGCTCCAGACCGTCACCGCTGCCCTGGATGTTGCCCTCCATCGCTGTCGCCGCGTCCCCGGGGTGTCCCCGACGCTCCGGCAAGGCCTCTGCTTCCCCGGCATCCTCGCTCTCACGTCGCTACGCACACCGTTCCTATTGGATGACGGGACGGCGTGCGCAGCGACGTGATGACGACGATGGAGAGCGCCGATGATGCAGGGGATCCTGAAGAGGACGCGCCGGAGCCCCGAGGACAGGTAAGTGATCATCACCGGACCACGCGGGGCACCGTAAACGGCTATCCGGTGGCAGCTGAAGCAGTCTGCGCTGCCGGATAGCCGTTTATGCGATGGCCCCGACATACAAAAGCATCGTATGTTGATGCCGCCTCTGAGAGGCCATCGCATGTTGAAATGATCGTATGTCGGGGGGGGGGGGGGGGGTCACTGTATTATCATTTGTTTTTCTTTGCATAGGTCCCTCTCCCAGTTTTAGCAAACAAAACACTGGGCACAATGCTATGGTGTGAATGTGGTCGTAGCCTGGTATCTTGCTACTGTAACAGATGCATTTTTGCCCACTAGAACTCGGGACTTGTTGCTGTATTAAATCAGTGTGAAACTAGCATTAGACTAGGCCCACACTGTGTGTACCATCTATCAGCATCCTGCCGAAAACAGGATGCCAACGTGTACTGTAATGCAGGGCAGCAATTCCCATTCATTTCACTGGCTGAACAAAGTCATCATTTGTGCTATATGCACTTTTCTCAGCAGACTCAGAAGCGCAGTCTGCAGTGCTTTTGAGTCATCTATAAAAATTAAGCGAATGTAGCCCAAACAATGCCTCCTTTCGGCATTAAAATAAATGAAGACTGCTAACCTGCATACAGTATATATCGTTGGCGGCTGCTGTATTTATGGATGGTAAGTAATTTAAAGGGGTACTCCGGTGGAAAATATTTTTTCTGGTGCCAGAAAATAAAACAGATTTGTAAATTGTTTCTATTACAAAAATCTTAATCCTTCCAATACACATCAGTTGCTGTATATTACAGAGGAGTTTGAGTTGTTCCTTTCTGTCTGACCACAGTGCTCTCTGCTGACACCGCTGTCCATGTCAGGAACTGTCCAGTGCCGGAGAGGTTTGCTATGGGGATTTGCTTGTACTCTGGACAGTTCCTGACATGGACAGAGGTAGCAACAGAGAGCACTGTGGTCAGACAGAAAAGAACTACACAACTTTCTCTGGAGCATACAGCAGCTTATAAGTACTGGAAGGATTAAGATTTTTTTTTATAGAGGTGATTTACAAATCTGTTTAACTTTCTTGCACCAGTTGATTAAAAAAAAAAAAAAAATGTCCCCTCCGGAGTACATTCCAACAGAATTTTGCTGTAGATTCTGCCTCAAAAGCTACCTAAAATCCTCATGGAATCAAAGCCCCAGAAATATCAATAAAACTTCCTAATGAAGATCATATTCAATCTTTCAGGAGTCAGAAATTTGAATTTCTGTGGTGTAAAATTCAGCATTGTGCATAGTGCAGCAGAATCTGATTGAAAACTGAATTTTCTAGTGGATTTTCCCTGCTTTGTAATTCCATAGTGTGCATGGGCCCTTAATCTTTATGGACATGTCAATTCTAGAAGCAGAAAATAATCCTCATCTGGACCTTCCATTGACATAAATGGATGGGCTTTTATTCCAGGAGGATTCCAGGCAGATTTCAAGGAAGAATCCACAAGAAATTTGTAATCAGCCTCAAATATGGTTAGAGTATGTTCACATTATGGAGATTCTGTGGTGTCTCAGTAAGGAATGATGTGGCCCCGTACTGTCCTCCTGCCCTGTCAGGCAGAGTCCCTGCATGTCTTCAAGACCCCCCTAAAAGGAAAACTATCAGATATTTTCTCCCGCACTATACACAGTACTGGTGGATAGTGCGGGAGATGCTGATTAAAATGAGCCCTACCTTGCCCGGATCCGCCTGGCCGTTCGCCCGCAATTGTGGTTTTATTCTATGTGTATATCTTGCTGTAACTGGCACGGGCGGGGCTTCTGCACTGATGTCAGCGCCGCTTATGCATATTCATCCCCCATCCCTCCAGCTCTCCCTCTCTTCGCCGCTCCTAACTGGAGGGAGGGGGGATGAATATTCATAAGCGGCGCTGACGTCAGTGGAGAAGCCCCGCCCGTGCCAGTTACAGCAGGATATACACATAGAATAAAACCACAATTGCGGGCGAACTGCCGGGCGGATCCGGGTAAGGTAGGACTCGTTTTAATCAGCGTCTCCCGCACTATCCCCCAGTACTGTGGATAGTGCGGGAGAAAATATATGACAGTTTTCCTTTAAGTTCCCCATGTTGTACATAGGTTTTGTATATATAATGTACTGTTGCTTTAATGTTTGGATCACATGATTGTTACCCTGGAGGCTCCAGTGACCAGGTGACCCCCCCCAAGTGACCTATGGGCTCCTTGCACAGCCCCCCTATATAACCAGGAGAGGGGCTGCAATTTCTCTCTTGTTCCTGAGGTCCAGTCCAGTCAAGTTGTTCCAGTGTCTGTGTCCAGAGCATTGGGGACCTCAAGCCTAAAGTCCTGCAGCCACAAGTCGGTCATCAGTAAGTCAAGTCATCTTATTGTCAGTCTCCATCTCTGTCAAGTCAAGTCCATCTGTAGTCACCGTGGCCTGCACTAAAGTCAGTCTAACTACTGCAAGTCCCAGCAAGCCTGCAAGGTCCCCCTGTGTCACTGGTCACCTCCCTGGGATATTTGGCTGTACTGCAAAGACTATATCACCTGTCTTGCCTCAGTAAAGCTGCCGTTATCCTTAAAGGGGTACTCCGGTGAAAACCTTTTTTCTTTTAAATCAACTGGTGGCAGAAAGTTAAACATATTTGTAAATTACTTCTATTAAAAAAATCTTAATCCTGCCAGTACTTATTAGCTGCTGAATGCTACAGAGGAAATTTCTTTCTTTTTGGAACACTGATGACATCACGAACACAGTGCTCTCTGCTGACATCTCTGTCCATTTTAGGAACCATGCATAGCAGAGGTATGCTAAGGGCAGCATGGTGGCTCAGTGGTTAGCACTGCTGCCTTGCAGTGCTGGGGACTTGGGTTCAAATCCCACTAAGGACAACAATAAATAAAGCGTTATTATTATTATAATAACGTCAGCAGAGAGAACTGTGTTCGTGATGTCATCAGAGAGCATTCCAAAAAGAAAAGAATTTCCTCTGTAGTATTCAGCAGCTAATAAGTACAGGAAGGATTAAGATTTTTTGATAGAAGTAATTTACAAATATGTTTAACTTTCTGCCACCAGTTGATTTAAAAGAAAAAAGGTTTTCACCGGAGTACCCCTTTAATCTGGTGTCGGTGTCTTCATTGCCCCTGACTAACCCAGGATCAGCAGTATTACCTTCGGGTGGTTAAGGCTATCCCACGCCCTGGCGTCACGACAAGGAGGGGTTAATAACATCTGCCCTGCACCTCACATACCGACACCACAACTTTGCCGAAATCCTTTGGCGATAGAAGGGCACAAACCATTGACGGCAATGCAATCCGTGCGGATTTCTGCTGAAGGAATGAACATGTTAATTTTTTCAGCGGATGGTTCAACAGAAAACCTATTCATAGATATATCTGATTCATGCAGCGAAATTTCAGAGCGGAATTCCTGAGAAGAATTAGTCTCCGAAATTCTGCGGTGTGAACATACCCTTTCTCTGTGTTAGCTCTACTGTTTTGGCTTTGGCTTACAAATATTGATGCAAAATACTGACCCAAATATTGGCGTGAGAACGTGGCCTTTGTCTCACTTTGTTGTAGAGCTTTTCTGTGCCTCTGTCTCCGAATGAACAAGAGTTTTACATGTTCCTGTTGCTGCTTATTTATTAATTCAGCTGGAGGAGTTGAATGCTCTCGGCTCATGGGTCACTGCATGCAATGTCAAATATACAGTGACAAAACCAGCCTCAGGCCAGGGCAAAAACAGTGCATGTTCACTCTCAAGGAAAGAGTTTACAGATGCAATGAAATATGCCTGTGTGCACAGTACTATAGGCCGGGAGAGGACTGTCTGCATTTATGGAGCACATTAGACCACACAGGCTATTAGAAAACTGAAGTAGAGAGAAGAACAGAATTTTAACTTCATAAACACCAAAGATGTTTTCAGTATTTTATGTATCCCTCAACTTACAATGGCCTCAATATACAATAGTTTCAACATACAATGGTCTTTTATGGACCATTGTAAGTTGAAACCAGACTCAACATATAATGTACAGACAGTCCAGATCTGTGAAACGTGTCAATAGCTGGAAGAACTGACCAATCAGAATGGGCATTTTACTGGTAAGACCCCTGTATTACTGAAGTGTATGCACTGACTGGTGTCTGGTAGCGCCCCCTACAGTACAGGGAGGTATCACATGTTCTGTACACTTTACCTGTACCAGGGTTACCTGCTCCTTTGGACACCAGGTGAGGGCGGCTCCATGTTACTTTTTTAGGACACTGCTTGTACTGTACAGGACCCCGAAGAAGATTCTGTTCTCTACATAGACCAGTGTTTCCCAAGCAGGGTGCCGCCAGCTGTTGCAAAACTACAACTCCCATCATGCCCGGACAGCCTTTGGCTGTCCGGGCATGCTGGGAGTTGTAGTTTTGCAACAGCTGGAGGCGCCCTGCTTGGGAAACACTGACATAGACAGTGATTTATAGCTCCCAACTGATCTTTCTTACTTTAATATGTAAGGACTTTCTTTATCTATATTAGTTATCTACTTATTTTTCTTTAATTTTCACTTTTTCCTATTTTTGGATGACATTTGGGACTTCAGAACCAATTACCAGGTTTCCATAGAGTTCTGGTCTCAACATACAATGGTTTCAACATACAATGGTTGTCCTGGAACCAATTAATATTGTAACTTGAGGGACCACTGTATACTCTCTTAGGGTCCATTCACACATGCATATTTTCTGCTGCAGATTTGCTGTAGCAGATTTTGCGACCTATTGAAGTCAATGGGCGGCAAAATCTGCTGAAGGAAATCTGCAGCAGAAAATATGCACATGTGAACTTACCAGGGTATGTTCACACATGCTTATTTTGCTGCAGATTTTCCTACCTGTTAGACTGGTTTCACAACCAGAATTTACGAACGCTATGTCGAAACGGAATTCTGCTCAGAAATTCTGGTGCAGCAGAGTCCCATTGCTGGCAATGAAATTCTGCTGCACAGTGAACACTGCAGAGTTTTCGAGGCAGACTTTCCACACATAAAATTCCCTTACAGCCATTGCCGGCCATAAGGTTGGTCCTTGCACTAACTGATTCAGTCGGCATTGCCCGTACTCAGAATCTCAGGCTGGATTTTGTCCAGCCGGAGATTCCAAAGTGTGAACCCAGCATTAAAGTCAATAGGTAGGAAAATCAGCAGCAAAATACTGGCGTGTAAACATACCCTAAGGGTCCATTCACACAGGCAGATTTTGTACAGATTTTGGGTCAGCAGAAAAGCCGCAATAGTGAAAGATTGGCTGCGGACCCATTGAAGTCAATGGCAACAAAATCAGCTGTGGATTGTTCGGCAGCAAATGCGCTGTGAAAAATCCAAGACGAAATTCACCCGTGTGAATGGACCCTTAGGATCTTCTCACACAGGCGGATTTTACTCAGTGAATTTGCTGCAGAAGATTTGCTGCAGATTTTATTACCATTGATTTCAATGGGTCCACAGAAAGTTGCTAATTTGCCACTATTACGGAAATCCACACATGTGAACAGACTCTCAAAGGAAATCTCACCTAGAAATCACTATGAAACTTGTTGTATAGCTATTAGGCTAGGTTCACACTACAGAATTTCTGTCTGCAATGCCGCTTTAAAATGGCAGGCACAAATTCCGTTCACAAATTCACACTTCGGAATTTGTGAAGCGGAATTTGTGAACGGAAAATCCACTTGGAAATTTCAGCCTGAAGAATGCAACACCATTCTTCAGGCGGAAATTTCCAAGTGGATTTTCCGTTCACAAACTCGCGGAAGACATTGCAGTCTATTGAAGACTGCAGTGTCCGCACGGTCCTACCGACAACTGATTCTGGCCGCACTCGGAATCTCCGGGCAGAAACTTTCTGCCCGGAGATTCCGCAGTGTGAACCTAGCCTCATAGTACAGGAAGCAATGGTAAAAAATGAGAGTCAAAGATGTGTGGCCATGACACTGAAGTAGCCCAGGCTGCAGCGCCACTCCTTTTCACTGCCCTCTCCATCTATGATTGACAGGCAGGTCTCTATGAACCGTGATGAAATCCCAGACAGGCACCAATCGTTCACGGGGACAAGTGGCAGCTTCACTGACTCAACGCACGTGCGACATGACTGACAGCGAACAGCGGGGAAAGATCAAGCACTAGTACTCTCAATGGGGGAAATTTATCAAAAGCAAAAGTGGTGCAGTGGCCCATAGCAACCAATCAGATCGCTTCTTTCATTTTGCAAAGGCCTTTTTAAAAATGAAAGAAGCAATCTGATTGGTTGTTATGGGCAACTGCACCACTTCTGCTCTGCACAGGTTTTGATAAATCTCCCCCAATGTCTGTATCAGGGCAGTGTGGAATTTCGGCAATAAGTAGAGCTCTGTCTGGCGGTCATAGATGGAGAAGGCGGTGAAAGGGAACAGCGAGGGGCACATAAGATTATGACCATACGTAGATTTCTGCAGAGCGAATCCACGAGGATCCATGCAAATGTTATTGTGGATTGGCTGCGGTGTACAGGATTACCTGTTCCTGTACAGTGGTGAGCAGTGATGCATACGGAATTCAAACAGAATTTTTGTGTTTTCAAAACACAGATTGCACTCTAATTTGGAGTACCATTAATTCCCATTAATTTCAATAGGGTTTTGAACGTAATTCCGCATAAGCTCAAGACGTCTTTAAATTTTGTGGCATACGGAATGTGAAATTTCCGTGGTTGAATGTCCGCAGTGGAAAATCTGCTGTGTGAATAGGACAGAAAAAAACCAATGCACATAGGGGGAGATTTATCATTTATTATTTAACCTGTGCTAAGAAAAATTTGCCCAGTTGCTCATAGCAACCAATCAGATCGCTTCTTTCATTTTGCAGAGGCCTTGTTAAAAATGAAAGAAGCGATCTGATTGGTTGCTATGGGCAACTGGGCAACTTTTCCTCTGGACAGGTTTTGATAAATCTCCCCAATAATGTGCAGTAAATTTTGTGGACTTTCTGAGTGGAATATTTCCCCAAAATTCCGCTCTGAAATTCCACTGTGTGAACATAGCTTTAGGGTGCATTCACACGGGCGTATTTGTCAGCGGATCCGCAGCTGCGGATCCACTGACAAAGGCCCCTAAAGTGCTGCCCTCTTTGTGCCTGCTAATAGCTGCAATCCGCCGCTACCAGCAGACACACTGTGATGTGCGAGTTACCCTGCAGTGTACTCACAAACATCGCGGCCGCTCTCTGTGTATCTCAGGGAGCCGGGGGAGCAGCCGCGATGTGCGGGATGTGCGGATACACTGCGACTCGCAATTCACAGTATGTCTGCTGGTAGCGGCCGATTGCCACTATTAGCAGGCACAAAGAGGGCAGCACTTTAGGGGCCTTTGTCAGCTGATCCGCAGCTGCGGATCCGCTGACAAATACGCCCGTGTGAATGCACCCTTAGGGTATGTTCACACACTGTGGACTGGTTGCAGATTTTCCTGATTTACTTATATATTGCAGTAGATAAACAGTTTTTCATCTGGTTATTGAAATCAAAGGGATCTATCTGTTCCAGTCCAGAATGGATCTGAGGAATGGAAAGGAAACGCAATTGAAAAGCGCTGCTGTGAACGAGCCCTTACAAGACCTCACCCTGTGCTGTATGTGTTGTAGCTTTTCTGCCACATGTACTTGTAGCCTAAAAACTTTTAACTAAATATAAAATTCACCAAAGTCGCTTGTAAAAAAAAAAAGAAATAAAAAAAAAACTTTAAACATGCTTTAACTCCTTAACGACGCAGGACGCATATTTATGTCCTGGGCCAGCTCCCGCGATATAAACGGCCGGGCCCTGCGGCAAATATCGGACATCACCAATCGCGGTCATGTCCGGTATTAACCCTTCAACTTTGATTGCCGCCTCTAAAGTGAAAGTAAGGCTGCTTTCACACTATAAAATGTATCCATTTTAAAGATCCGTTCAAGATCCGTTAAATGTGATTTAACCCCCTCCCTAAGAAAAGTATGAATCACCCCCCTTTTCCCATAAAAAAACCAATGTAAATAAAAATAAATCTAAACATATGTGGTATTGCCGCGTGCGTAAATGTCCGTACTATAAAAATATATTATTAATTAAAACGTATGGCCAATGGCGTACACGTAAAAAAAAAATCCAAACTCCAAAATAGCTTATTTTTGGTCACTTTTTATACCATAAAAAAATGGTACTGATAAAAACTTCAGGTCACGGCTCAAATAGGAGGCCTCATACATCCCTGTATACGGAAAAATAAAAAAGATATAAGTAGGGTATCATTTTAAACGTATGGACCTACAGAATAAAGAGAAGGTGTCAATTTTACCGAAAAAAGCACTGCGTAGAAACGGAAGCCCCCAAAAGTTACAAAATGGTGTGTTTTCTTTCCAATTTTGTCGCACAATTATTTTTTTTTTTTGTTTTGCCGTAGATTTTTGGGTAAAATGACAGATGTCATTACAAAGTAGAATTGGTGGCGCAAAAAAAAAGCCATCATATGGGTCTGTAGGTGCCAAATTGAAAGGGTTATGATTTTTAAAAGGTGAGGAGGAAAACCCCTTGGTCCTTATTCATTGAGCTCTTGTAGTGTTTATGTGTTGTGTGATACAGTGTGATGGAGCCTGGGGGGGGGGGGGGGGAGGTGACCGGCAGTGCAGGGGGCAGCTCAGCGGCACTGCTTGTTTCTGCCGCCCTGGGCCCGGCTCTCCTGTCGCCTTGTGCCCACTCCCCTGTCACCCGTGCCCGCTCCCCGGCTCTCCTGTCACCCGTGCCCGCTCCCCGGCTCTCCTGTCACCCGTGCCCGCTCCCCGGCTCTTCTGTCACCCGTGCCCGCTCCCCGGCTCTCCTGTCACCCGTGCCCGCTCCCTGTCACCCGAGCCCGCTCCCCGGCTCTACTGTCTCCATGTGCCCACTCCCTGTCACCCGAGCCCGCTCCCCGGCTCTACTGTCTCCATGTGCCCACTCCCTGTCACCCGAGCCCGCTCCCCGGCTCTACTGTCTCCAGTGCCCGCTCCCCGGCTCTCCCGTCACCAGTGCCCGCTCCCCGGCTCTACTGTCTCCAGTGCCCGCTCCCCGGCTTTACTGTCACCAGTGCCCGCTCCCCGGCTCTCCCGTCACCAGTGCCCACCGGCCAGGTCTGCTGCCTCCCCTCCGGAGCCCCTGTGCCCGGTCCTGTCTATTGGTCTGCACTTCCAGGCCACGCCTAACCAAAAGTGAGGGGAGGTGGTCCGGGAGGAAGGCGCCCCCTGCAGCTCTGTGTCCACCTCACTGCCGCAGAGGACCGCTAAGTGTGAGCGCAGGGCTGTGCTGGAGCCGGGGGCAGCGGAGGAGTTGTGCGGGGCCCCAGCATGGAGCAAGGTAACAGCCTCATACCTCTTACCACCCCACTCCTCACCACACACCCCTTACCACCCCACTCCTCACCACACACCCCTTACCACCCCACTCCTCACCACACACCCCTTACCACCCCACTCCTCACCACACACCCCTTACCACCCCACTCCTCACCCCACACCCCTTACCACCCCACTTCGCACCCCTTACCACCCCACTCCTCACCCCCCACACCCCTTACCACCCCACTTCGCACCCCTTACCACCCCACTACTCACCCCCACACCCCTTACCACCCCACTCCTCACCACCCCACTCCTCACCACACACCCCTTACCACCCTACTCCTCACCCCCACACCCCTTACCACTCCACTCCTCACCCCTTACCACCCCACTCCTCACCCCTTACCACCCCACTCCTCACCCCCACACCCCTTACCACCCCACACCCCTTACCACCCCACTCCTCACCCCACATCCCTTACCACCCCACACCCCTTACCACTCCTCACCCCTTACCACCCCACACCCCTTACCACTCCTCACCCCACACCCCTTACCACCCCACTCCTCACCCCACACCCCTTACCACCCCACTCCTCACCCCACACCCCCTCTCCTCACCCTTTCTCCATCACTTTGGGGACCGGTGTTCGCTGCTCATTGTCTGCCGGGGACGCCGCTTACACTTGGCACAGCCGCTACAATGGCATCAGAAGACATGTGCTATTGTTGTGCCCCCCGGGTAGTGCGGGGTATGGAGCGGGGATCCCGGGGTGCGGGCAGAGAAGGAGACGGGAACTTTGCAGGGAAAGGCTTTGTGTCAGTGATCCGGGCGGATTGTATGGAAGGGGCCGGGAGCGACAGAGCCTGGGATCACATGTGTGCTATATAATGTATGTATGATATATAATGATAATAATAATGTGTGCTATATAATGTATGTATGATATATAATGATAATAATAATGTGTGCTATATAATGTATGTATGATATATAATGATAATAATAATGTGTGCTATATAATGTATGTATGATATATAATGATAATAATAATGTGTGCTATATAATGTATGTATGATATATAATGATAATAATAATGTGTGCTATATAATGTATGTATGATATATAATGATAATAATAATGTGTGCTATATAATGTATGTATGATATATAATGATAATAATGTGTGCTATATAATGTATGTATGATATATAATGATAATAATAATGTGTGCTATATAATGTATGTATGATATATAATGATAATAATAATGTGTGCTATATAATGTATGTATGATATATAATGATAATAATGTATGTATGATATATAATGATAATAATGTATGTATGATATATAATGATAATAATGTATGTATGATATATAATGATAATAATGTATGTATGATATATAATGATAATAATGTATGTATGATATATAATGATAATAATGTGTGCTATATAATGTATGTATATAATGTATGTGATGATAATGTATGCTATATAACGGTCAATCACAAATGCAGTATAATAGAATAAGTTTGTACCATAATGCACGGTCTGCATGTGTGCAGTATAATAGTATATGTGTGCAGTATTATAGTGCCTGTGTGCAGTTTAATAGTATATTTGTGCAGTATAATAGTATAATATGTGTGCGGTATAATAGTATATGTGTGCAGTATAATAGTATATGTGTGCGGTATAATAGTATATGTGTGCAGTATAATAGTATAAGTGTGCAGTATAATAGTATATGTGTGCAGTATATGTACGCAGTATAATAGTATATGTATGCGGTATAATAGTATATGTGTGCAGTATAATAGTATATGTGTGCGGTATAATAGTATATGTGTGCAGTATAATAGTATATGTGTGCAGTATAATAGTATATGTATGCGGTATAATAGTATATGTGTGTGGTATAATAGTATATGTGTGCAGTATAATAGTATATGTGCGGTATAATAGTATATGTGTGCGGTATAATAGTATATGTGTGCAGTATAATAGTATATGTGTGCAGTATAATAGTATATGTGTGCGGTATAATAGTATATGTGTGCGGTATAATAGTATATGTGTGCAGTATAATAGTATATGTATGCGGTATAATAGTATATGTGTGCGGCATAATAGTATATGTGTGCGGTATAATAGTATATGTATGCGGTATAATAGTATATGTGTGCGGTATAATAGTATATGTGTGCGGTATAATAGTATATGTGTGCAGTATAATAGTATATGTGTGCGGTATAATAGTATATGTGTGCAGTATAATAGTATATGTGTGCAGTATAATAGTATATGTGTGCGGTATAATAGTATATGTGTGCGGTATAATAGTATATGTGTGCAGTATAATAGTATATGTATGCGGTATAATAGTATATGTGTGCAGTATAATAGTATATGTGTGCGGCATAATAGTATATGTGTGCGGTATAATAGTATATGTATGCGGTATAATAGTATATGTGTGCAGTATAATAGTATATGTGTGCAGTATAATAGTATATGTATGCGGTATAATAGTATATGTGTGCAGTATAATAGTATATGTATGCGGTATAATAGTATATGTGTGCAGTATAATAGTATATGTGTGCAGTATAATAGTATATGTATGCGGTATAATAGTATATGTGTGCAGTATAATAGTATATGTGTGCAGTATAATAGTATATGTGTGCGGTATAATAGTATATGTGTGCGGTATAATAGTATATGTGTGCGGTATAATAGTATATGTGTGCGGTATAATAGTATATGTATGCGGTATAAGTTGTTTAGATCCTTGATATAACAGAATAGAGAGATTATAACAGGAACCCAGTAGCCAAAGCATCTAGGAACTCGCTTACTTTTTTGGCTGATTTTGAGTCTTGGTACCTGGCTACAAAAAGATGAGTCAGGTTCTGTGTGTAATTTGCCTCCCCCTGGATGTGGTGCTGTGCTATATATGTATAGTCTATAATGTACACATATCAACCATAACATTAACCCCTTAAGGACCAATACAAGTAAACCAGTACGCCTGAATAACTCAGGTAATGTTTTGCCAATCACGATAATTCTGACATCGTTTTTTTGTCACAAGTTGTCCTTCATGTACATAGTAAAGTAAGCCGATATCATTTGTATTTTTTTTTTTTACAATGCAAAAAATCATGACATTTTTAAATAATGATTTTTTGATATTTTAACACTAATAGGTTGCATATATTTATACTTTCTGGGCAAATAGTTTATGAAATTTATACTTTCAGATGTCTACTTTATTTAGAAAGAATTTCTTTTTTTTTAATTAACAACTAATTCATTCTTAAATTAATTAGAAGCCTAACAATTTTACTTGAAATTTAGAAAATTTGAAAAGTAATTTTTGTTAATGTGCTATGCAAGGTTTGCAGAAATTTCAAGGTGGTAGAACATAGGACCCCCCCCCCAAATGACCGATTTTAAAAACTAGACCCCTCAAGGTATTTGCTAGGGGGCGCAGTGAGTATTTTAACACCAAGTCAGTGTTAAAAATTCAAAATGTGCTTTTTTTTCACAAATGCATCATTTGTGGGACATACCTTATTTATCGGCGTATAACACGCACTTTTTAGGCTAAAATTTTTAGCCTAAAGTCTACCTGCGTGTTATACGCCGATAAGCCGCTGCAGTTCAATGATTTAAAGCGGGCGCTTTAAATCAATGAACTGCAGCGGCTTTGCAGGTGCAGAGACCTCCAGCGCTGCCGACTTCTCTGCCCCTGCCTGCTCTGGGGTCTAGAGCCCTGCTGCCGGCCCTTCTCTCCCCCTGGCTATCGGCGCCGCTGCCCATTCTCTCCCCCTGATTATCGGTGCCGGCGCCCCATTGCCGGCGCCGATAGCCAGGGGGAGAGAAGCGGCACCGGCAATGGGGCAGCGGCACCGACAGACAGGGGGAGAGAAGGGGCAGCGGCACCCATTGCCGGCGCCGCTGCCCCGTTGCCTCCCCCATCCCCGGTTGCATAATTACCTGTTGCCGGGGTCGGGTCCTCGCTGCTTCAGGCCTCTGGTGTGCGTCCCCTGCGTCGTTGCTATGCACTGCACGGCGCGGCGCAATGACGTCACTCGTCTCTCCCCCTGCCTTTCCTGGGGGTGTATCGGGGTATACGCATGCACACACACGCACCCTCATTTTACCAAGGATATTTGGGTAAAAAACTTTCTTTACCCAAATATCCTTGGTAAAATGAGGGTGCGTGTTATAGGCCGGTGCGTGGTATACCCCGATAAACACGGTAATTTTTTGTACATCGCTTGATATTGAAAGAAATGCACCCTATATTTTATTGAGCTGTTCGGCCCGTGTTTGGAAATACCCCCGCTTAGTCCATCTTTGGTTTCTTGGCCGTGTGGTAGGACACAGAATGAGAGGAGCACCATTTGGCTTTAAGGCCATAATTTTAGGCCAAATGGATTATAGTCCGCACTTCATGCCTGCAAAGGGTTTTAGCTGCCAGAACCATACAGAACCCCAACAAATTTGACCCAATTTTGGAAACTACACCCCCTAAAGTATTCACCTAGACCAAAAGTGAGTACTTTGACTCCTTTTTTGTGTGGCTGGAATGGTTACAGTCAGTGGAAAAATTTATATTTTATTTTTATTTTTTATTTTTTTGTGGGACATATTTTTTGTACATTGCATCTGAAAAGTAGGAAATTCACCCCATATTTTATTACGCTGTTCGTCCCGGATTTGAATTATAGACCCTCCCCCAGGTTTGCAAAGGATCGTAGCTGTCAGAACAATACTGTACCACTACAGGTGTATTGGTTGGACCAGGGACTGCTCTGATCGCTCCTTGGTCGGCTAGCAATGACGTGCGACTGTCTTTGACAGTTAAAGTTCCTGATGGATATATCCGTCATGTTGTAGGAATAAGCACCCACTCATGGCCAATATATCCATCACTAGGCATTAAAAAAAAAAAAAAAAATCTTGAAAAACTGGCACATCCTGACAGGCAATAACCGGGGCAGACCTGGGGGTCCTTGTAAAGACCCTCGGCTACCCAGGTAACCAGCAGCACTCTACGATCGTTGCGGGATGCTGCAGGAGATAGACAGAGGGAGCCCCCACCCTCTGTCAAAACTCTTTACAGCTTGCGGTCGCTTCCAACCATGGCTGTAAGGGTTAAACTCCCGGGACAGAAGTTTACTTTGGTCCCGGCAGTGCAGCAGGGTCCTGGCTGTGTGCTACAGCTGAGTCCCTGCTGCGATCTGGTGGGTGCACTGGGCAGCACCCAGGAGAGCCATGGACGTGTATACTCGTCCAGATGTGGGAACTTGCATCCCCCCCGGACGTGTATACACGTCCATGGTCGTTAAGGTGTTAAAACCACTTTTGTGGAAGGGTGAGATATATATGGCAGCAAATGACCAGTCAGGTCTAGAAGTTGATGTGTTGGAAGCAGGAATAATAGCCAAGAGTAAGGATCTGAGCGACTGTGACAAGTGTGGTGAATAGATGGCTGGATCAGAGCATCTCCAAAACACATCTTTTGGGGTGTTCCCAGTATGTAGCAATGAAGACCTACCACAAGTGGTCTTGGAAAGGGTAACTGGTTGACCAGTGAAAGGTTCATTGTCAATTATGGCCCATTGATAGGTACTTTGAGTGAAGTCTAGCCCTTTTGGTGTAATCCCACAAAAGAGATACCATATCACAAATTGGTTAAATGACTATTCCAGTATAATACACGTATACCCTATCCACAGGGTAGGGAATAAACGTCTGATCACCGAACGCCCACAATCCTGATCCTTTTGTAGGAATGGAGGAGTGGTCACGCTGTTGCTTTAGTGATTGTTTAGAGAAGTTACCAGTGATAGCCAAGTAGAGATTTCTGGAACAGTGGTGCACACACTCTACGGCCGTTCCTGCCTAAAATAGAGAGAGGTGTCAGTTAGTGCTGGGCGGTATACGGTTCATACTTGATAACGGTGTGTTTTTTTTTTTCCGACATCAATTTTTCAAATACCGCAATATCGGGCTGGAACACCTTTATTCTACAGCACCCAGGAACTTCGGATCCTGATCCGGAAGTCTCCTTTCGCCGCTCGCGTCATTCCCCTAAGGCTTTCAGTTCTCATGTGGAATTTGACGCCTTGCTGGATGTGGCTTGGAAGCATCCGGACAAGCGATTCCAGGGGAACAAGAATATTCAAGCCCAGTTTCCTTTCTTTCAGGATCTGGTTTCCAAGTGGACAACACCGCCTGCCGTGGATCCTCCGATTTCTCATCTATCATAATCTACTACTCTGCCTCTAGCGAATGCAACGTCCTTTAAGGATCGGGCAGATAGGAGGACCGAGAACCTGGCTAAGTTTGCCTTTGAAGCGGCAGGTTTGTCCCTGCTTCCCACTTTTGCTTCTGCCTGGTTGTCCAAGGCCGTTTCTGTTTGGGCTTCTCAGCTTTGCCAAGGCATCTTGTCAGGTGCCCCTCCTGAGGACTTAGCGGGCCTTGCATGTCAACTCTCTCAGGCTGGGGACTACCTCTTTTCAGCAGCTCTGGAGTCTGTCTGCTGTACGGCTTTTGCTTCTGGTAACTTGGTGGCGATTCGTCGATCCATGTGGCTAAAGGCATGGAAAGGCATGGAATGCGGATACCACTTTGAAGAAATCTCTCACGGACTTGCCCTTCTCCGGTACTCTGCTCTTTGGGAAGCGCCTGGACGAGATCATATCCAAAGCAACTAGGGGTAAAAGTTCTCTACTGCCGCAGAGCAAAACTCGCCGCTCCGATCCTTGCCCGGAAATCGTCTTCCTTTCAGCCCTTTACCTCGGGTCGTTCTTCCAAACAGGTGACCTCGCAATTGCGCATGGTTCCCTCCTTTATGGCGCGTCCTTCCTGGAAGTCAGCCAACTGTTCTGGCAGTTTCGCGGCCAAGACTGCAAGCCTCCCTCCTCCTGAAGGGACACCCCCCAACCATGTCCTCTTTTCTGTAGAGAAAAGAAAAGAGGACAATAGATCGGGTGGTGGGTGGGGGGGCAACCCCACGGGGCTTATAGATGGCTGCTCACCTTGAGATCTATTCAAAAAAGCATATCACCCACGATATAATCTGGGTACTGTAGTACGAGTCGCTGCTATGCCGATGGGTTGCAGGAGGAAACAAGTCGTCCTGGGAGTCAATATTAGAAGTAGAGCAGGAAAAAACCCTCAGGTATGGCGCTGCAGACTCTTGTAGACAGATGAGGCGGATGCCAAAGGTAATAGGAAAGTCCTCAGCAGGACATTTTATTAAAAAAACAATAAAATGGACAAGATTACGCATTTCGGGAGGATCCCTCCCTTCCTCAGATCAGGATAAGGACAGTACAACAATAGCAGGTTTATATAGCCCAAAAATCCTGCCCTCCTCGTTCCCCTTCTTTGGCGGTTACTTTTCAGGTCACTTTGTGTACCCTCCTTGCTCAGGGAGTGATTGTCCCCGGGGAGCGTTTTTCGGGGTTCTACTCCAATCTTTTTGTCGTCCCCAAGAAAGGGGGCTCTGCCCGCCCTATTCTGGACCTCAAACTGCTCAACCGCTGGTGGTCACGTCCATGGATCAGGGGGGAGTCTCTTTCCTCCGTGGATATTCGGGACGCATATCTGCACATATCCATTTTTCCGGCCCATCAGCGGTTTCTCCGCTTTGCCGTCCCTGTGGGCCATTTCCAGTTTGTGGCTCTTCCTTTTGGCCTGGCCACGGCTCCCAGGGTTTTTACCAAGGTCATGGCGACGGTGATCGCCATCCTCCGAGCCCAGGGGATTTTGGTCTTTCCTTCTTCTCCAGGGGCGGTCTTTCCTCACCCTCCACTGGCAGGTCATCATGACCGATGCGAGTCTCCTGGGTTGGCGAGGTGTGTTTCGGGACCGGACGGTCCAGGGTCGCTGGTCTTCTATGGAGGCTCGCCTCCCCATCAATCTTCTGGAGCTCCGTGCCATTTTTCTTTGTCTCCTTCATTAGGAACTGCTCCTTCAGGGTCTCCCTGTTCGAGCCCAGTCGGACAACGCCACGGCGGTGGCGTACATCAATCAACAGGGCGGCACGCGCAGTCGCTCAGCGATGGAGGAGGTTTCCAAAATTCTCCTCTGGGCTGAGACTCAAGTGCCCTCCATCTCTGCGATCCACATTCAAGGAGTAGAGAATTGGGAAGCTGACTTTCTCAGCCGCTATTCTGCGGATCCGGGGGCAGTGGTCTCTCCATCCGGAGGTGTTTGCGCAGACCTGCGATCTTTGGTGAACCCCAGACGTGGATCTCTTCACGTATCGCCACAACAGACAGGTTCCTTGCTTTGTTGTGAAGTTCTGCGACCCTCTGGCTCTGGCAGTGGATGCGCTTGTGATCCCCTGGTCATTCTTCAACCTTCCTTACGTCTTTCCTCCCCTCCTTCTCCTGCCTAGGGTTCTGAGGAAATTCAAGGCAGAGGGCATTCCCACCATTCTGGTAGCTCCAGACTGGCCAGACGCACATGGTACGCTGATGTAATTCGTCTGGTTGCCGACGTACCTCTGTGTCTTCAAGTTCGTCCCGATCTGCTCTCCAGGGATTCTCTCTGCCACCCCAATTTACTGTCTCTGCATTTGACAGCATGGCGGTTGAAACTGCTGTTCTGAAATCTTGGGGACTTTCTACCAGGTTGAGTCGCACCATGCTTCGGTCTCGTAACCCTTCTTCTGCTAGAATTTACCATCGCACTTGATGGGCTTATTTCCGATGGTGTGAGGCTCTGTCCGTTTCTCCGGTTATCTTTTCCTTTCCGTGCCTTCTTGCAATTCACTCTGGATCAGCGCTTGGCACTCAGCTCCCTCAGGTCCTTCATCAGGACAAGGTTGTGCTTCGGGCGCCTCCCTCTTTCTTGCCCAAGGTAGTTTCCTCCTTTCACCTGAATGAGGAGATCATCCTTCCTTCCTTTTGTTTTGCTCCGTCCAACTCTAAGGAACGTTCCCTGCATTGTCTTGATGTTGTTCGAGCTGTCCGGATCTATCTTTCCGCCACCTCCTCCTTCCGGCAGGGTGACTCTTTCTTTGTGATTCTGGAGGGTCGTCGCAAGGGGCTTCAGGCTTCCAAGGTGACCATTTCGCAGTGGATCTGTTCTGCCATCTCGGAATCATACCGTTATAAGGGGAAAGTCCCACCTTTTTGGGTTACTGCACATTCCATGCGTTCCGTTGAGGCTTCTTGGGCGCTACGCAATAAGGCTTCGACCTTACAAGTCTGTTAGGTGGCAACCTGGTCGTCCTTGCACACCTTCACTAAATTCTACCAGATGCACACTTTTGCGTCTGCTGACGCCGGTTTGGGTCGCAAGGTGTTGCAGGCTGCAGTGGCTCAGTCTTCTGGGTGTTTTTCCTGCCCCGGGGACCGCTTTTGTATGTCCCGCTGTCTCGGTCTCCCCCAATGGAGCCAACCGAGAGAAGTAGATTTTTTATGCTTACCGTAAAATCTCTTTCTCTGAGGATCCATTGGGGGACACAGCACCCACCCGTTTGTTTTGGTTGCTATGGTTCGGTTTTCTGTCCGAGGGGTTGTTTTCGGTTCCTTTTTGTCTGGTTTCCTTGGACACCTACTGGTTTCTTTCTTTGTCGGTCCTATGCTACTGCTTTGGGACTAAACTGATTAGCTCAGGGTTAGTAGGCAGGGTATATCCTGCCAGGAGGGGCCAACTTTCTTTTTGTATGCCTAGTGTCAGCCTTCTAGTGGCAGCAAGATATACCCACGGTCTCTGTGTCCCCTAATGAATCCTCCAAGAATGAGATTTTACGGTAAGCATAAAAAATCTACTTTTTTAAACATAATTTCTAATTTATTTTCTGTCTGACCACAGTGCTCTTTGCTGACACCTCTATCCATTTTAGGAACTGTCCAGAGCAGGATAGGGTTGCTATGGGGATTTGCTCCTATTCTTGACAGTTCCTGATACAGACAGGTGTCAGTAGAGAGCACTGTGGTCAGAAAGAGATGAAATTCAAAAAGAAAAGAACTTATTTTTCTGGAGTATACAGCAGCTGTTAAGTCCTGGAAGAGTTAAGATTTTTAAATAGAAGTAATTTACAAATCTGTTTAACTTTCTGGCACCAGTTGATTTAGAAAAAAAAAATGTTTTCCAGTGGGGTACCCCTTTTAAAGCACACATCTAGTTGCATCAATAAATGCTTATAGCGCAAAAATGCACAATCTTAATTTATTTTTTTTATTACAGGGTAGATTGTGCTTCTAAATAGGTTCACTGCCCAACCATGGTCAATGTTGCAGGCCACTCACATCTAAAATGTCCTACCCTCACATTACATGCTGCACCCCTGGCTCCCACGTTAGGGGCTTGTGTTAAAATTAAGGCACAGGTAGGTACAGTATGAACCCATAGAATTCTATGGCCTTTATATTTAAGATATTAACTACATGGGAGACATTTATCATTGGCTTTACACCACTTCAGTGTTCTAAATGTCCCTGCAAATTTTGCGCAATTGCATTTTTTGCGCAATTTTTAGTAGAACATATTTCAAAGTAGTCTACTGTTTGGTGAACCGTACACCACTTTCTGCAGTTAAGCTATATTTATTGTTTGCGCAATTTACATTTAGAACAGTTTTTTTTTTTTTTGCACAAAGCCTACTTTTTTTGCGCAAACCTACACCACCTAAAAGGACTCAGCCCATTTTCACCTTGAGGACTCAAAACAATCTTCGTTTTTGCACTTTTGTTTTTTTTCCTCCTCAACTTCTAAAAATCATAACGCGTTCAATTTTCCACCTACAGACCCATATAAGGGCTTGTTTTTTGTGTCACCAATTGTACTTTGTAATGACAGTACTTATTTTATAAATAGAGAAAAGAACCGATGGGCACCACCTCAATGAAGATAGGGTGCAATAGGCTGCAATGAACTATAGACCCAGAAGAAAAGAGAAAGCTAGCAGCCATATATACATTGCACACCACAAATAGTCAATATGTTCCAAAAAATATATAAATCTAAGATTTATATATTTTTTGGAACATATTGACTATTTGTGGTGTGCAATGTATATATGGCTGCTAGCTTTCTCTTTTCTTCTGAGTACTTATTTTATAACATAATCTGCGGCAAAACGAAAAAAAAATTATTTGTGGCGTGAAATGAAAAATAAAACGCCATTTTGCTAATTTTTTAAGGCTTCCGTTTCTACGCAGCACACTTTTTGGTAAAAATTACACATAATCTTTATTCTGTAGGTCCATACTGTTACAGGGATACCCAATTCATGTAGGTTTTATATATTTTTTACTACTTAAAAAAAAATTATAACCTGCCTCCTTGCCGATCAGATGACGAGGAGGCAGGTAAGGACCCTCCTGTCATCCAGTAAGCTGATCAGGACATCGGGATTCTGTTGTGATAGTCCCGATCAGCTCCGTTGAGCTGCCGGGATAGTTTTACTTTCAGTTTAGATCGCGGCCTCTAAAGGGTTAATGGTAAATGGTATAGTAACGATTGCTGGAAACCCTGACCATGGTAATGAAGGATCCGTCCCCTCCTTTTTGAATGGAATGGTGGTTAGACATCATGCTGTAGATTCATTCAACTCTATGGGCCAAACAAACAGCCACTGCTCCATTTAAGGGTGCGTTCACACGGAGTAAATCAAGAGCAATTCACGACAAAAAATTTACGGCCGGAAAAAAGTATTTTTTTTCTGCACGCGGAATTGCGTGCGGAAATGGGGGAGAAAGAAGTGAAGGGTTTTTCAGCCATTTCCGCACAAATTCCACGCGAAAACGATGTCGGGTGGAATTTTTTTTTACCATTGACTTCTATTGATTTCTGCTAGCGGATTCCGCTTGAAGAATGAACATGCTCATTCTTCAAGCGGAACGGAATTCAGCGTCGGAATTCCGCTAGCAGAATTTCCGCAGTGTGAACAGGACAGCGGAAAAAACATTAAAGTCAATGGGCAGAAGAGATGCGAATTAATTTGGAGTGGAGAATTCAAGAGGAATTACTCGAGTAAATTCCTCTTGAATTACTCCGTGTGAACGCACCCTAAGGCTAGGTTCAGACTATGGAATCTCCGGGCAGAAAATTTCCGCCCGGAGATTCCGAGTGCGGCCGGCGCTGACTGAATCAGTCGGCGCTAGGACCGCACGGACTGCAGTCTCCCATAGACTGCAATGTGTTCCGCACGGATTTCCGCCTGAAGAAAGAGCAACCCCTTTCTTCAGGCGGAAATTTCCAAGCGGATTTTCCGTTCACAAATTCCGCTTCACAAATTCCGAAGTGTGAATTTGTGAACGGAAACCCATTCACTACACTATACATTTTAGCAAGCGCAATTTCCGCCTGCAATTTCAGAGAGGAATTGCAGGCGGAAATTCCGTAGTCTGAACCTAGCCTAATAGGGCGATCTGAAAACCTTGCTGTATGTTTTTTAACCAGGGTGCCCCCAGCTGTTGCAAAACTACAACTCTCAGCATGCCCTGACAGCCAACGGCTGTCCGGGCATGCTGGGAGTTGTAGTTTTACAACAGCTGGAGGCACACTGGTTAGGAAACACTGCTGTATAGCATACCGTGATATACATCAGTTATGTAAAAAATGCACATAATCTTGTATATTCCCCCCCCCCACATTTAAAAAAATTTATGTAATTAATAAGTAAATAAAAAAGTTAAATAAAAGGGGTATATTAGAACAGAATAAAAAATGCAAGTGTACATTCGGTACGTAGTGTGAACACAGCCTTGCCTGTTCAGGGTCAGGGCTACATGACATATTTTCTTCATGCGTAGTTTGCTTATCAGATACATTGGTTGCATAGTATGTGATTCAGTGTCATGTATCAAAGATTTTACCCCTGTTTTGTGTGTATTTTTTTTGCGCAAAATTTTGCGCAAGCCCTTTTTTTGCGCATTTTTTTGCGCACGTTTTGGTAGAGCATGTCCTCCAGATGTGGCCGAATCGGGGTACCTTGGAGTGACATCTATAGTACGCATGGATTTATTAATTGCGTACTTTTCCTTTACACCAAAAATGTTGCCGCAAGAGCTGTTTTTTTTGCGCAAATATAAGCCATCTTGGACTTAACGTAGCAAGATGCTCTAAATCATCGATTCTATTTTCCAAAGAGTGGATTTAGGAGATTACTATATTTATCCGCAATTTATGAAGCTCATTGCGCTTGATTGATAAATTTAGCGCTTCTGCTCATAATTTAGAATTCGGGAAAAGGGGTAAACTGCTTCTACCATACACAAATAATGATACATGTCCCCCACTGTCCTTCCCTAGTCTTATTGCTGCTTCATTCCCGCAATCATCAGGGGTCACGGTGGTCTGACCTCCATTGATCGGACACTGATGACCTATATATAGCCATATACCATTAGTGTCTTCAGTATGAGGACCCCCCTCTATAGGTTCCTTAGAGAGTGGAAGAGCATGAAGCAGTCGATTCAGATGAGAACAGTGAACTCTTAGTGAAGACTGGGGTATGCACTTCCTGTAGTTACACACTATTGTGATTGTTAGACTAGGGCATAAAACATTTGGGCGCAGATAAAAGGCCATGGGTGTGTGGCGGGTGTATAGAAGTTAATTCAATTGGCCCATGTCATTGAGCGGCTATGGTCCTGGCCAGAAAGGGCCGCATCCTTATCTTCTGTGACAAAAACCATTCATCAGTTCTCTGTGAAGAAGAAGCAGAAAGTGAAGCCATAGTCGCTGCAGATGTCAGGCGCTCCCCGTGACCCATTGATGATTCACCTTGGGCCAAATAAAACAGCGCATTTAAAAAACAATGCCACCATCCCTCTTCTGGGGTCTGTGACATTTACAAGATCTGCAGAGGGAAATGAATGTGACAGCTTTAGAGCGCTCCAGAATAGTTTGTAAATGAGAAGGTTTCATCTTGGAAATGTCACTGCTTGTTGCTAATTTGTATGCATGAGGATTCTGTTTAATAAGGTGATAGGCAGCAGGGAAACCTGTTTATCTCCCCCAGATTAAGGATACATTTCACATTTACTGTCCACCCAATTTATGGAAACCATTTATATTCGGCTCTCCGAGTCAAGTTAGTAATGGATTACGCTTGCATAAAAAATTACACCACTCGTTCAGACGTCCTTGCGGGACACAACATAAAGTTTGCTTGGCGGCAAGACAAAGAGGTTGTGGCAGATATGTGGTTTTATGTTACTCGTGGCATTAGATCTTAATATGTTGTAGGTAACATCTTTATTAGGAGACGCTCAAGTGATGTCATTTTCCTATATATACTGTATCTGTATGGTATGGTTTTTATGATCTCTGCCGACTGTCACTCAGTGTTAAAGGGGTTCTCCACCATATGGTGATTTTAGTATGTACCTGGCAGACAGTAATGGACATGCTTAGCAAGGATCTGCGCTTGTCTTGGGGCTAAATGGCTATGTTGTGAGATTACCATAACACTGTGGCTAGCTTTTTGTGAATTGGTACTTCCTGTTTGCGTTTTCTTCTTTGCCTACAAATCCCATGATTCCATTTTCCTCCCTCCCACACATCAGCCACCCCACCCATTGAAACATAAATGTTTTGTATGCTGATAAAAATAAATATTGGGGTGAAAATCACATGAGAATTGTGAGAAAACCGTCACACACAGGTACAGACACTATATTATGAACTACACTAACTTTACAGCCCCTGTAGCATCGGCAAATAAAAAAAATTCCTGGAATAACCCTTTATGGTCTATTCACATGTACAGTATTCTGCGCAGATTTGATGCACAGGATTTTCTGCTGCAGACTTCATTGTAAACTGCCGGGTTCTGGGCTAGTAATGGTGGCTGTGTGGTTTCTCTGCTGAGCAGATTTGCCATTCAGGAGTTTGATAAAGCATTCTGGAGTACAGACAAGCAGTGTGTTGTGCAACCCTAAGGTGGCTGTGCAGTGTACCTGGTCTTTGAGTTGACTGAAGTCAAAAGTCCTGCTAACCTTTAGGGTGGTAGGGAGCAAGACTGTCACCGACTGGTCACCCAGCACACCACCAAGATGACGTAGGCAAGCATCGGACACTAGAGGCTGCACACAGTATGACTCCAATGTCTGACTCCTTTACTGCTGGAAATGCTGCTGAAATGAATGGCATGCAGTTTTTACTGTGGAATCATTTCCTAATGAGCCATTTGCTGTTTACATGTTTTCTGCCCTTCCATTGCCTTTCTCTGTTAACTAGTTCATATCTAGTTTATTTTTAGGTTGTGATAGATGACAATGATATAATAACAAATACTATGTAGTCAGTTGCAGTTCATCCCAGGGCCCCTCAGCAGAATGAAGGGGCCTGACACTTACTGAAGCTCATTGACCCCTTCACTTCATTTCCCTGCACAGCACCCATCTTGCCAGTTCTGACAGCATTGTGTAGGGACAAGAGCCCCATCCCTCCGGTGATCATTAAAGGCCTCGGTTCTGCTGAAAACTTACAAGAAAACTAGTGCTCAGGATGTGCGTAAAATATATAATTTACTAGATATACTTAAAAAATATAGTAAATACGACACCCGTGTGGAGACTTCACTATAACCCCTAGTGCAAGAAAAGAATGTCCGGCACCAGATGTCCAATTTTTCTTAGGTTTATTGTGGCATAAAATTGCAAACACAGAGCGTAGTAGCCTATGCGTTTCGGGTATTGCTCTTATGCCATGAGTTGAGTAAGGGTAGCATAACCCGGAAGTGTAGGATACTACACTCTATGTTTGTGATTTTATGCCACAATAAACCTGAGAAGCATTGGACATCTGGTGCCCGACATTCTTTTCTTGCATTGCTGTACATGGCGGATAGTGCCAACCGCCAGCCCGAGCACAGGTGCATTTGCGGGAGTTTTGGAGCTGTCTATTTCCATTCCAGAACCCCTAGTGGGTTTATATGCCTGTGGTGTGGCACCGCTGGGCTGGCTGGGCCCTGCAAACCCCAATGAGTGCCTTGTATTTGTTTATATTAGATCGTAATTTGACTTTTGAGTTATCATTTTTCACTTGGGCATTTTGTATTTACTTTTTTTTTTAAGTATATGTAGTGAAAGTTATATTTTATGCACATCCGAGCACTAGTTCTCTTGTAAGTTTTCTGTTTAATGCTGGATGTTACCAATTGGCCATTGTGGGCTTACGTAGTGCCCTTTCCCTATATCTATGTTAATTGTTGATCTCGGTTCTGCTGAGCATACATTTGTTTTACATTCGATTTTTGAAGAATTTGACTGAAAAGGACCACTTGATGACTTCACAGTGAAGGGTTATCCTGGTTTGGAAAAAAGCCTGTCCTCAGGTTGTGTGTGGTATTACAGCTCAGTTCTATTGAAGTGAATGAAGTTGTAATACCACATACAGCCTGAGGACAGGTGTAGTGCTTGTTTTCGGATAACCCTGTTAAATCTTCTTATTTGTATATTATAGGTGAGACTGCCCACCTTGTGGCTGGCACATGTGGATGAAACTACGCAGCACAAGTTTGGCTGTAAAATGTGTGGCCTTTGTTAAGTGCATGTCAAATTTGCCTATGTGTCCCAACCGCGACTTGGACCCTTATGTACATGGTCATATTGGGGATATGCACAGGAAATAGAGGCACTCAGAAGTTTAATCTCATAGTTTCCATGGGGATAATACAATAGTAAATGCTCCAATGCATATGGTATTCCTGCACCACTCCTTACTGTGAGGCTTTCAGTGGCCAAAACAAAGGGGAATTCTCACTGTGGTGCAATTGTTACATCTGTAGTTGTCGGCTGTAATTATTGAGCTTTTTCTGTACTTATTGTAACCTAGATTTAGTCTGTGAGAAGAGTTGTTTCTCTATAAATAACCCTAGCTTATGTTAAAGATCACATTGCTCACTGACGCTGTGCTTTTCTGATTTTAGACACATAATTCACTTGAATTTTCAAGTGCAAAATGTAAAATTTTTGAATGCTGAATTCTAAAGGCCCCATTCACACTACAGATATTCTGCTTGCAGCAGCCTCTCATTGATCTTAATGGGATTGTGCTGCTTAGTTCACATGTCAGAAGTTCCGTAGCTGAATTGCGTCCCGTGGTCCGATCTAACAAGTTCATTCTTTTTGGGCTTGCACTACATAAGTGTTAAACAGGGCTGTGGAGTCGGTAGATAAATGTTCCGACTCCGACTCCAGTTTTTTGCACTTCCGACTCCGACTCCCCGTCTCCGACTTCTCTGTATTAATATGCAAATGTATTTATAAACACTTACAGTTGAATCCAAGAAGCTGTTCCACCAAGTTCTTCTAAGCTCTTCCAGCAGAGAGAGGTAGTTGGGCAGAAGCTGCTGCCTTCTCCTTTTTGTGTGCTGATTTGCTGCTGAAGATAGGGCAGTGGGAGGATCCAGGAAGGGACATTTATTATAAAACATGATTTCCCTAGTAGAATTCCATACTCATGTTTAAAATTTAAGCTAACAATCAGAGTTTACAAGTTTTTATAGCCTTAGCTTAATGGCAGCAGTTTTTCCAATGGTTTACAGCTTCAGTCTTGAACTATTGACTCTCCATTCCCTTCACTTATACAAGTGTCTCTAGTCCTGCAAAAAACATATTTACTTAATCCCTTATCAGTGAGAGGCTAAGTTACCCATGGGTTCCCTGTAACAGCAAAACACAACACCATGGAAAGTATAAGTATTGCCGCTCCTAATTGTGCGTTGCATGCCATATAGTGAAGAACATTAAAAGCATGCTTCTTCACGGTCACTTAATGTGTTCGTTTTGTGGTTACATGAGGCACTGCATGCATTGGTCTTTATTCTTACAGTAGAGAAGTCATTAATTATAACTTTTTGTGAATTGGGACATTTAAACTTGCTTTTTTTTTTTTTTTATTCCAATCTAAATTTAGTTGGAGTCGGTGCATTGTTTGCCCACTCCGACTCCAGGTACCCAAAATTTCGTCTGACTCCTCAACTCCGACTTCACAGCCCTGGTGTCAAATCAAGAGTGTTTTAAGTGACGCAAATCCACTGTGGAATTTAACTATGAAATTCTTCTCCGAATTTCCATGTTTATATGCTATTTATGTCTTGTTTTACCTTTTTTGCAGTACAAATTAGGCTTTCTGATATACCCAAATTGTAGATGTTATCGTATTATTTTGTAAAACTGATATAAGAAAAAAAAAGTCTTGTTCCATTGTAAAGTAGTTGTTTCCATCAATAATATTCACCCTGAAAAGAAATAATCACATTTTTCTGGGCTGAGTGATGGCAAATATGCGCAAATCTGACATTGCAAGGACAAAGCCCACATTTGGTATTAGGTCCTTCATCTCTTCAAGACATAAGGAAATGGTATTTCAGATCGCTCTTACAGTACAGGGTTAAATTGTCAGTGACAGCTTAATGCACTTGATGGTTCTGTACCCAGGAATGAGCGGCACCATAGTGATACACACGTAAAATAGTATCAAGACTAAAGAATTACTTTTAACTATACATTTCCTGTTCTCTCTCCTAAAATTTCACCATAATAGGAAAGAGGGTTTTATTCAGAACCTACCAAGAGGAAAAACTTAGCCCATCCTTTCCCTCTCAGCAACCTATTTAATTGTCTAAATATATATAATTCATTAGCTATATAGAGCAGTTTCCCCTCTTTGGTTGTCATTTACATGCAGGAAGTGAGGAAAATACATCATCCAGCTATCCACTCTCTCTGTCCAAGTCCCTCTCTGAAAGCAGCCCCCCTTAGAGACACAAACCATGTGGTTTCTGTCCTGCACTGATAAGTCATGCTCCCTTTACTGCTCAGAGCTGGGAGGTGTGTGCGCAGCCTCAGCCAATCAGACTCTGAACCTCTCTCTCTGCTGCTCAGAGCAGGAGGTTGGGGGCTGGCAGAGCAGAGCTGCAATGATTGCTGGGAAATGTAGAAAGGGGAGGGAAGGATGGCAAAGAATATCAAGCAGCTAGAGAAGACAACAGGGGCCACAGGGGCCATGCATATTAGACAGGATGGTTTACAGGGAACATATCCAAGTACTGTGGTGGCTTTGGAGATTTTTTTAAACTATATATATATATATATATATATATATATTTATATACATACTTCCCTGATGTACCCCTTTAAGGTCTAAATATAAGCTTGCCGCTACTTATTCTGCATCTGCAGCCTTCCTTACATACCCCTACCACTGAGACCTGCAATGCCTGCTGGGCGCCCATCATCAGGAGAGGCTGTAACGCTCTGTGTCAGGTTATTAGCGCTCAGATTGCCTTGTATTCAATGGACATTAGCTGCCAATTAGTGTTCAGTGAATTGAGCCGCCAGAGCCCCGGTAATGGATGACAGCGCTGCCTGCTGCCAGCTCCTGCCTGTCTCTTTCATTAGCAAGACAATTAGAAAAAAGGAAGGACTTGGGGTCTGGCATCTGTATGGCACCGGAGTTATAGTGTATCTTGGAGAAACGTACAGCATATCGTATACAGTGCTCATAAAATGTCCTTCGTAATGGGGATCTGTAATGCGTACTAGATTACCGCATTATATTGTGAGCAGACCACGATCACTATCTCATTATATCATGCAGATCATTATCAGGGTATGTTCTTTCTTCTGTGCATTAGGAGATGTGATTAAACCATATTATACTAAACACTGGTGCACACCAGCAGCTCTGTACAACCTCCCAGATGTATGGATGTATAATATGCGACCTGTATGGGGCCTAATCTTGGCCTCCAGTTTTATATAGGGACATGCATTTAAAGGGGTATTCCAGGCAAAACCTTTTTTTTATATATATATCAACTGGCTCCGGAAAGTTAAACAGATTTGTAAATGACTTCTATTAAAAAATCTTAATCCTTCCAATAGTTATTAGCTTCTGAAGTTTTCTGTCTAACTGCTCAATGAAAATGTCACGCCCCGGGAGCTGTGCATGATGGGAGAATATCCCCATAGGAACTGCACAGCTCCCGGGACGTGAGTCATCAGAGAGCAGTTAGACAGAAAACAACAACTCAACTTCAGAAGCTAATAACTATTGGAAGGATTAAGATTTTTTTTAATAGAAGTATTTTACAAATCTGTTTAACTTACCGGAGCCAGTTGATATATAAAAAAAAGTTTTGGCCTGGAATACCCCTTTAATGCCATATTACAGAGATCTTTTCTTTTAGGGGAGAAAAATTCTGTAATATAAACCAAGCCCTATCCAGGGGATACACTGTGTTTCCCCAACCAGTGTGTCTCCAGCTGTTGCAAAACTACAACTCCCAGTATGCCCGGACAGCCTTCGGCTGTCCGGGCATACTGGGAATTGTAGTTTTGCAACAGCTGGAGGCACTCTGGTTGGGAAACACTGGTCCCATGTATAATCATTGAACATGTATGCTGGGTAGAACAACATCGTAATTGGATGGTCAGGAAGCCAAAAACAGCCAAATGGCTTGTTATATGCAATGCGGGAGATTTATCGAAACCTGTCCAGAGGAAAAGTTGTCCATAGCAACCAATCCCATAGCTTATTTTGTTTTTCAGAGGCGTTTTCAAAAGTGAAAGAAGCAACCTGATTGGTTGCTATGGGCAACTCAGCAATTTTTCCTCTGGACAGGTTTTGATAAATCTCCACCATAGTGCGCAACTCCCATTAACCTTAATGGGATTTTCGTAAACAGCATAGCTCCATAACCCCATAGGTGGGACATGCATCTAATGGACATGTATGACAAATCCTGTAAATATACCTTAAAGGGGTACTCCGGTGGAAAACTTTTTTTTTTTTTTTTTTTAAATCAAAAAGTTAAACAGATTTGTAAATTACTTGTAATAAAAAATCTTAATCCTTCCAGCACTTATTAGCTGCTGAATACTACAGAGGAAATTATTTTCTTTTTGTAACACATAGCTCTCTGCTGACATCATGACCACAGTGCTCTCTGCTGACATCTCTGTCCATTTTAAGAACTGTCCAGAGTAGGAGAAAATCCCCATAGAAAACATGCTGCTCTGGACAGTTCCTAAAATGGACAGAGATGTCAGCAGAGAGCACTGTGTTCCAAAAAGAAAATAATTTCCTCTGTAGTATTCAGCAGCTAATAAGTACTGGAAGGATTAAGATTTTTTTAATAGAAGTAATTTACAAATCTGTTTAACTTTCTGGCACCAGTTGATTTAAAAAAAAAAAAATTATAATAATAATAATTCCACCAGAGTACCCCTTTAAATGTTACACATACCTGATCTGCAGCGTATCTTATGCTGCAGATCCGCCGGTGACCGGACCCTATAGTGTGCCTCCAGCTTTCCAGCGGCCGCGATGACTCACTCGTCCCTGTGTGACTGCTCGCAGCGCCAGATTGCTACTATGAGCAGGACACGGGGGCGGGGGAAACAGCTGGAGGCACACTATAGGGTTCGGTCACCGGCGGATCCGCAGTGTAAAATACACTGCGGATCCTTTATGTGTGACCCTACCCTAAAAGGCCCTATCTGCCTTCGCAACCAGTTTTTTTTTAGGTCACAAATAAACTTTTCATACCATTTTCTTTTTACAGCTCTTATACAGACCTATGTGTTTCTATGGTAACAGACAACAAACACACAGTGTGTAGTCTGATCCTTTAATCATACTCCTTTTTTATCTGTATTTTACTTTTCGCTTACCTAGCAAAACTTTTTTAGCATAAAGTAGGGGACACATGAAGGGGAATATGACCCCGGGATCAGACTACACATGTCTGTTGTCTGTCACCATGGGGATGCATAGTAGCTGTAGAAACACCCATTGGTTTCTTAATTTTTTTGTTTTATATGTAGTAAGATAATAGAAGAAAAAAGGTTATGAAGGTAGACATGGCCTTTAAAACCTCTGGTTAAATGGGAACTCTCATTACGAAAAATTTGTAATATGCCAGAGATATATCAAAAGTTTTCATTGGACGGGGTCTTAGTGGTCAGATTGATCAGTAGAAGGAGTTAGGAGAAGTGTGCGCTAAGCGCGTTCCCTTCTGGCTGTGTGCCATGTGAGAGAGACGGTCTCATAATGCAAGTCTAGAGGGCAGTCTTGCCAAATAGACTCATAGGGTGAGATCTATCAAAACCTGTCCAGAGGAAAAGTTGCTTAGTTACCCATAGCAACCAATCAGATCTCTTCTTTCATTTTACAGGCCTTTTCAAAAATGAAAGAAGCGATATGATTGGTTGCTATGGGCAACTTTTCCTCTGGACAGGTCTTGATAAATCTGCCCCATAGAGACAGTGCACTTCTCTTCCTGCTCGTTCTAGTGATTGGTCGGGGTCTGAACACTCAAAACCCCAATTGGTAACTTTTGCCTGTCACAAGTTTATTTTTATACTTTAAAGTATACCTTTCAAATAAAAAAACTTTAGACATGTCCTAGAGACATGCCAAATGTCTTGATCAGTCGGGGGCTGAGTGCAGCTGACCAAGACAATCCCATAGACTTACTTTGTAAATTTGTCACGTTCTTCCAGCTGTTTCTAGCTATCAGTTGCAGTCGGACTTAGACCCAGACCAATAACTTTGACATGTCCTTACTAGGGATGCACCGAAAGGGAAATTTTGGGCCGAAACCGAAAATTTAGGCTGCGCTTGGCCAAAAACCGAAAATGCATTGCCCCACCCCCTTTTTTTAATATAGTTTTTGCTAAATGTTTATAATTTTTTGGGGGGATGTGATGTGACCAAAATCAGTAACTTTTGCTTTGGAATTTTTTTGGCTTTACACCGCTCACAGTGCAGGATCAGAAACGTTATAATTTATTAGTTGGGACAGTTACACACGTGGCGATACCAAATATGTTTATTTTTCATATTTTTTTAATATAAAAGGGGAAAAGGAGGGTGATTTACACTTTTAATATGGAAGGGGTTAATGGATGTTTTTTAAACTTTTATTTAACTTTTTTTTTTAACACTTTATTTGTCCCCTAAGGGGACTTTTAGGAGGACTCATTAGATTCCTTATACAGATCAATGGAGTTCCATAGAAATCCATTGATTTGTGTGATCTGTGCTCATTTGGTTGAGCCTGCTTCAGCCAGGCTCAATCAAATGAAGAACCATGGACACTAATGATGCAGAGGTAAGACCTCCAGCAACCTCCACAGTGTATTACCCCCACTGGACCACCAGGGAGCATTTACATTTCCCTTTAGACAGTATTAGGGTTAAGAATTAGTAGGGGGCTTCCGGGTATGGTCGATGACGGACATCGGAGCAATCTCCGATGTCTTTCATTACAGACAGATGTCAGCTGCTGATAGCAGCAGGCATTTCCCATTTATGACGCCGACTCGACCCGCGGGCCTGCTTCATGTCCTCACCCGACCCATGACGTATATATATATATGGATCGGGAATTTTCCCGTAATTATCGGCTGAAAATTCACTCAAAGG
Source organism: Hyla sarda (assembly GCF_029499605.1). Taxonomy (NCBI): domain Eukaryota; kingdom Metazoa; phylum Chordata; class Amphibia; order Anura; family Hylidae; genus Hyla; species Hyla sarda. The sequence continues at coordinate 54,595,428 of NC_079195.1, forward strand.
GGCATTTTCCGCAGACAATTTTCGGCAGCCGAAATTTTGCTGCTTCCCTAGTCTTTACAAGATATTAAAAGTGTGGTGCCCCAGCACCAGTGGCTGTCCCGCGGTTTTGGACTGTCTCGGCCAGCTTGGCAGCACAAGGTGTTGGGCCCACTAAAGTTCTGTTGTTGGATTAATTATATATGAACTGTAATATCAGAGTAATATATTTTCCCAAATTAATTTTTATTATTGTTCTATGTATAGATGTTTTCCATGTTGCTGTGCCTCCTACCCATGAGGCCCTGCAGTGAACCCCATGGGACCCTGTCTGCCAATGAGACCCCAAAAGTCTCCCCTACACAGTGAGGTGCAGGGGAGGAGTTAGTCAGTCTCTAGTCTAGTGGCCCCTGAGCAACAGCTTAGCTCAGATGTACTGTGTGTCGTGTGCTCTGAGGAGAGGCCTACTACAAATCTGATCTCTCAACTGGTCATCCTGCAAGGATTACTCACAACGAGGAAATTCATGCCTCCGCGGAACAGTCCCCAGTACCTTGGCAGGACCCTAGCAACCAGGATTTAATCCTCAGTCTCAAGTCAGTATAATTCTGTCTGGTGAAAGCACCACAAGTCCCAGCAAGTCAACAGGGCTCCCAAGGGGTTACGCTGCACTCACACTAAGGCCAGCTGTTTGTGTATTACCATCTCCACCTGCTCAGTAAGGACAGTTATCCGTAACCTGACGCTGGTGTGTTCATTTAGTCCCCGTGTCTGGCCCAGGAGAAGCTACCTCCAGCCTCGTACCGTGTATAGGATAACGGGGCCCTGGCGTCACGTAGTGATCGGGTATTCTTACTAACACCCTGTGGACACCACAAAAGTGTTTTTAAAGTGACAGTGGCCTTTAAAGCAACCATGGATGGACAAACCACAGGAGCCAGGCAGTCATTACAGCTAGAGATGTTCTACTAGTAATGCTTTCTGTTGATCCCTATCAATGGTCCTCCAGATGGGCCCCTAAAGATGTCAGGTTGATAACGGAAGCCGTCTAGAACCGTCTCCTAAAGTTAAACCTTCATGAAAATTTATCGTATCATTTACAGAACTCCTTTTTCCCTTCTAAGTAACTTTTAATAGGTCTCCAGAGAACATCTATGGTGATGTTCATGTCATAAAGATGTGTGGTTATAGAGATGGATTTCTCAAAAAACATTTGTTCTTTGGACTTAAATCTTGTAAGGGGTGCAGTCTGTATATTGACTTAATAATGGCTCTGGTTACTGTAGATATACCCCAGGGAGCATTGATGTGCTGGACGCTCTTTATCCTTAGAGGGTACACATGCTGTCCACTCTCCAGAACACCCAAGGCTACTATGCGGGACACCACAGCAAAAATAAGGCAATTTTCAGCTGTCTTGTTTATGCCATCACTTTCCAAATTTGAGTGGCATTAGTTTGTACCTCAGTGTTTTCCAACCAGTGTGCCTCCAGCTGTTGCAAAACAACAACTCCCAGCATGCCCGGACAGCCAAAGGCTGTCCGGGCATGCTGGGAGTTGTAGTTTTGCAACAGCTGGAGGTACCTTCGTTGGGAAATACTGGTGTAGGGATAGACACGATCACTTTTCATGATGTGCCTGTAAGAGTTTACAGCAGTGTTTCCCAACCAGGGCGCCTCCAGCTCTTGCAAAACTACAACTCCCAGTATGCCTGGACAGCCAAAGGTGTAAGGTCAGTTCATCTCAATGACCATAGCCATAAACAGAAGGCTTAGTTAGATGGCATATGTGTGTTCTTTTTAGTGGATAGCCCCTTCCAGGTGAATTATCACCCTTATTGAATCTTTAATGAACCTTTTCTTGATAGGTTCAGAAAACAAGATCATTACTTTGTCAATAATACAGTCAGGCAGTGGTGGTGACAATAAGGATAGTCTGCTTCCAGTTGTCTTCAGTGTAATTGTATCAGAGTGGTTGGACCTTATGTAGCACTGCTTTACAGACATGTGGCGATAGTAACAAACCTGAGCACGTGTCATGGGTACTAACCTCTTTGAGGAGCCCAATTATATTCTTCTTGTACCATGATAATGATGTGAAAAGAGGGATGTCCAGCACAGAAGTGTGAGCATAGTCACGCGTTTTGGCTGTTGCCACGCTTAGTCATACTCACGTATGACTAAGGGTGGCAACACCCGAAACGCGTGACTATTTTTACTGTAGCTGTTGCAGGTACTGTTGTTCCATGGTGGCGCCAAGCACTGTCCAAGGAGATTAGCGAGGGGTGAGCTGATTACTTTCGTGCTTTATAATAATGATGTATCATAAGCTAACAGCAGGGGTGTGGGATTTTAAGATCTGTTAATATCTTAGAGGAAAACTGTCAGCTTTCTTCCCCCACACTAACCAGCGGTACTGGCTGGTAGTGTGGGGGACGCTGATCTGTGCCCGTATAGGGGATAAGATAGGATAGGGGATAAGATGTCTGATCGCTGGGGGCCCGCCGCTGGGACACCCCGCAATCTCCTTACAGCAGCCCGCATTCTATGCGTAGCTGCATCTGCAGTTTCGGAAACCGCCGGCTTCCGAGACGGGGACGTGACGTCATGCCACACCCCCTCCATTCATTTCCTATCCTTACGATAGGGGATAAGATGTTTTTGCCCGGAATACCCCTTTAAAGTACAATCTATGAATGTGTACTGTATTCAGGAAACACATTTAAATATGAAAGATCTACCACAATTAAAATATAAATTGTTTCCTGTGATAGTGTCGTCCCCGGCAATGGCTATGAAGGGAGGGGTATCTAATCTTATTAGGGACACGGTGACTTCTACAATACATAGGCAAATAATTGATGAGATGTACGCTATGTAATTCTTGTATATACATTAAATAATATTCAGTTCACCCCAGTATGTCTATATAGTCCAAATAACAAACAGCATTGGTTCCTCAAGAAGATTTTAAAAGACATACACAAAGTAAAACAGGGGGTACTTATTATGGTTAGGGATTATAATATGGCAGTTTGACCATCTATGGATTCCACCTCACCTGAAAATAGGTCTGAATCTACCCCTTATACCCTCGGCCTCCACCAGCCGTTAGATCCCTGGCATAGATAGCATCCTGGGGAGAGGGACCTTACGTTCTTCTCAGCACGTCATCGAACATATTCTAGGATTCACTTTCTTCATTTAGAAAGCATCAGCTTACATATGGTGGAGTCCACATCCATTGGCACAAGGTCTGATCACAGCCCAATTTCACTTACATTAACAGAACGAAATTCCTTTTCATATGACTCAGTGTGGCGCCTTAACCGGTACGTGCTACACCATCTGGAGTATTTTTCTGCTACGGTGGAAGCGATTAAAGCATATTTTTCTATTAATGACAATGGGGCTGGGGCTGACACTACCTTATGGTGTGCACATAAAGCAACTATTAGGGGTCCCCGTTTTACAAAGCAATCAACTCAATTACTTCTAGATATACAGCAACGACTGGCAGAATTACACACTCTCAATAAACCACATTGGATTCTCTAAGGGCCTGTGATATTTCAGACCTTACCGCTAAGTTACACCCCTTACAAATCCAAAAGTTTGACTTGGTAATAAGACGTCTTCAACTATCTCACTACTGGCAAGGTAATAAACCCAGAGCCTTTTTAGCCTGACAAATAAAATCCCATCAGGCTAAATCCCATAGCCTCTACATTTACAATAATAACAGAGAAAACATTTTTGATCCTGAGGGTGTAGCTAATGTACTGGCAGATTATGATAGCGCATTATATTAATTTAAAAAACGATTATCTTATTCCCCAGCCTACTATGTCTGCTATTTCTAACCTACCACGAGTTACACTTGACCAATTACATGACCTTTCTGTACCAATCACTGAATCCGACGTCCTTGTAGCTATCAAGAATTTAAAACAGCATAAATCAAATGACTATTATAAAACTCACATATCCCACCTTTCTCCTTACATAACTAGGATATTTAATGTGGTCATGGCCCAGGGTGAATTCCCTCCAGAAATGCTTAGGGCCTTTCTGATTACCATACCAAAGCCAGGGAAATCTCCTGATGAGCCTAGCCATTTTAGAACAGTCACACTGCTGAACACAGACCTGAAGTTATACGCACTTATTTTAGCATATAGGCGAAATGGTATTGTTCCTCATTTGATTGCTAATGACCAGGTCGGTTTCATAAGTGGCCATCAAACCTATGGTGGATATTCTTTCTGTAATGGAAAAATGAAGAATACCTTCTCTGATTCTCACATTCGATGCAGAGAAGGTATTTGATAGGTTCATTCTTGCACAAGTATTGAACAAATTTGGGTTGGGAAGGTCATACGAAACAGCAGTAATGGCCTTATATAAGCACCCTTTGGCACGTGTATGCACCTTGAATGCCTTGTCCAAAGAGTTACAAATTACTAATGGCACAAGGCAGGATTCCCCCTTGTCCCCATCAATATTTGCTCTTGCAAAAGTATTTAGGTGAGCCAAGCTTTATCCCTTCTGCTCCAGAGGAAGTTTCTGTCCTCCATGTGCTCGTCAAGAAGGAACATCTTATTGAGTTATTTGCCGATGAGGTCATACTATGTTTTATGAACCCCGTAAAATCCCTTGCAGGAGCTACAGCTATTTTAGAGAAATTTGGGACCCTTAGTTATTACAAGGTCGATGTGTCTAAATCAGTTATCTTGGACATTGCGGTACACCTTTCTCTTAAACCAGTGTTTCTCAAGCGCGGTCCTCAAGGTCATGTTTTGTGGATTTCCTTAGTCTTCCACAGGTGATAAAATTATGGCCAGTGAATCCGGCATCACCAAAGTTATATCACCTGTGAAAGACTAAGGAAATCCTGAAAACATGACCTGTTGGGGGGTCTTGAGGACCGTGCTTGAGAAACACCGTCTTAAAGGGGTACTCCGGTGTAAAACTTTATTTATGCTTTTAAATCAACTGGTGCCAGAAAGTTAAACAGATTTGTACATGACTTCTATTAAAAAATCTTAATCCTTCCAGTACTTATTAGCTGCTGAATACTACAGAGGAAATTATTTTCTTTTTGGAACACAGTGCTCTCTGCTGACATCTCTGTCCATTTTAAGAACTGTCTAGAGTAAGAGAAAATCCCCATAGCAAACATATGCTGCTCTGGTCAGTTCCGAAAATGGACAGAGATGTCAGCAGAGAGCACTGTGCTCATGATTCAGCAGAGAGCTCTGTGTTCCAAAAAGAAAATAATATCCTCTGTAGTGTTCAGCAGCTAATAAGTACTGGGAGGATTAAGATTTTCTAATAGAAGTAATTTACAAATCTGTTTAACTTTCTGGCACCAGTTGATTTAAAAAAAAATAAAAAAGTTGTCCACCAGAGTACCCCTTTAAACATTTACTACAAGCGACCTACCAGTACCAATGGTCTGCGGTTCAGATCACTTATTTAATTATTACCCTTACTACCTCCATTTCCATTATTATTCAGCTAAATTATGCTAAATAGCCTTTTATTTAAAATCACCAGTATCATGGGTGGGACGTATTTCTGTAGTCAAAATGATGGTGGTTACCTAAGATAATTTATTACTAATGATGGTTACCTAAGATTCTTTATTACTATCGGAACTTGCTGGTACCTGTTTCTAAATATAGAATACGTATATTACAAAAGCTAATTATTAAATTGATTTAGCAAAATCAAAAATCTAGGGTATCAGCAAGGTTGTTATACCTCCCAAAGGAGGGTATGGATGTCCTGATTTATAAAGATATTACTATGCAACACTTCTAGACCAAACCCAATATTAGTGGTATAACGACTATTCTAAACAATGGGTGGAAATTTAATCTGAATTAGTCCCTGAGGGTTCTTTAAAAGAGACACTTTGGTCATCTAGATTGTGCACTGGCCCCTCTGTATCCTCATATCCCACAGTGACAGCGACACTCCAGACCTGGACGCTCCCAATGGTTAGAGACTTTCTTTTGCCTTTGACCATTAGTGATCTCCCTTTGACTGTCATTCACATTCAGAATCCGATATTGAACTCTAATTAGGACAAATGGATGAGATAAGGCATTACCACATATGCTGACATGATGGGCGAAACGGGACTTATGTTATTTGAACACCTTAAGCGAAAATACAACCTCTTCTCTGTTGACTTCTATAAATATCTGCAACTACGACACTTAACCTCTGCTCTTACTTTTCCAACAAATGCTTTATCCTTATTACCTAAGCATTTATTCTTTGCTTCAAAAAATCTTGAAAGGGGAACATCTAGAATTTACCAGTCTTTAATTAACGAACAACTCCACTTATGTACCAGATGGGAAGCCGATATAGGACGCCCTTTCTCAGATTCACAACAGACCTATGCATTTAACCTCAGCTCTAAAATTCTCTCATGTGTTTGCCATTGTTGTGTATGTTGTTACACAACTCGTTGGGGTGATCGGCTTTCATGCCTTCCCTTTTATATTGTGTTTTATCTCTTCTAATACACCATGGAGCGCTCTTACTTTTACATTAACCTGTTTAGTGGCATTTTATTAAAGTATGCAGTATTTGATCACAGTTTGGCACTGTATGTGCTATATAGTGTAGTTCTAAGCACTTTGTGTACCATTTGGCATCCTATGAGTATTGCATCATGATAAAGTGGCATAAGGACTCTCCATGGCTCTTGTCTCTGGCACTAGGTTGGCACCGTATTCCTGGGTAAGAATAGCACTCTGTGGGAACTGTGTGACCAAAATATGGTACTATGTGTGTGATGTATAACTATTTTGGTAAAATATGCCCCTCTTTTTAGAGTGTGATAAGTTTTGCTTGTACAGATCTCCAAACCTTATGCTTCCCTTCATGTAGCACTCACGCTCTTTGGCAGTCCCATAGAGTGAATGGAGCAGCAGCGTACATATTTGACCGCCATCCTACTTGGGGTACAATGGACTCCTGATCTCATGATAGGTGGTGTTCCTGGTTGTTAGAACCCCACGGATTAGATAGCATGTGGATTGGGGATAATATCAAATTTTTTGACATAAAGGGGTGGTCCAGTGAAAAACAACTTCTTCACACTCCACAGGATAGGAGATAAATGCCTGATCGCTGGGGGTCCGACCACTGTGACCCGATGTGATCTCCTGAACCTGTCTCAGCTCTCTGAAAGGAGCGTGCGCTGTCTGCGCTCAAATTATCCTCTTTGGGAGTGCCAAAGAGATCCAGGAGATCCGAAAGCTGGGCCCCGTGCAGAAGATCATGGGGGGTCCAAGAGGTCAGACTCCCAGCGATCAGACACTTATCACTTATCCTGTTCTAACCTGTGACTGTCAGGGCATGATGGGAGTTGTAGTATTAATCTTTATTAGTGTACACATGTTAAAATGAAAGGAAAATATATGAAGGACATTGCTAACCTACAGTGCACCTGCCACCCTCTAGCAACAATGATTAAAACATCAAATGAACTAGCCCCCCTGACATGTTTTACATAGTTCATAAGGTTGAAAAAAGACCAAAGTCCATCAAGTTCAACCTGTATCCCTAATGAGTCCCTACTGAGTTGATCCAGAGGAAGGCAAAAAACCCTCATACTAGAGGTAGAAAGGAATTCCTGACTCCAAATATGGCATCAGAATAAATCCCTGGCTCAACGTTCTGTCCCTATAAATCTAGTATACATAACCAGCGATTTTATTATTCTCCAAAAATGCATCCAGACCCCTTTTGAATTATTTTACAGAGTTCCCCATGACCACCTCCTCTGGAAGAGAATTCCACAGTCTCACTGCTCTTACAGTAAAGAACCCCCATCTGTGCTGGTGTAGAAACCTTCTTTCCTCTAGACGTAGAGGATGCCCCCTTGTTATAGATACAGTCCTGGGTATAAATAGATCATGGGAGAGATCTCTGTACGGTCCCCTGATATATTTATACATAGTTATTAGGTCGCCCCCAGCCTTCTTTTTTCTAAACTAAATAACCCTAATTCTGATAATCTTTCTGGGTACTGTAGTCCTCCCATTCCATGTATTACTCCGGTTGCCCGTCTTTGAACCCTCTCCAGCTCCACTATATCTTTCTTGTACACTGGTGCCCAGTACTGTACACAGTATTCTATGTGTGGTCTGACTAGGGATTTGTACAGCGGTAGAATTATTTCCTTGTCATGGGCATCTATGCCCCTATTGATGCACCCCATGATTTTATTTGCCTTGGCAGCAGCTGCCTGACACTTGTCACTACAGCTACATTTAATGTTAACTAAAACTCCCAAGACCTTTTCCACATCAGTCGTCTCAAGTGTGCTCGCATTTAATACATAATCCCAGCACGGATTTTTCTTCCCCATGTGCATTACCTTACATTTATCAGTGTTGAACTTCCCAGTTCCCAGCCCAAACCTCCAACCTATCCAGATCCATTTGTAACAGTGCACTGTCCTCTATAGTGTTTACCGCTTTACAGAGTTTGGTATCAATAGCAAAGATTGCTACATTACTATTCAACCCCTCTACAAGGTCATTAATAAATATATTAAATAGAACAGGACCCAAGACGGACCCCTGTGGTCCCCACTTGTAACAGTCACCCAATCAGAATAAGTACCATTAATAACAACCCTCTGTTTCCTATCACTGAGCCAGTTACTTACCCACTTGCACACATTCTCCCCCAGCCCAATCCTTCTCAATTTATGCACCAACCTTTAATGTAAAACCATATCAAATGCTTTGGAAAAATCCAGATATACGACATCCAGCGATTGCCCCTGGTCCAGTCTGGAGCTCACCTCCTCATAAAAACTGATCAGGTTAGTTTGACAGGACCGATCCCTCATAAATCCATGCTGATATGGGGTCATACATTTATTTTTATCAAGATACTCCAAAATAGCATCTCTTAGAAAACCCTCAAACAATTGACATACAACGGAGGTTAAACTAACAGGCCTATAATTCCTGGGGTCATCTTTTGACCCCCTTTTAAATATTGGCACCACATTTGCTATGCACCTGTCCTGGGGAACAGTTCCTGTTACTATAGAGTCCCTGAATATTAAAAATCGGGGTCTGTCTATTACATTATTTAATTACTTTAGAACACGGGGTGAATGCCATGTGGACCTGGTGATTTGTCTATTTTGATTTTTTTGTAGGCGGTACTGTACTTCTTCCTGGGTTAGACAGGTGACCTGTACTGGGGAGTTTACCTTATCTCACTGTATTTCACCTGGCATTTCATTTTCCTCTGTGAACACAGTGGAGAAGAATTTGTTTAATACATTTGCTTTTTCCTGATGCCGTTTATAATTTCTTCCTCATCATTTTTTAAAGGGCCTACGCTTTCATTTTTGACCTTTTTGCTATTTATATAGTTAAAGAACATTTTGGGGTTAGTTTTACTCTCTTTGGCAATGAGTCTTTCTGTCTCTATTTTTGTGGCTTTATCTTTTTTTTTTTTTTTACATATTTTACATTTACAGCTTTTTAATGCTTCTTCACTGCCGTCCTGTTTTAGCAGTTTAAATGCTTTATTTTTGTCATTTATTGCCCCCTTAACATTTTTACTCATCCATATTGATTTTCATTTATTCCTGACCCTTTTATTCCCATAAGGTATATACATCTTACAGTGAGAATTTAAGATATTTTAAAAGTCTCCCATTTAGTGTCGATGTTCTTGTTTTTGAGGACAATATCCTATTTTATATTGTTAAGAGCTTCTCCGAATTGATCAAACTTTGCCTTCCTAAAGTTCATTGTTTTTGTGGCCCCTCGAGAGATTCCCTTATTGAAGAACAAGTTATAATGTATTAAATTATGGTCACTATTTCCTAGGTGTCCTTCTACTTGCACATTAATTACTCTATCAGGTCTGTTGGTTAATATTAAGGGACAGATAATTGTCTTTAGCTATAGTCAGAAACCTGTTTCCTTTATGAGATTCACAGGTCTCAGTCTCTCAGTTTATATCAGGATAGTTAAAGTCCCCTATTATATATTTGGTGGCTTATAACAAACCCCTATCTCCATATATTTCTACCCATAATCACTCCACATTATCATTTCCCTCCCATATATCCTCCCGCAGTGCGGCCTTCAGACTGGACCTTACATAAAGACAAACTCCTCCCCATTTCGTTTTCTCCGATCCTTCCTGAATAGACTATAACCTTGTATGTTGACCGCCCAGTCACAGCTATCGTCCAACCAAGTCTCTGTTATACCCACTACGTCATAATTCTCCTCAGACATTATCAACTCCAGTTCGTCAGTTTTATTGGTCAGACTTCTGGCATTAGTCAACATGCAATTCAATGGTGTGTGTTTTTTTTCTTCCTATGAAGCCTATCCCTATTAACTATTCTAACCCCTCCCTACGCTCCACCCCCCAGGTACATTAATAAGTTCCCCCCTCTATCTACACTATCTTCCCCCTCTATGTTGTAGGTAACCCTCCCCCCAGTCCCTAGTTTAAACACTCCTTCAGCCTTCTAGCCATCTTCTCCCCAAGCACAGCTGTACCCTCCCCATTGAGGTGCAGCCCGTCCCTACGGTAGAGCCGGTATCCTACAGCTAAGTCGGCCCAGTTCTCCATGAACCCAAACCCCTCCTTCCTACACCAGCTGCTGAGCCACTTGTTTACCTCCCTGATCTCCCGCTGCCTCTCTGGTGTGGCTCGTGGTACAGGTAATATTTCAGAGGTCCTTGCCTTAAGCTTGCGGCCTAAGTCCCTGAAATCATTTTTAAGGACACTCCACCTACCTCTTACTTTGTTTTTGGTGCCAATATGTACCATGACTGCTGGGTCCTCTCCAGCCCCACCCAGCAACCTGTCAACCCAATCTGCGATGTGCCGAACTCGAGTGCCAGGAAGACAACACACTGTTCAGCGATCCCGGTCTGGCCTGCCCTGCACTCCTCCTTCACTCCTTACTGTAGCAGATACCCCCTGGCAGTCAGAGGCAGTATCTTGCTGCAGTACTACTAGCTCTGAAATGGCATCCCCCTCATCTGACAACCGGGCAAACTTGTTGGGGTGTACCAGTTCAGGACTAGCCTCCCTGACACTTTTCACTCTACCCCTTTTTCTAACTGTAACCCAGCTATCTGCCTGACTGTCCTGCACCTCCGTCCCACTATCCTCCCCCACCTCTACCACAGAGAGTACTTGCTCAGTGAGCAGGAGACTCCTCTCCAAGTTGTCAATGCCTCTCAGTATTGCCAGTTGCTCCTCTAGATCCAGGATCTGGGCTTCCAAATGAACAACTCGCACACATCTCACACAACAATATGCACCCTCAAACTGCTGTTCAAGGATTGCATACATTGTACAAGATGCACACTGGACTGCATTTTCCAACATGGAGGCAATCTAGTTACAGGTATTTCACAGATTAACAGCCAAAAGTTAAAGTCTCTACAGTGTAAGGAAAGTAACACTCACAGCGATCTCAAACTCCGGCTTTCAAACTTCTGTCTTACAACTCTCTTTCAGCTACCTCTCTTCCAAAGCAACACTCAAACAGTCCCAGACTAAGATTTAGGCACCTGTGACCAATCTACCCCTCCCCCTAGAGGCAGAGTAAAGAAAAAAAAAGTGAAAAGGGATCAGTGATCCCTCTATGTGCAAATGTAAGTACTCACACAAGTCACTCCAACTCCACAGATTCATTCCGCACAGCAATTATCTCTCTGTTTTATAACTCTCTAGAGGCAGAGTAGAGAAAAAAAACATTAGTCTAGACCTCTGAGGAAGCTCTGTTATGCGAAACATGTCGGGGGGCTAGTTGATTTGGTAATTCAATCATTGTTGCTAGAGAGTATACATTTTTTTTTTAAATCAGAAATTTTTATTGACCTTTCCACATTATAGAAACAAACAACAAAACAAAACCCCAAACCCCTCCCCCACCCACACAAAATACCCACCCACTACCCCCAAGTCCCGTGTCCTACCCACACATAAGAATAAGTATAAAATTTCAATTAGAAAAATTGTGCAATAACGCGATAGAGTGCATAGACGTAGTACAGTCAGAGCGTAAAAAGTAGAATTAAATAATCCACAACAAAAGAGAAGGGTCACAATCCCAAAGAGTCTATAGAAAGCTCACCCATAGAAGATTACACAAAATCCCAGGTAGAGCCCAAGTCAGAAGCAGAGAAAGAGTCTCACACTCCCGAAGCAAGGCAGCATATCGAACAAACACAGGACTAAGATACACAGACAACAAAGGCGACACAGGAAAAACAACGGGAAACAGAGACAGACAAATCATCTCCCACCCCCAACAATACTTCCATAGGGGTTCTCCGCAAATACATGGAAGGTAAACCTGGAGTATCGATCCATGGTCCCCAAATAAGTTCAAATTTATGCATGGCTTTCCTTTTAAGATAAACACCCTTCTCTAACCTGATGATATGGTTTAATTTTGTGACGGGCTTGGATATAGTAGGCGGAGAGGCCCTCAGCCAGTGTTGTGCAATTACGAGCCTGATATAAGATTCTACTGGTACCAATATACAAACCCCCATCCTCATCCAAACCATCTAAGTGTCCCAAGATACACTACTAGGCAGACAAATGGAATGGACAACCAAAAACTCTCCGTAACAGCTGTGCCAAATGAGCCCAAAACTGCGTTAGATAAGTACAGTCCCACATCAAATGAAATAAATGGGCATCAGGCAGAGAGCATCTGGGACAGCAGGAATCCGGTTGCACCCCAATTCAATGTAAGAATACAGGAGAGCGATACACCCGATGTATCAAGAAAATTTGGGTCACCCGGTGAGCCTCGGACACGGCAAGGCACGGGGTCATAGTCAGGATCTGTGCCCATTGTTCATCTGACAGGGGACCCACATCCGCCTCCCATTTTTCCTTAACATGGAGGGGGTAAGCCTCATGGTAAGAAAACAACAGTTCTTTATACAACACTGATATCAGTCCTTTAGTAGAGACCCGAGTGAACAAGTCATTCACTACCAGCGAGGAACCGACAGTCAAGTCACCCGCTCGTGACTGCACATCTAGTGCTGCAGGTATCGGAAAAAAAAGGATGTGGTAAATCAAAGTCCCCCTGCAGCTGAGCAAATGACTTCAGCGTCCGGCCATCATACAACTGGGAGAGATACAAAATCCCATAAGAGAGCCACAAAGCAATATCAGGCAGAAAATCCAATTCTGGAACATGTGGGTTATACCACAACGGAGAGGATGTCACAAAAACAGGATAATTCAGGAGAGACTTAAATTTCAACCACACTTTACAGAGAAGGATAAAAGTAGGAGGGAGGTCAGGGGGGCATGTCTGCGCTGCCATTTCCGATACGCTGTGAAACTAGGGCTCCTGTGCGACCCATGGTGTCTAGCTGAGCCCATCCATTCAGCTGCTGAACCTGTGAGGCCAAAAAATATAACCATGGGCTAGGAATGGACGCTGCAGCGTTTCAAGACGGATTCTAGCTGACTTACCATTCCAAATAAGTTCTCTAAATAGAGACTGGATCCTATGAAAAAACTACATAGGAATCCAAACAGGAGTGTTATGCAAAATATACAAAAATTGGGGCATAAGAATCATTTTAACTAGGTTAGACCTGCCTATCATGGAAAGGGGAAGCTTGCACCACATGTGCATCTTTCGGGAACTACGCTCCAGCGAGTATACATTTTAACTTGAAATGTAATGTTTTAGTTGGGGGCTGTAATGAGGGGTTTTTGTGCCTTTTGGGCATTTGTGATTCTGGAATCGATATACCCTTGACCCTGACAGGGTACGTTTTGTGAACTCAATGATAAATCTGTATTCTGTAACCTAGTGTTTCCCAACCAGAGTGCCTCCTGCTGTTGCAAAACTACAACTCCCACTATGCCCAGACAGCCAAAGGCTGTTCGGGCATGCTGGGAGTTGTATTTTTGCAACAGCTGGAGGCACCCTGGTTGGGAAACATTGCTGTAGCCTCTTACAGACACATCACATTACCCTATGTTAGCTTGTGATCTGGCTCCAGTTTATTGCAGGTAATAGAACATATTGATAGCAGGAGGATGAGGCAGAAGCTGTCAGAAAACATGGCTGTCAAGGCTAATAAAACCGCGCTTCCCGTTGCATATCTAAGTTGTAATTCTCCATTATGTTGCTAAGCAACTCTCTTATAATGACCTTCAGAGAATTGCCGTCTTTTGTGTGCTTGGTGCCGGAAATGTTTGTATGTTATGGGTGACCCAGGTGACATCATGGCATTCTTTATTAATCCTATAGATAGAGTTCATCGTATTGTGTAAACACAGACTAATGGAAATCATTTACATGTGTTCTGCCCACGTGTTACGATGGGAATGTGTTTACATGAGTCGATTTTGCCTACTCAAGTCAAGAACTGCACCGAAAGGCGAAAACGGTTTTTCTTCAATTTGCTGCGTTATTTGTCGTGTGAAAAACATGCAAAATAAATGATTGTGATGTAAAAAAAAAATGGAAATCCCAAAACATCGGAAATTTGCTGTTTATTTTATTTTTATTTGTGGTCAAAAACGTCTTATTTAGTGGACTTGTTTGCAATTCTAAGGGGTCCTTCACACTATGGAATTTCCGAGTGTAGAGCTTTTGCTCGGAAATTCTGGTGTAACAGCTTCCCATTGTTTTCAATACTGGTCGCACAGTGCCCACTGCAGAATTTTCGCCGCAGAAATTTCAGATTTGAATATGTTCTATTTTTACGCGCAGACTGCATTGCCTTAAAAGGGGACGGTAGTCATAGCACCGTCTGATTTTGACAGTGCCTGTTGCCCACGGAATCTCCACCTTAATTTTGTAGTGTGAATGGGCCCTTTCTCTTCACACTGATGCAGGGTTGACTTCAATCAGTCATAACATTAAGGCTAGGTTCACACTACGGAATTTCTGGGCAGAATTTCTGCGGGAGATCGAGCCGGCGGCGCTAGGACCGAGCAGACTGTATTCCTGCCCCCCATAGACTGCAATGCATTTCTGGGTGGATCTTTTGGGAGATCTGCTCAGAAATGCATTGCCATCTATGGGGACGGCAATGTAGACCGCGCGGTCCTAGTGCCGCCGGCTCGATCTCCGGCAGAAATTGTACCCAGAAATTCCACAGTGTGAACCTAGCCTAAAACCCCAGACAGGTGAAGTGATTAACATATCTAGTGACAATGGCGCCTGTCTGGGGTCGGGATATATTAGGCAACAAGTGATCAGCCAGTTCTTGAAGTTTAAATGTTGGAAGCAGGAAAAATGGGCAACTGTAAGGATCTGAGCGACCTAGGCAGGGGCCGAATTGTGATGGCAAGAAGACAGGGTCAGAGCATCTCCAAAATGTCAGGTGTTGTGGGGTGTTCCCCGTATGTAGTGTTTTTATTATATTCCAAGAATGGTCCAGGGTAGGACAACTGGTGAACCAACGACAGGGATATGGGTCCCCCAGACTCTTAGGCTAGGTTCACACAGTGGAATTTCTGGGCAGAATTTCTGCTGGAGATCAAGTCGGCGGCACTAGGACCGCACAGACTACATTGCCGTCCCCATAGATGGCAATGCATTTCTGAACAGATCTTCCAGAAGATCCACCCAGAAATGCATTGCAGTCTATGGGGGCAGCAATGCAGTCTGCTCGGTCCTAGCGCCGCCGGCTCAATCTCTGGCAGACATTCTGCCCAGAAATTTTGCAGCGTGAACCTAGCCTTAGGGTCTATTTACACAACGGAATTTCTTCTTGCAGAATTCCGCCTCAAATTAAAGCCCATAGACTTCTATTGGATTCCACTCTCCCCTTCACTTTTCTGAAGTGTGAATGGGAGTGCGGAATCCCATTGAAGTCTATGGGCTTTAATTTGAGGCGGAATTCTGCAAGCAGAAATTCCGCCGTGTGAATAGACCCTTAGGCTAGGTTCACACTGCGGAATCTCCGGCAGAAAATTTCCGCCCAGAGATTCCGAATCAGTCGGCGCTAGGACCGCGCGGACACTGCAGTCTCCAATAGACTGCAATGTGTTCCGCAAGTATTTCCGCCTGATGAATGAGCAGCGCCATTCTACAGGTGGAAATTTCTAAGCGGATTTTCCGTTCAAAAATTCCGAAGTGTGTATTTGTGAATGGAAACCCAATCACTATACTATATATTTTAGTAAGCGTAATTTCCGTAGTGTGAACTTAGCCTTATAGTATAGGCGGTGAAGGTTTAGGCTGTCCGGTCTGATCCCACTGAAGACCTGCTGTAACCCAAATTGCTGAAAAAGTTTGTCTTGGCTTTTTTTCTTTTCTAGAAAGGTGTCAGGGTTCACAGCGCATTGTAACTGGATGCATATAAGGTTGTGTAGCTGCAGATCAATGCTGATCCCTGTTCAACCTAAAGAAAAATACCTACAATGAGCGTGTGAGAAAAAGAACTGGACCATGGAGCAATGGAAGAAGATGGCCTTGTCTGATAAATCATGTTTTTCACAGCATATGGATTGTCCGTTTGTGAGCTTGCTTTGTCCATATAAGGATGAGCATGAGTGGCAAGCCAACAATGCATCATGGGCAACCTAGGGTCCTGGATCATGTGGATGTTACTGTGACACATACCATCTAAACCAGTGTTTTCCAACCGGGGTGCCGCCAGCTGTTGCAAAACCACAACTCCCAGCGTGCCCGGACAGCCGAAGGCTGTCCGGGCATGCTGGGAGTTGTAGTTTTGCAACAGCTGGAGGCACCCCGGTTGGGAAACACTGATCTAAACAATATAGACCATGTCCCTGAAAGAGGAAAAAAAAAATATATATAAATTGCGCACATTTGTGGGGCAATAATTGTAACCGTGTTAAACTGACATGCTGAATGTATTCTCTGGGTCAATACGATTTCCAAATTTTTGATAATTTTTTATTCTAGTCTTACAATAAAAAACAAATCTGCCCATTGCCATGTTTTCACCCCTACATAACTTTTTATTTTTCCTCCTAGAGAGCTGTGTGAGGATTGTTTGTTTATTTTGCACTGTGAGCTGTAGTTTTTACTGCATAGTACTGACTTTTTGGTTGTTTTTATTACCGTATTTTTCGCCGTATAAGACGCACTTTTTCTTCCCCAAAACTGGGGGGGAAAAGTCGGTGCGTCTTATACGGCGAATACACCCCTATCGCGGCGGTCCCTGCGGCCATCAACGGCCGGGACCCGCGGCTAATACAGGACATCACTGATCGTGGTGATGCCCTGTATTAACCCTTCAGACGCGGCGATCAAAGCTGACCGCCACGTCTGAAGGGAAAGTGACACTAACCTGGCTGCTCAGTTGGGCTGTTCGGGACCGCCGCGGTTTCACCGCCCGACTGAATAGCCGGGTTAGTGCTTACAGGACACCAGGAGGGACCTTACCTGCCTCCTCGGTGTCTTCTCCGTTCAGGGATCTCCTGTATGGCCGGCGCTCTCTTTCCTCGTCATCACGTCATCGCGTACGTGCGTCGGCGTGCGTAACGACGTGATGGCGGCGACAGAGAGCGAGGATACCCGGCCGGCAGCAGAGACGTTCCGGAGCGACGGGGACGCGGCGACAGCGATAGAGCGACATCCAGGGCAGCGGTGACGGGTCCAGAGCGGCGGGGACACGTGAGTATTACCTCCTATGCAGTGGTCTTCAATCTGCGGATCTCCAGATGTTGCAAAACTACAACTCCCAGCATGCTCGGACAGCAAATGGCTGTCCGGGCATGCTGGGAGTTGTAGTTTTGCAACATCTAGAGGTCCACAGGTTGAAGACCACTATTGGGTTCAAAATCTTTATTTTTTTATATTTTGCCCCTAAAAATTGGGTGCGTCTTATACGCCGGTGCGTCCTATTGGATGAAAAATACGGTAATTCTTTTTTCCTGGGATGGAAGCAAACATCAGCAATTTTTGAGGCTGGGATTTTTTTTTTTTTTTTTTTGCATTTATGTTGTTTACTGTACAGAATCAGTAATGGATAATTTATTAATTTTCGGACAATTCTGCATGTGGAGATAGCGAATATGTTTATTTAATTTATTTGTTTATATTTATTTATTTTTTCCTTTTTTTTGTTGAAAAAGGGGAGAGATTAGAGTTTTTATTAGGGGTTATTTTTTTTAAACTTTTTCTTTTTTTCTAAACCTTTCATGTAGAGGACTGTAGGTTATCTATAGTGAGCTAAAGGTTTTTCCATGTTATGTACACTTACTGCCCTCTAGTGGTGACAATGGAAATTACGGTTTTTCTGACTTTTTTTTTTTGGAGAGGTGGATAAATGGATTCCACACAGGGTGATCACACTGTTAACCTTTTATTCTAAAACAGTGTTTTTTCAAACAGTGTGTCTCCAGCTGTTGCAAAACTACAACACCCAGCATGCCCGGACAGCAGAAAGCTGTCCGGGCATGCTGGGTGTTGTAGTTTTGCAACAGCCGGAGACACACTGTTTGGAAAGCACTGTTCTAGGCAGTGACACAGATTCATAAGAAGTCACTTATTCCTAAATTATTCCTCTCCATCTGTGGCCTACGGCTATCAGGGCATGATGTGAGTTGTAGTTTTAGAGAGCCAGGTGTTATGCCATAGCTCCCACAGCATTAGGAAACAATCCACTGAATCTAGTGGGTCTAATAGACGAACAGTGCAACATGTAACCTAGAAAATATCTAGTGTGAACAGAGCCTAAAAACGTATTAGGTCATTAAGGACATAGGGGGAGATTTATCAAAACCTGTCCAGAGGAAAAGTTGTTGAGTTGCCCAAAGCAACCAATCAGATCACTTCTTTCATTTTTGAAAACTCAAAAAAACTTTGGGCAACTCAGCAACTTTTCCTCTGAACAGGCCACTGGAAGGGGTACATTCTGTCCTTGGATCAGACAAAAGCGTTTGATCGAGTTAACCATGACTACCACTGGTCTGTTCTTCTAAAATATGGCCTACCCATGGGGTGGGGAGGGGGGTGTCTTGTTGATTGGCTTAAGACCTTGTATTTAGGGGCAGAGAGTTTCCCACTTATGAATGGTTGGTTTGGCCGCTCTTTTGAGGTTGGTTCTGGTGTCCGTCAGGGTTGTCCTTTAAGCCTGTTGCTGTATGTGTTTGAAATTAATCCTTACCTTAGGAGGATTGATTGTGGACCATTGGCGGTCCCAGATCTCTGAGGGGGGTAGTGTATGCCGATGATGTCATCGTGTTTGTCTCCTCACAAGAGGAGGGCCAATGGGTGATTTCAGAGATGGACCGCTACTCGGAGGCATCCGGGTCCAAGATCAATCGGGATAAGTGCGAGTGTCTCTGGCTGGGAGAGGTAGATCCTGGTTTTGATCTCCCAGATGCCCTTCTAGGGCCCCAGGAATCTGCAGAAGTTCTCGGCATAGAATTTGGCCTAGGGGATTACCCCAAACAAAACTGGGACAGCAAGCTCAAGATCGTCGCTCAGAAGGTGGATCAGTGGAAGGGTTGGTCTTTGAATCTCCGGGAAAGGGTTAACCTGATATAAACATTCCTGCTTTCTTTGCTGATATATCTGGGCAGTGTATGCATGTTGCCGGAACCTCTCTGGACCCGGGTCTACGGTGTGTTCTTCCAAATGTTATGGGGGAATAGACTGAACCTAGTGAAGAGGGAGGTTACTTACTGTACGAGGAGACTAGGGGGGGGGGTGGTATGGTCAACCTCATGGTATTCCTAGTGAAGTGTAGGGGATGGTTTTGGCCTTTCTTCCAGGAACGGGAGACAGGAGGGCAAGTGAAGGATCTTCGCACACCACACGGGCATCTCCCGGCTTATGCTACCCCGGTTCTGAAGGTTATTCGTCAGTGGGGTCTGGAGATGTGGGATATTAGGACTCTGTTGAGGAAATTCCTTGACAAGAGGGTCCTGTCTTCTCATTTCCAGAGGCCATTGGTGCTCAAGGATCGCCCGGGATCTGGAGATTGGTTTAGGGCTTTTTGAATTCTATCAGGATCCCCTTGAAGTTTTGGGACTTGACTTGGCGCTGCTTCCATGGGAAACTGTGTGTGAGGAACAATCTGAAGTGCAGGAGCTCTGTGGACCGAGGATGTCCCCGTGAAGAGTGGGGAGGCATGCTGGAAAGCATGGAGCATTTTCTGCTTCATTGTCCCTTTAACACAGAGGTTTACACCAGGGTGGGCATTTCCATTGGTTGGCCTAGTCTGGCCAGTCTCTCCTGTGCGGAATGGGCCTATGGGGCATTCAGGAACCTTGGAGGCTGGGACCGGTGCATTTTATTCCTGGTTAGCTCAGTCGTCAAGCACTACACGTAGAACGCACTGTGTTTAGTGTTGACGCAGTGTAAAATCCTCACTGTGGATGAGGCGGTTAGGAACATACTGGGTGACCTGGTGAAGGTGCGTTCTCTGGAGTATGAGAGGCTGGGTGCTGGCAGGGCTTCTCGTCTGTGGAGGGGCTCTGCCTTTAAAGTACCTGTTGTCTCCTTCCCTGTTGGTGGGCTGATGCCAACACATTAGTCTTTTTGTTTTGAGCTGTAAATATAGGGTTTGCAAGCACTGAACGTGGGTTTTAGGGGTTGTGTGTGACTGAAAAGTCTCATTGTTGTTTGGTTTGTATAGTTTTTACTGTTTTTGTATATATTTGTTCTATATATTTGTAATGTTTTATATTTTTAAATAAAAGACCAACAGAAATAATGCCAGTAATCCCTAGATATGAATGTGTCACATATATATATATATATATATATATATATATATATATATATATATATATATATATATATGAATGTGTCACCTTATCACATTTTTTATTTTATTTTAGATATATAACGGCTGGGGTGCAGCAAAAGGTCTACAGGTCCACAGGTCTACAGTGTTATTACTCTTATTACAGAAGTATTGCCCTGTTCTGTACTAGCATGTGTACCCCTAATGGTAAAGTCTTATAGCGGAACTCAAATAGTCATACTTGTTTGAACAGACTGTGTATAAATCAATAGTACATGTGAATATATGTAGCTTTGCAGTATAAATATCAGATAAAAGACTTTCTCAAGTTCTCTTCTAGCTCCCACACCCTACTAATTCTATCTCGAATTGGTACAGCTCACTTAGGGATCAGATTACTGTAACTCATAAAAGTCTATAGAGATGGGAGGGGGGGGGGGGTTTACTGGAAAGAGACAGAGGCAGACACTGAGACATCAAAGACCTCACTCCAGTACTTAATGGATCGCTTACACTGCTCAGTACTGCTCTATAATGTCCTCCATTCTGCTTCTAGTGATGTGCTATAGACATCATAGAGCAGGCATACGCAACCTTCGGCACTGCAGATGTTTTGGACTACATCTCCCATGATGCTTTTGCAGGATTTTGGCTAAAAGAGCATCATGGGAGATGTAGTCCAAAACATCTGCAATGGCGAAAGTTGCCTATGCCTCTCATACAAGTTAGTCTCCACCCACTAGCTTAGGGACAACTAAAAAGAAATGAAAGATGGAACCTGAAAAAGGAGAAATCTGGTGAAAAATTACAAAAAACATCCCGCCTTTTTCCACAAACAGCAATACAGCAGGTTTTATGGGACTTTTGGCCTGTCATGAGAATTGGTTATCCATACATTGTGTTGTTGCCGTGCGGGGTTACTTCAGCTCAGCTCCTATTCTTTTGAATCTAGCATCTTAAAGGGGTATTTCAGGCAAAAACTTTTTTTTATATATCAACTGGTTCCGGAAAGTTAAACAGATTTGTAAATTACTTCTATAAAAAAATCTTAATCCTTACAATAGTTATTAGCTTCTGAAGTTGAGTTGCTGTTTTCTGTCTAACTGCTTTCTGATGACTCACGTCCCGGGAGCTGTCCAGCTCCTATGGGGATATTCTCCCATCATGCACAGCTCCCGGGACGTGACATCATCATTGAGCAGTTAGACAGAAAACTTCAGAAGCTAATAACTATTGGAAGGATTAAGATTTTTTAATAGAAATAATTTACAAATCTGTTTAACTTTCCGGAGCCAGTTGATATATATATAAAAAAAAGGTTTTATAAAATATATATAAAAGTTTTTGCCTGGAATACCCCTTTAAGTACATGTCTTGGAATGTCCACAGTGGAAATTCCGTAGTGTGAATGTTGCAGCAAAATCCCATTAAAGGGGTTATCCAGGAAAAAACTTTTTTTTTATATATATATATCAACTGGCTCCAGAAAGTTAAACAGATTTGTAAATTACTTCTATTAAAAAATCTTAATCCTTTCAGTACTTATGAGCTTCTGAAGTTTAGGTTGTTCTTTGCTGTCTAAGTAATCTCTGATGACACGTGTCTCGGGAACCGCCCAGTTTAGAAGAGGTTTGCTATGGGAATTTGCTTCTAAACTGGGCGTTTCCCGAGACAGGTGTCATCAGAGAGGATTTAGACAGAAAAGAACAACCTTAACTTCAGAAGCTCATAAGTACTGAAAGGATTAAGATTTTTTTTATAGAAGTAATTTACAAATCTGTTTAACTTTCTGGAACCAGTTGATATATAAAAAAAAAAAAGTTTTTTTCCTGGAATACCCCTTTAAAAACAATGGAGGCTGCTGCACTGGTATTTCTGCTCGGAACATGTGTAGTGTGAAGGAGGCCTTTGTGTTAGCTAATGTAACATTCAGTATGATGATTTGTTGCACATCTTCTTATATCTGGCTGCCTATATCTATGGTTTATACATACTGTATAGTGGTAGCATGATATGAGCTGCTGTTCTTCCAGCACCTATTTGACTCCTTGCTTCTTTGCAGCCTGGCGAGCAGTGACATGGGATAGATATGCCAGGGTATAGCACATTGCCCACTGCAGAAGATGGACATGCTGGACAGACAGAAAGTAAAGAGGCTGCGGCTGGACCAGATCTGTGAAGGTGAGCAGATCCCATTTGTCTTATGTAAATCAATTACAAACATAGGATCTCTGCCAGGCTGTATCTTCTTATAAAAGGTTTCAGGGCTTGGAAGGATTTTAGAAGAAATAGAAAAAGAACATAAACTGCCCCAGCAATGAAGCGTTGTCACAAGCAATTTGTATACTTCTATTTGTAATTAACTTTTTGTAATACCCTCCTGTCATTGTCCTTTGTTGCAGGGAAGTAAATGTGCAGAAAAAAAACAATGATCCAGCATTTGAAAACAACAGCTTTATTGAAGATCACTTGACGCTGTTAAAACCGACCATACCCTCAGACGCGTTTCGAGCGCATGCGCTCGAAACGTGTCTGAGGGTATGGTCGGTTTTAACAGCGTCAAGTGATCTTCAATAAAGCTGTCGTTTTCAAATGCTGGATCATCGTTTTCTTCTGCACATATATAAACCGACCATACCCACAGACGCGTTTCGAGCGCATGCGCTCGAAACGCATCTGAGGGTATGGTCGGTTTTAACAGCGTCAAGTGATCTTCAATAAAGCTGTCGTTTTCAAGTGCTGGGTCATCGTTTTCTTCTGCACATATATAAACCGAACATGCCCGCAGACGCGTTTCGAGCGCATGCGCTCGAAACGCGTCTGGGGGTATGGTCGGTTTTAACAGCGTCAAGTGAGCTTCAATAAAGCTGACGTTTTCAAGTGCTGGGTCATCGTTTTCTTCTGCACATATATAAACCGACCATACCCTTCAGACGCGTTTCGAGCGCATGGGCTTGAAATGCATCTGCGGGTATGGTCGGTTTTAACAGCGTCAAGTGAACTTCAATAAAGCTGTCGTTTTCAAATGCTGGATCATCGTTTTCTTCTGCACATATATAAACCGACCATACCCTTCAGACGCGTTTCGAGCGCATGCGCTCGAAACGCGTCTGAGGGTATGGTCGGTTTTAACAGCGTCAAGTGATCTTCAATAAAGCTGTCGTTTTCAAGTGCTGGGTCATCGTTTTCTTCTGCACATATATAAACCGACCATACCCTTCAGACGCGTTTCGAGCGCATGCGCTCGAAACGCGTCTGTGGGTATGGTCGGTTTTAACAGCGTCAAGTGAACTTCAATAAAGCTGTCGTTTTCAAGTGCTGGGTCATCGTTTTCCTCTGCACATATATAAACCGACCATACCCTCGGACGCGTTTCGAGCGCATGTGCTCGAAACGCGACTGAGGGTATGGTCGGTTTTAACAGCGTCAAGTGATCTTCAATAAAGCTGTCGTTTTCAAGTGCTGGGTCATCGTTTTCTTCTGCACATATATAAACCGACCATACCCACAGACGCGTTTCGAGCGCATGCGCTCGAAACGCATCTGAGGGTATGGTCGGTTTTAACAGCGTCAAGTGATCTTCAATAAAGCTGTCGTTTTCAAGTGCTGGGTCATCGTTTTCTTCTGCACATATATAAACCGACCATACCCACAGACGCGTTTCGAGCGCATGCGCTCGAAACGCATCTGAGGGTATGGTCGGTTTTAACAGCGTCAAGTGATCTTCAATAAAGCTGTCGTTTTCAAGTGCTGGATCATTGTTTTCTTCTGCACATTGTTTGCCTTGCCGGGCACAGATCCGTGCACTGTATTGGAGTGGTGAGCTGGATTTTCTTCCATTTGATCTAGGGAAATATATGGTATTACATTTTGGGCTTTAAAAAGGGATAGGCCGACATTGTAATAGATGGACAGATTCCACCAACAGCTCTTACTTATAGCTCTCCATTTATAGAGGAGGCACCCCCAAAGGTCCCCCCCCCCCACCCCCATGATGTCCCTATGCTCTACCAGCAGAAAAAACATAGAAAAAAAACTGTATAATTTGTCAACACATCAATATCATCCCGACACAAAGAGTTCCAAAAGTGATTATGGTCTCAGTAAAAACAACACGTTTCAAGTTTCAATATAGAGAAACATTTTTCAAACTAACATGAGGCGGAACAAGTATCAAACAAAACAATTCTAGTTTAAAGGGGTATTCCAGGCAAAAAATTTTTTTTATATATCAACTGGCTCCGGAAAGTTAAACAGATTTGTAAATTACTTCTATTAAAAAATCTTAATCCTTCCAATAGTTATTAGCTTCTGAAGTTTTCTGTCTAACTGCTCAATGATGATGTCACGTCCCGGGAGCTGTGCATGATGGGAGAATATCCCCATAGGAACTGCACAGCTCCTGGGACGTGAGTCATCATTGAGCAGTTAGACAGAAAACAGCAACTCAACTTCAGACGCTAATAACTATTGGAAGGATTAAGATTTTTTAATAGAAGTAATTTACAAATCTGTTTAACTTTCCGGAGCCAGTTGATATATAAAAAAAAGTTTTTGCCTGGAATACCCCTTTAAATACAAGAAAACAAGCACCAAACCACAGGTGGAATGACCATTATTCGATAGTTTGCGCTATATTTCTGCAATTTTTCCAGTCATCTATATGGCAGTTTGGCGCATGTTTAGTATTTAAACTAAAGTATTCTCATCTGTCACATATTCTGTCTCTTTTAAGGGTTTTTTTTCATTGACTTTTTCATTGATGACAGTTTCCAGGATAAGCCACTAATTCTGATCAGTGAAGGGAAAACACTTGTGGTAAGCTGTAGGGATGTAGGGTGAACAGGGGTGTTGCATAGTAGTGATGCAGGGTATAGCATTAACCCTTGATTTTCGTGACGCCAGGGTGCGGGCTTCCTGTATGTATATGTCCTACCGCCACCCGTCGCACGAACGATAAGGAGGAATAAAGGGTTGTCCACAGCAGAAGTTGTAGTAAACTGGAAATAACTTTACTGCAGATTTTATGCAGATGATGATAACAAACAGTCTTTTACAAGAGGACCGTGATTTAGGCTCCTCACAGGTTGGCTGGGACTTTGTGGTGAAATACGCTTTGATTTTGCTGTACACTGTTCCACTGAATTTAGGGGTATGTTTAGGTTCAGTAGTCACGTAGGATTGATAAGATTAGAGTTGGATTAGCTCATGGTTTAGAAGGCTGCTGAAGTTGAAGGCTTCAGGCCTAGCTTGACTTGTAGCTGAAGATATAGATGTGCTTTCACTGAGATCCCAAGGGAAAGAGAGCGATTATTGGATACAGCGCCCTTATATACAGAAGGGGCAGGATCAAAGCTTATTGATTCCCAGACCTGTCGGTCCTGACCCAAAGCATTACGGTCACATCACATGACCCCATCACATGAACCAAAGGTCCTTGAACCTTGCATAACACAATTCACTAGTGATCACATGACCTAAGGTCCTATACATTTATTACACTAGGACAAAATATATTAAATATATACATTTTTGAGTAGCATTATGAGGCGACTAGGGGTTAACCCACCAGTAGAGCCCCGAAAGCATGGAGGAACTCTGACTGTGGGGACTTACGTCAAAGGTACGGGACCAAGTCCAGTACCGGGACACCACACACTAATGTGCAATACCCTGGCATATCTATTCCATGTCACTGCTTGCAAGGTAGCAAATAGATGCTGGAAGATCTGCAGCTCAGATCATGCTACCACTATACAGTTTGTATAAACAATAGATATAGGCAGCCAGTTATAAGATGTGCACACTCACAAACAGGTTCTGAATGTGCAACAGGACATCATATTCAGTGTTACAGTAGTTAACACCATGAATATATATTACATTGCACACGTTACTGAAGCTGACAAGACATAAACAAAAGAATTGGAGCTAAGTTGCAGTAACCCAGCACGGCCACTACACAATGTATGGCGCTGTCTGCTTCCTGCTCTCTGCCTTGGGTATTTGGGCTCCTAAGATGTGTGGGTCCCTGCTTCCCTTCTGTTTATTGCCTCTTAGTTCTTACATGTTCTCCCTGGAGGAAATATGCTCTCCGGCAATCACTCTTTGAGGTGGGTTACCACTGTGGCCAGACTGGCTGAGCCGGCATTACCTGCTGAGAAGCATGCAGCAGTGAGGACCAAGCGCAGCCTCAACAACAGCTATGAAAGAATTAGAACTGGTGGGTAAATGTGAAAATTTGAACCAATGGCAACTTTACCTTAATATACACGCAACGCATTTCAAGGCTGTTCCACGTAATAATGTAAGATAAATGCTTTTATTAATATACACGCAATGCGTTGTTTGTATATTAATAAAAGTATTGATCTTACAATATCTGAAGTTCTCCGTGGTTGATGCTTCGGCAGCGCGACTGAAGCTTACTTTCTCCTCCTCTCTGTCCGTATCATTTGTTTACACGCTAGCCAGCGTGGAAAGCTGCTGAAGCCGATGGTCTGTACATTACGCCCTCTGAGAGTTTTGTGCTTTTCTAAGGTGAGCAAGCTTCTTGGCAAATAGCTGAGTTTGCGTTAGCACCCTTATACTGAGATTCCACACAAGGGAGCGCTCCTGTGTTCTTTTTGTAGTTTTTTATTTTTGTATAAAGTAGAAACCGACAAAAGACTGTACAAACTGCAGAACTGTTCATGTGTCCACTATTAAAAGACTGAACAAGAATGGTGTTCACTAGAAAGAACATTGTGGTCCATGAAATGTTGCCTTGAGACCACCTGAATGTTCCCTAAAGGAGTACTCCGCTGCTCAGCTTTTGGAACAAACTGTCTGAACGCTGTAGAAAGCTGCTCGTGATGTCATAGCCCCACCCCCTCATGATGTCATGTCCCGCCCCCTCAATGCAAGTCTATGGGAGGGGGCATGACAGCTGCCACGCCCCTCCCATAGACTTGTATTGAGGGGGCAGGGTGGGACATCATGAGGGGGCAGGGCCATGACGTCACGAGCTGCCGACTCCAGCTTTCGGAACAGTTTGTTCCAAACGCTGAGCAGCAGAGTACTCTTTTAATGCTCTATGGAACAAAGTTCTATGTACAGATAAGACATAAGTATTTTTTTAAGCACAAGTGCATAATGCTGTGTTTCGAGGTAAAAGAAGACAACATCAAAACCTCTTTACGGTGTCCATTTTAGAACATCGTCAGTCGTCAGCCGTACCTCCGTCAGGCAAAACAGCGTCCCGCCTCCTCCCTCGGACCAATCGCCGTCAGTCGTCAACCGCAACTCCGTCCTCCCTCAGGCAAAACAGCGTCCTGCCTCCTCCCTTGGACCAATCGCTGTCAGTTGTCTGCCGCAACTCCTTCCTACTTCAGGCAAAACAGCGTCCCGCCTCATCCCTCGGACCAATCGCCATCAGTCGCCAGCCGCAACTACGTCCTCCTATCAGGCGAAACGGCATCCCGCCTTCTCCCTCACACCAGTCGCTGTCATCCTTCAGCCACAAATCCCTCATCCGAAAGTCCCTCATTCAAAACGCCGTCATGCCATCAGACGCATAGCAGAGCCGATGCTGCACAGCACTGTATTGCAGAGCCGACATTGTATAGCATGTACAGCAGAACCGGTATAGCTGACAGTGACTCGGTTCAGCTACACGTCAGGAAAGTTTTTCGTCTGAGGGATGACAGAGTTTTGGATGAGAGACTTTCTGAAGTGCGCGCAGGGGCGGAGCTTTGTGGGCCCAATTTACATATTCATTGTCTGTGACTCCACATCCTAGTAAAGTGGAGTCACAGACAATGAATATGTAAATTTAGCCCACAAAGGCCCGCCCCCTGCACGTGATTCACTGAATTCAGAGGATCTTCTGGGGGACATATTTCAGAACGTACTGGACATATTTAAGTAAGTGAACCCTCGTTGGACTCCTGGATTTAGTATGGGTGAACAGGCTGACAGTTTTCTTTTAAAGGTACTTCAGAGGAAAGCTGGTGCCAGAAAGTTAAACAGATTTGTAAATTACCGTATATTACTCGAGTACTAGCAGACCCAAATATAAGCCGAGGCCCCTACTTTCACCCCCAAAACCTGGGAAAACTTATTGACTCGAGTATAAGCCTATGGGGGAAAATACATCATCCCCCCCTGTCATCATCCAGACCCCCCCTGTCATCATCATTCCCTGTCAACACCCTCCCCCCCCGGCATCATCCAGACCCCCCCCTGTCATCATCATTCCCTGTCAACCCCCCCCCCCCGTCATCATCCAGACGCCAGTCATCATCACCTCCCCTGTCGTCAGACCACCCCCTCCATCATCAAATAGGTCCCCCTGGTTGTCTACTCACCTCCCCAGTTCTCTCGGTCCTGTTGCTTAGTAGCTGCAGGGACCGTCCACAATCCGGTGGGGAGGGTGAGCCGGTGTGGGCCGTCCATCTTCACCGGGAGGCCCTCTTCTCCGCTCCAGGCCGGCCCCAAACTAGTGATGCTGCATTGACGCAACATCACGGACGTCCCTGTGCGTTGTCGTCAATGCAGCGTCACTAGTCGGATGGTCCCTGCAGTGAAGATGGACGGCCCGGCCAACACCCCCCCCCCCCCCAACGGTATATTTTATTTTTTTTCACTCGAATATAAGCCGAGGGGGGCATTTTCAGCACGAAAAATTGTGCTGAAAAACTCGGCTTATACTCAAGTATATACGGTACTTCTATATAAAAATCTTAATACTTTCAGTACTTATCAACTGCTGTATACTCCAGAGGAAGGTGTGTAGTTCTTTCCAGTCTGACCACAGTGCTCTCTGCTGACACCTCTGTCCATGTCAGGAATTGTCCAGAGCAATATAGGTTTGCTATGGGGATTTGCTCCTGCTCTGGACAGTTGCCGTCACTCCCCCTCCCATAGACTTGCATTGAGGGGGTGGGGTGTGATGTCATGAGGGGGGCAGGGCTATGACGTCACGAGCTCCCAGCACAGGCTCTGAGCGTTTGGAACATTTTGTTCCAAACGCTGAGCAGCGAAGTACCCCTTTAAATAGAAAAGTGATATATTGCAGATTCCAGCAATATATATAGATATATATTATACCTTTCACACCTCTTGACCAGGATTTTTCTTTTTAGCAATTTAAGTAACGTGCTACTGAATAGCCAGCTTCACTCCCTTCAGTACTGATGCAATCCACAAAATGGCCGCCATTGCTCTGTAAAGATGATGTCGGCCCTTTAAGCTGCAAAAATCACATCCCATGTCAGAGTGTCCTACAAATATTCCCGCTTGACGTTTGTTCCCGTGCCTCGACTTAACGAGCCCTTATCTGGACTCTGTAATCTCCCGTCTTTACCTCGAGCGGCCGCTCAGTAGGGGGCACACAAGAGGCTGCTTCCCAATCCTTCCTGCTTACACCATCTGCCACTCACTCTGCAGCCAGGGACATGAATAAGCCACAGATGTGCTCTGTGAATAGTGACGTAATGCGAGTTATTATAGGATCTGCACCTGGATATTGTATATAAATAGGCGCATGAACATCTGATCTCTCCCATTACAGGATGTGTGTGTTCACATGATGCAATTAATAGAAGGGAACGCTATTAGCTTGCGGGGTTGCTTTAAAAAGAGTAGCGAGGGTTCGCCGAAAAGAAATCTGCTGCCGTCTGTCAGGTGCTGCTTTCTGTGCTTGTGTGTCAGTACTAGTGTTGAGCGGCATAGGCCATATTCGAATTCGCGAATATTCGCGAATATATGGACGAATATTCGTCATATATTCGCGAATATTCGCATATTCGTTATACCCTCGTTTTATTTTCGCATATGCGAATATTCGCGTATGCGAAAATTAACATATACAAATTAACACATGCTGAAATTCGCATATGCGAAAATCAGCATATGCTAATTTTCGCATATGTGAATTTCCGCACGTCAGTCTCACACAGTAGTATTACAGCCTTCTTTACACCACACAAGCTGGAAGCAGAGAGGGATGATCACTGTGATGTGTACTGTGAAGAAAAAAAAAAAAAAACGAATATTCGTAATTACGAATATATAGCGCTATATTCGCGAAATTCGCGAATTCGCGAATATGCGATATTCGCGAATAATATTCCAATTGCGAATATTCGCGAGCAACACTAGTCAGTACTGCTGCTCGAGTTCCTGAGGATTTAGCAGAGTTGAGTTTGTGCTTGACTCACCTGTCGTCTGCTCAGCGACAAAGATTTAAATGACACTTCCAGCTCTGCTACATTGTACACTCAACATCAATGGTGTACTTAAAGGGGTTATGCAGCACCTAACCACAGGATAGGTGATAAGGCCATGTTCACACGGTGGAATCCGGTAAAAAGATTCTTAGGCATTCCTGCCAAAAAACACAGGTTCAGCTGACACATTTTTAATGCGTATGACCAGCTTAAAGGGGTTATCGACAATAAGGTGACTTCAGTACTAACCTGCCACACAGTAATGGACATGCTTAGGAAGGACATGTGCTTGTCTTGGGGTTAAATGTCTTGTGAGGCCACCATAACACTGCTGCTTTCTTCTTGTAAAATGGCTATTTATTGTTGGAGTCCCAGAATCCCTTGTTTCTTAGTTATAGGGTGCGTTCACACGCTAGTAGCTAGCAGCGAGTTTCCCGCTGCTAGTTACGCTACCATTAATTTAAATCGATCCACAGACAGTCTGCAATAGTGTCAGATTTGCGGACTGTCCGTGGTCCCATTTAAATCAATGGTAGCGTAACTCGCAGCGAGCAACCAGCTGCTAGTAATAGCGTGTGAATGCACCCTTAGGTCTCTTTTCTCCCCCCCCCCCCCCCCCACACACACACACATAAGCCACCCCACCCATTGCAACTCAAAATGAAAAGGACCCAAATGAGTGGTGGACATAACTACTGTAATTTGTACATGGGGTAGTAAACAGTCCACTTTTTATCCCTCACTTTTACTGTAAAACATAACTTTTAATGGTGACAAAAATAATAGTGAGCTAAAGGTAGTGTTATTTAAAAACCCAGCACTTCTCGCACTAAACTCAGCATATTACTGTCGCTGAAAGCAAACAAAGTTTTTATCTTTTAATCAGAGCACCCCACCCATTGCAGCACAGCTAAGCGCCCTTCCATGCTGTGCTGTGGTTAAAGCTACAATTCCCTGCAGCCATGTAGAGAATGATCTCCCTCCCACCCAGCGGTCGCAGCACCCATTAAAGCACTGACATGCAAACTCCTGACAAGTGATGTAATGTCTCTGGCCGCACTGCAACCTGTGAAAACCCAAGACAACACTCATTTTGTATACTGCTAAAAATGAACAATAGAGCAAAGATCACAGAAGAATTGTGAGACCAGCTATCAAACACAAAAAATAACTTATCCACTATCCAAAGGGACCCCCCGTGATCTCCTAAATGGGGCCCGGAAGCGGCCGTTCCGACGCCTGCAGAAAGCCACGGCCGACACCCCCCTCTATGTATCTCTATGGGATAAATGGAGGGGCGTGTCGGCCGAGGCTCCGTGCGGGGGTCGGCACGCCCCCTTCCAGCAGACTGCTGGGGCCCCGTTTAGGCGATCGCGGGAAGTCCCAGCACTCGGACCCATTGCGATCTATAACTTATCCCCTATCCTTTGGATAGGGAATAAGTTATTTTCCACCAGAGAACTCCTTTAACTAAACTAACATAGTAACATAGTTCATAAGGTTGAAAAAAGACCAGAGTCCATCAAGTTCAACCTATAACCCTAATGAGTCCCTACTGAGTTGATCCAGAGGAAGTCAAAAAAACCTCATACTAGAGGTAAAAATTCCTTCCCAACTCCAAATATGGCATCAGAATAAATCCCTGGATCAACGTTCTGTCCCTATAAATCTAGTATCCATAACCAGTAATGTTATTATTCTCCAAAAATGCATCCAGAACTCTTTTGAATTCTTTTACAGAATTCAGCATGACCACCTCCTCTGGCAGAGAATTCCACAGTCTCACTGCTCTTACAGTAAAGAACCCCCGTCTGTGCTGGTGTAGAAACCCTCTTTCCTCTAGATGTAGAGGATGCCCCCTTGTTATAGATACAGTCCTGGGAATAAATAGATCATGGTAGAGATCTCTGTACGGTCCCCTGATATATTTATACATAGTTATTAGGTCTCCCCCCAGCCTTCTTTTTTCGAAACTAAATAACCCCAATTCTGATAATTTTTCTGGGTACTGTAGTCCTCCCATTCCCTGTTACCCTGGATGCCCGTCTTTGAACCCTCTCCAGCTCCACTATATCTTTCTTGTACACTGGTGCCCAGTACTGTACACAATATTCTATGTGGGGTCTGACTAGTGATTTGTACAGCGGTAGAATTATTTCCTTGTCGTGGGCATCTATGCCCCTATTGATGCACCCTATGACTTTATTTGCCTTGGCAGCAGCTGCCTGACACTGGTCACTACAGCTAAATTTACTGTTAACTAAGACTCCCACGTCCTTTTCCACGTCAGTCATCCCAAGTGTTCTCCCATTTAATCCATAATCCCAGCCAGGATTTTTCTTCCCCATGTGCATTATCTTACATTTATCAGTGTTGAACCTCATCTGCCACTTCCCAGCCCAAACCTCCAACCTATCCAGATCCATTTGTAACAGTGCACTGTCCTCTATAGTGTTTACCGCTTTACAGAGTTTAGTATCATCTGCAAAGATTGCTACTTTACTATTCAACCCCTCTGCAAGGTCATTAATAAATATATTAAATAGGACAGGACCCAATCCTTGTGGTACCCCACTAGTAACAGTCACCCAATCAGAATAACTACCATTAATAACCACCCTCTGTTTCCTATCACTGAGCCAGTTACTTACCCATTTACACACATTCTCCCCCAGCCCCATCCTTCTCATTTTATGAACCAACCTTTTATGTGGCACCGTATCAAATGCTTTGGAAAAATCCAGATATACGACATCCAATGATTCACCCTGGTCCAGTCTGGAGCTCACCTCCTCATAAAAGCTGATCAGGTTAGTTTGACAGGACCAATCCCTCATAAAGCCATGCTGATATGGAGTCATACATTTTTATTAAGATATTCCAAAATAGCATCTCTTAGAAAACCCTCAAACAATTTACATACAACAGAGGTTAAACTAACAGGTCTGTAATTCCGGGGGTCACCTTTTGACCCCTTTTTAAATATCGGCACGACATTTGCCATGCGCCAGTCCTGGGGAACAGTCTCTGAATATAAAAATAGAGGTCTATCTATTACATTACTAAATTCCTTTAGAAACACTGGGGTGAATGCCATCTGGACCTGGTGATTTGTCTATTTTGATTTTTTGTAGGCTGCACTGTACTTCTTCCTGGGTTAGACAGGTGACCTGTACTGGGGAGTTTACCTTATCTCTCTGTATTTCACCTGGTATTTCATTTTCCTCGGTGAACACAGAGGAGAAGAATTTGTTTAATATATTTGCTTTTTCCTCATCCCCGTTTATAATTTCTTCATCGTTTTTTATTGTTACAGCCTCTGTAGCATAGTCAGATAAAAAATAAATAAATCCTGGAATACACCTTTAAGACAAAAGCTATGGATTGCTTTGTATATTCAATGGTCCAGCTATGTTTTATAAATAAGATAAATTACATAAAGGTGGGTAAACCAGTCACCAGTCAATCTCTAGTCCAGTGTTGCCCAACAGCGTGCCTCCAGGTGTTTCAGAACTACACCTCCCAGCATGCTTGGACTGCTCTGTTCACACATCCAAAGTTCCATCCAAATTGGATTACGGCAGAAAATTGATCATGTTCAATCTTCTGGCGGAATCTGCCAGAAAGGTGTTGTTTGCCAATGGGACGGTGCTTATGTCTGCAGCAGATTAAAGGGGCACTCCAGTGGAAAACTTTTTCTTTAAATCAACTGGTGCTAGAAAGTTAAACAGATTTGTAAATTGCTTCTATTAAAAAATCTTAATCTTTCCAGTACTTTTTAGGGTCTGTCTGTATACTACAGAGGAAATGGTTTTCTTTTTGGAACACAGAGCTCTCGGCTGACATCACAAGCACAGTGCTCTCTGCTGACATCTCTGTCCATTTTAGGAACTGTCCAGAACAGCATATGTTTGCTATGGGGATTTTCTCCTACTCTGGACAGTTCTTAAAATGGACAGAGATGTCAGCAGAGAACACTGTGGTCATGATGTCAGCAGAGAGCACTGTGTTCAAAAAATAAAACCATTTCCTCTGTAGTATTCAGCAGCTAATAAGTACTGGAAAGATTAAGATTTTTAAGATTTTTTAATAGAAATAATTTACAAATCTGTTTAACTTTCTGGCACCAGTTGATTTAAAATAAAAAGTTTTCCATGGGAGTACCCCTTTAAGGACCATTTTAAACAGTGTTCACCCACTGAGGAAATTCAGCAAGTGTGCACAGTCCCCTATAGTTGGATTTCACATTGATTACTATGCACACAGCATCAGCCCTCACCATGCTCTGCAGTAGCTCCTCCATCATACATGGACCAGTCACAGATAAGGTTTGTCCACTGTATGACAAGATTACATATTTCCCTTTTTTTAAACTAGGAATATACATAATTCAAGAAGACATTGCATCTAGAATAACATGTTTTAATACAATAAACCCATTACTTGTCAGTGAACATTATGTGTAGTGATATTAGTGCTAAGTGAGGGCAATAATAGCCAAAACGACGCTCTCTCTGTTGGTTCCCGGACTGTTTCCAATAACATCTTCTTTTCACAGACTTATCTTATTCTGTTGAACATCTGATAAAGTGGGGATCAAAAGATTGGGCACCCCAGGTAAAAATTTGTATTAATGTGCATAAAGAAGCCAAGGAAAGATGGAAAAATCTCCAAAAGGCATCAAATTACAGATTAGACATTCTTATAATATATCAACAAAAGTTAGATTTTATTTCCATCATTTACATTTTCAAAATAACAGAAAACAAAAAAAATGTCATCTGCAAAAGTTTGGGCACCCTGCAGAGTTGTACGGCCCCCTTTGGCAAGTATCACAGCTTGTAAACGCTTTTTGTAGCCAGCCAAGAGTCTTTCAATTCTTGTTTGATGGATCTTTGCCCATTCTTCCTTACAAAAGTCTTCCAGTTCTTTGAGATTTCTGGGATGTCTGTCACGCATTGCTCTTTTAAGGTCTATTCATAGATTTTCAATTATGTTGAGGTCAGGAGATTGTGAAGCCCATGGCAAAACCTTCAGTTTACGCCTCTTGATGTAATCCCCCGTGGATTTCGAGGTGTGTTTAGGATCATTATCCATTTGTAGAAGCCATCCTCTCTTTAACTTCAGCTTCTTCACAGAATGCATCAAGTTAGCAACCAAAATTTGCTGAAAATTTTATTGAATCCATTTTCCTTCTACTCGGGAGATGTTCCCTGTGCCACTGGCTGCAATACAACCACAAAGCATGATTGATCCACCCCCATGCTTAACAGTTGGACAGAGGTTCTTTTCATAAAATTCTGATCCCCTTCTTCTCCAAACGTACCTTTGCTCATTCCGGCCAAAAAGTTACATTTTAACCTCATCGGTCCACAGAACTTGTTTCCAAAATGCATCAGGCTTGTCTATATGTTCATTTTCAAAGTTCAAATGCTGATTTTTTGTGGTGAGGACGTAGAAGAGGTTTTCTTCTGATGACTCTTCCATGAAGACCATATTTGTACAAGTATCTCTTTATAGTGGAATAGTGTACCACAACTCCAGTGTCTGCCAGATCTTTCTGGAGGGATTGTGCAGTCAAACGTGGGTTCTGAATTGTTTTTCTCACAATCCTGCTAGCTGTTCTGTCGGATATTTTTCTTGGTCTTCCAGATCTTGCTTTAACTTCCACTTTTCCTGATGACTGCCATTTCTTAATTACATTCTGAACAGAGGATATTGACATCTGAAAACATTTTGCTATCTTCTTATAGCCTTCTCCAGCTTTGTGAGCGTCAACTATTTTCAGTTTCAGATTTCTAGACAACTGCTTAGAAGAACCCATGATGCTGATTGTTGGGGCAAGGTCAGATGACTCTGGGAATTTAAAACCTTTGAGATTGACATCACCGGGTCTTCCCAGGTGATGATTGAGAACAATCCATGACACTGGCAGGTCTCAGCTTTGCAAAGGGGGCAGTGCATGTTATAAATTCTGCAGGGTGCCCAAACTTTTGCAGACGCCATTTTTTTGTTTTCTGTTATTTTGAAAGTGTAAATGATGGAAATGAAATCTAACTTTTTTTTGACATATTATAAGAATGTCTAATCTGTAATTTGATGCCTTTTGGAGATTTTTCCATCTTTCCTTGGCTTCTTTATGCACATTAATACATTTTTTTACCTGGGGTGCCCAAACTTTTGATCCCCATGGTACGTATGAAGCTACTGGCTGTGTCCAGACATCTACAGGGCTAGATAGGTCCTGATCCTACAAAACTGCCAGAACTGACAATGGGGAAGGAGAGTGAGGTGGAAATAGTCTTCTGCCATTGTTGTTGCTACATTGTCAGGATCTGAGTTTTCTCCGGTCCCAGCCATTGCTATGTGGTTGCAGCTGTCTAGCATGACAGGTTGTTTCAAAAAAAAATGTTGGAATGTGTCTATTTACATAGTCTTATGTACTCACTTCTGTAGCTATTCTTCTGGTTCTTTAAGATCTGTAGACTTTCTTAGTTGTGCTGGAGCTCACACTCTTAGCGTCTTTTGTAGATCAGCTCCATGTCGTAGCATTTAATGTAATTCGTGGTTACCTTGTTGTGGCGTCTTTTTGAAACATGATCAGCGATGCATTCATCATCCTCATGTTATTTATTTATGGGGCCCCTGCTGATCAGTAACAGATCCCTGTGCCCTTTAACCTTCCTGTCATGAGATCGGTGCCCTCCTTTGGTTGTTTGTGGGCTTTTGTCCTCCGATCCCTTCGGTTTGTAGGGCATTGTATGTGATGGAGACGCCTTTGCTTTGGAAACTGTGCAGACGTGAACATTACCAGGGAGCGATCATGTTCCTGTGGAAATAGATACTTTATTTAACACTGACACAGTCTGCTACTCTTCAGACAGATTGAAGCGATCAATATGTTTGAGTCTTCATAAGTTTACATCCATGGTTCTTTTATAATTATTATAACCTTTTGCTGCTTTTTCTAGGTTATTATATATTGAACCCAGATCCCTCTTTTAAATCTGCTATCAACCCCATTAAAAGCCACAATGAGAATAATTATTTGAACAGTGACATCCACAGTGCTCTCCATAACAGTGACATCCACAGTGCTCTCCATAACAGTGACATCCACATTGCCCCCCAAAACAGTGAAATCCACAGTGCCCCCCAAAACAGTGACATCCACATTGACCCCCAAAACAGTGAAAACCACAGTGCCCCCCACAGCAGTGACATCCACAGTGCCCCCCATAATAGTGACATCCACAGTGCCCCCCATAACAGTGACATCCACAGTGCTCCCCATAACAGTGACATCCACAGTGCTCCCCAAAACAGTAACATCCACAGTACCCCCCCCCCCATTACAGTGACATCCACAGTGCTCCCATTACGGTGACATCCACAGTGCTCCCCAAAACAGTGACATCCACAGTGCCCCATTACAGTGACTTCCACATTGCCCCCATTACAGTAACATCCACAGTGCCCCCCATTACAGTAACATCCACAGTGCCCCCCATTACAGTAACATCCTCAGTGTTCCCCATAACAGTGACATCCACAGTGCTCCCCATAACAGTGACATCCACAGTGCCCCCATTACAGTGACATCCACAGTGCTCCCCACAACAGTAACATCCACAGTGCCCCCCACAGCAGTGACATCCACAGTGCCCCCATAACAGTGACATCCACGGTGCCCCCCATTACAGTGACATCCACAGTGCTCCCCATAACAGTGACATCCACATTGCCCCCCAAAACAGTGAAAACCACAGTGCCCCTCACAGCAGGGACATCCACAGTGCCCCCCATAACAGTGACATTCACAATGCCCCCATAACAGTAACATCCACAGTGCTCCCCATAACAGTGACATCCACAGTGCTCCCCATAACAGTGACATCCACAGTGCCCCCATAACAGTAACATCCACAGTGCCCCATTACAGTGAAATCCACAGTGCCCCCATTACAGTGACATCCACAGTGCCCCCATTACAGTGACATCCACAGCGCCCCCATTACAGTGACATCCACAGTGCCCCCATTACAGTGACATCCACAGTGTTCCCCATAACAGTAACATCCACAGTGCCCCCATTACAGTGATATCCAGAGTGCCCCCATTACAGTGACATCCACAGCGCCCCCATTACAGTGACATCCACAGTGCCCCCATTACAGTGACATCCACAGTGTTCCCCATAACAGTAACATCCACAGTGCCCCCATTACAGTGATATCCACAGTGCCCCCATTACAGTGATATCCACAGTGCCCTTCCATAGCAGTGACAGTTACCATGTCCTAACACTTTCCTACCACCATGAGGCTTATCCCCTACATGATAAGGAAAAATGAGAGGCAGATGTGGGTCCCCTGTCAGATGAACAATAGGCACAGATTTTGACTATGACCCCGCGCCTTGCTGTGTCAGAGGCTCACCGGGTGTCTCAAATTTTTCTGATACATCGGGTGTATCGCACCCCTGTATTTTTACATAGAATTGGGGTGCAACCGGATTCCTGTTGCCCCAGATGCTCTCTGTCTGATGCCCATTTACTTCATATGATGTGGGACTGTACTTCTCTAACGCAGTTTTGGGCTGATGTGGGACAGTTGCTAAGGAGAGTATTTGGTTGTCTGCCTTGTTGTGTATCTTGGGACACTTAGATGGTTTGGATGAGGATGGGGGTTTATATATTGGTACCAGTAGAATCTTATATCAGGCTCGTAAGTTGATTGCACAACATTGGCTGAGAGCCTCTCCGCCTACTATATCCAAGCCCGTCACAAAATTAAACCATATTATTAGGCTGGAGAAGGGTGTTTATCTTGCCATGCACAAATTTGAGATTATTTGGGCACCATGGATATTTCCGGAGGACCCCTATTGAAGTATTATTGGGGGATGGGAGATGATTTGCCTGCCTTTGTTTTACGTTGTCTTCTCTGTGTCGCTTTTGTCATATGTGTCTTGTGGTCCTGTGTTCGTCCGGTACGCTACTTTGTTATGGAGTTGTGAGATTCTTTCTGTGCTTCTGTGTGGGGCTCTCCCTGTAATTTTTTGTAACCTCTTATGGGTGTGCTCTTCCGCATTTTCTGCAGACTCTTTGGGGTGTTGATCCTCCTCTTTCTATTATTGTGGATCATTTAATATAATCTTTTCCGCTCTGACTGTTCCATGTTTATGCAACTTATGGATGAATATTGCACTATTTTTCTATTTGAAATTTTCTACTTATTCTTATGTGAGGGTAGGACACGGGATTTGGGGGTGGTGGGTGAGTGTTTTGTGTGGGTGGGGGGGGACAGGGTTTGTGGTTTTCTTTTGTTGTTTGTTTGCATTAGGGCTGCACGATATATCGCAAAAGCAATCAAATCGCGATTTTTGCTTTTTGCGATATGGCGATACGGCCCCCGGGAAAACATGCGATTGTCTGCTCGGGCTGGCTCCCGTGGCGGGGTCCGGCCAGAGCAGGTAAAAACTAATTTAAATACTAAAAGTCAGTGTTTCCCAACCAGGGTGCTTCCAGTTGTTGCAAAACTACAACTCTTAGCATGCCCGGACTGGCAAAGGCTGTCCGGGCATGCTGGGAGTAGTAGTTTCACAACAGCTGGAGGCACCCTGCTAGATAAACACTGAGCTAAGGGCGCAGGGAGAAAAATAAAAAAACCTTCTGCTCACCTAGTCCCGGTCCCTGCAGATTCGTCTCCGTGCGCTCTGGAGTTTCCTCTCTTCTTAGTACAGTAGGACCTTTCCCTTTTCAGCCAATCACTGGCCGCAGTGGTGTCAAGTGTCAAGCCAGTGATTGGCTGATGGGGAAAGGTCTTGTACTGCAGTAATACACTAGATTTCCCGGGTCCCGCGGAAGATTTGAAATGACAGAAGGGGGAGGAATGTGACAGAAGGGGGGAGGATGTGACAAGGGGGGGAGGGAATGTGACAAGGGGGAGGATAATGTGACAAGGGGGAGGAGAATGTGACAAGGGGAGGAGAATATGACAAGGGGGAGGAGAATGTGACAAGGGGAGGAGAATGTGACAAGGGGGAGGAGAATGTGACAAGGGGGAGGAGAATGTGACAAGGGGGAGGAGAATGTGACAAGGGGGGGGGGTGACAACGGGGAGTAGAATGGGACAACGGGGAGGAGAATGTGACAAGGGGGTGGAGAATGTGACAAGGGGAGGAGAATGTGACAACGGGGAGGAGAATGTGACAAGGGGGGAGAGAATGTGACAAGGGGGGGATGTGACAGGGGTGTGTGAGAAGGGGGAGGAGAATGTGACAAAGAGGGGTGTGACAAGGGGGGGGGATGTGATGGTGGGAGAATGTGACAAGGGGGGAAAATGTGAAATAGGCGGTGGACATAAAATGGGTAGGTAGATGTGAATTGGAGGCGATTGGACATGAAATGGGGGGATTTCACCATTTTTTTTATTATATTGCATCGCATATCACAATCGTAATATTTAGGCCCAAAATCGCAATCGCACATTTTTCCCATATCGTGCAGCCCTAGTTTGCATATTGCGAAAAGTTCAATAAAAATTTCTGATTTAAAAAAACAAACAAAAACACCTTCCTACCAGCATGAAGCTACAGTATAGTGAGCACCAGCTTATAAGTAACTCTCGTCTTCTGTGCCATATTCTGGTAAAGAAAGACGTCTTTCTGACTGAAGTCCAATTTTAATCCATTACTTCTATTTGGAGAGATATTTGGCTTCTTGGAGCATGGCCGTCAGTCCTATACTATTCCACCATATCCTTTACTCCTAGGCGTAGGAGGATCTTACACAAGACCATGTGGTGTGGAGCAGATGCAGCGACAGACAGGATTTATGATGTACACACTGAATCTGCAGGAGACATACAGAATAATCCAAATAATCCATGGAGTTACTATAGTGAAACTGAATTTTAAAAGGAACCTGTCATACTGAAAATGCAGCCTTCATAATATAGAGCGGGAGGAGCTGAGTGGATTGATAGAAAGGTTGTGTGAAAAATTCTAGGATAACCTGTCATTTATTCATGTACATCTCTGAGCCACATACTGGAGATGGGGGGGGGGCAGCAACCAGACCCACGCCATCTCCAGCAGATAAGGGATACGTTTTTGTACGTGATACTTCTCCTTTAAAGGAAAACTCCAGCAACAATTAACTTATACCTTATCCACAGGAGAAGCGCTTGTTGTCTACCGGTAGATGGCACGAGCTCCATTCATTTCTATGGTAGCGCCAATGATGCATGAGTGCTTACTCGGGTCTTTTCAGCAATCCCATAGAAATCAAAGGAGTGCATGCTGTTTTGGACATCCCGTGGGGTACCAGTGGTCAGACATCCTGCGATCATCTACTTATCCCTATCCTATGGATAGGGGATCATTTAAAGGGGTACTGTGGATTTTTTTCTTTAATCAACTGGTTCCAGAAAGTTAAACAGATTTCTAAATTACTTCTATTTAAAAATCTTAATTCTTCTAGTACTTATCAGCTGCTGTATGCTCTAGAGGTAGTTCTTTTCTGTTTGAATTTCTCTTCTGTCTTACCACAGTGCTCTCTGCTGACACCTCTGTCCATGTCAGAAACTGTCCAGAGCAGGATATGTTTCCTATGGGGATTTTCTCCTGCTCCGGACATTTCCTGACATGGACAGAGGTGTCAACAGAGAGCACTGTGGTCAGACAGAAAATAAATTCAAAAAGAAAATAATTTCTTGTGGAGCATACAGCAGCTGATAAGTACTGGAAGGATTAAGATTTTTAAATAGAAGCAATTTACAAATCTGTTTAACTTTCTGGCACCAGTTGATTAAAAAAATAATAATAATTGTTTTCCACCGGAGTACCCCTTTAAGTACA
This sequence comes from Hyla sarda, assembly GCF_029499605.1. NCBI lineage: Eukaryota > Metazoa > Chordata > Amphibia > Anura > Hylidae > Hyla > Hyla sarda. The sequence continues at coordinate 54,638,223 of NC_079195.1, forward strand.
TTTTTGCTGGATTCCTCCTTTAAGTGACTTTGAACATCTGAGTAGTTCAGAAACTGATCATCTTCTGGGATTTTCACGCACAACTATGTCTAGCGTTTACTGAAAATGGTCCAAAAAAGAAAAAATATCCAGTGAGTGTCAGTTGTGTGGGCAAAGGCCTTGCTGATGTTAGAGATCAGAGGAGAATGGGGGAATAGTTTGAGTTAAGAGAAAGGCAACAGTAACTCAAATAACACAGTTGCCAACCAAGGTATGCAGAATACATCTCTGAACGCACAACATGTCCAACCTTGAAGCAGATGGGCTACAGCAGCAGAAAACCACACAAGCTATTCCTGTCAGCTAAGAACAGGAAACTGAGGCTACAATTTGCACAGGCTCACTAAAACTGGACAATGGAAGAACATTGTCTGGTCTGATGCGATATTCAGATGGCAGGGTCAGAATTTGGCGTAAACATCATAAAAGCATGGATCCATCCTGTATGGGGGGGGACATTTTCTTGGCACAATTTTGGCCCCTTAGTACCAATTAATCATGGTATAAACACAACAGCTTACTTGGGTATTTTTGCTGACCATGTCCATCCTATTATGACCACAGTGGACCAGTCATCTCATGATACATGATATACCAGCAGGATAATGCATAATGTTACATCACATTCAGGACAATGATGTAGCTGGACTCCAATGGCCTCCACAGTCACCAGATCATAATAGATCACCTTTGAGATGTGGCAAAACAGGAGATTCTCATCATGGATGTGCAGCCGACAAATCTGCAGCAACTGTATGAGGTCATCATGTCCATATGGAAGAACTTTGTGATGTCATCATGCCCATATGGAAGAACGCTGTGATGTCATCATGCCCATATGGAAGAACGTTGTGATGTCATCATGTCCATATGGAATAACTTTGTGATGTCATCATGCCCATATGGAAGAACGTTGTGATGTCATCATGCCCATATGGAACAAAATCTTTGAGGAATGTTTCCAGAACCTTGTACAAAAAATGAAGGCAAAAAGGATCCAACCCTGTAATAGCAAGGTGTACCTAATATAGTGGCCAATGAATGTATACTGTTAAATGGGCACTCTCATTAAAACAAATGTTTGCTATTGCACTCAATATGGTAAATAAAAAATCTTTCTAATTTACTTTGTTTAAAAAAAAAAAAAAAAAAAAAGAAGTTTTCTATGTTTTATTTGTGTTTGAAAAAGCTGCCACTAGGTGTCTTCCTACTTGTCCAGAGCACATTTTCCCCCGTGTGCAGCCTTAGCCAATCATAGCTCATCTCATACTGAACTGCTCTGGGCTATGTGTAGCAGAGAGAGGGAGGAAGTTCTCCCCTGTATGGCTTCAGATGATGTCACGCCTGCTGGGGAACGCCCCTTCCCAGTCTGTGAATCTGACTGAGACTGAGCAGAAAATACAGAGAAATATCAAGGTAGAGAATTAAGAAATAATAAAAATAAAGGCAGGGGGTGGTTTATCATGATGGAGGCAGAGACCTGGGAGGATTATAACATTTTATAAGATCATGAGAGATACTCTTTAAGGGTGTAGGTGTAGGGTACCCAGATATAAACCTTACTGCTGTCTTCCCAGCCTTCCTATTATGACTTCCTGAATGACGTCCCTTCCCAAAAGCTCCTTTATTGCTGGTTTCCTATGTAGGAGGTTATTTAGCTTCCATTATTTTTAATCCTGTAGTAGTTGAAGAAGAAGCTTGGTTACCACAGGAGTTCTTACATAACAGCCATTTGCTGTGCCCCATGGGGTAAAGGGTTAAACAGCCATGAATCGGTTAAATCCTGCCTAATCCCAACATGGAGAGCTAATAAGAGGCACATCTGCTCTCTTCACATATCCCCACAATGATAAAGTTCTGCACTGTATGGGCTTCAGGGCAAGGGCCGCAACCGCTGAAACACAGAGACATTCTCCGGCCCTGAAATGGCAAATATTTCGTCAGGGATACAGTAACTTCCTGTTTTGGAAGCAATTACACCCTGGTGCCTCCGTGCCGTAGATTTGTCCTCTGCATATAGATTTGGGGATTACCGCGTGATCCTGAAGGGATTAAGGTCAGTGTGAGTTAGTGTGATGGGCAGGAATAAGCCGCTGGTTCGAGTAGTGACAAGCTGGATGAGGAAATTCATTATGTTAAGGATGCATTTAGGTGTAAATGGATTTGGCTCTTCAGGTGGCATGGCTTCCTTCAGCCTCCTAAATACTAGATCAGTGAGGCAGGAAATGTTATACATGCTCTTTATTCATTCATAGTCAGACATCAGTGTCTACACACATACCTTACTTTGTGGCACTGTAACCCCAGGGCCATAGGTTGCTACATATACAGTCATGGCCATAAAACCTCTGAGATTTTTCTAGAAGATTAAGTATTTCTCACAGAAAAGGATTGCAGTAACACATGTTTTGCAATACACATGTTTATTCCCTTTGTGTGTATTGGAACTAAACCAAAAAAGGGAGGAAAAAAAGCAAATTGGACATAATGTCACCAAACTCCAAAAATGGGCTGGACAAAATTATTGGGACCCTTAACTTAATATTTGGTTGCTCACCCTTTGGGAAAAATAACTGAAATTAGTCACTTCCTATAACCATCAATAAGCTTCTTACACCTCTCAGCCGGAATGTTTGACCTCTCTTCCTTTGCAAACTGCTCCAGGTCTCTCTTATTGAAAGGCGCCTTTTCCCAACAGCAATTTTAAGATCTCTCCACAGGTGTTCAATGGGATTTAGATCTGGACTCATTGCTGCCACTTCAGACCTCTCCAGAGCTTTATTGCCATCCATTTCTGGGTGATTTTTGATGTATGTTTGGGGTCATTGTCCTGCTGGAAGACCCAAGATCTCGGAAGCAAACCCAGCTTTCTGACACTGGGCTGTACAGTGCGACCCAAAATCCGTTGGTAATCCTCAGATTTCATGATGCCTTGTACACATTCAAGGCACCCAGTGCCAGAGGCAGCAAAACAACCCCAAAACATCATTGAACCTCTGCCATATTTCACAGTAGGTACTGTGTTCTTTTCTTTGTAGACCTCATTCCATTGTCAATAAACAGTAGAATGATGTGCGTTACCAAAAAGTTCTGTCTTGGTCACATCTGTCCACAAGACGTTTTCCCAGAAGGATTTTGGCTTACTCAAGTTTATTTTGGCAAAATGTAGTCTTGCTTTTTTATGTCTCTGTGTCAGCAGTGGGGTCCTCCTGGGTCTCCTGCCATAGCGTTTCATTTCATTTAAATGTCGATGGATAGTCCGCGATGACACTGATGCCTGCAAGACAGCTTGAATATCTTTGGAACTTGTTTGGGGCTGCTTATCCACCATCCTTACTATCCTGCGGTGACACCTTTCATAAATTTTTCTCTTCTGTTCACGCCCAGGGAGATTAGCTACAGTGCCATGGGTTGCAAACTTCTTGATAATGTTGTGCACTGTGAACAAAGGCAAACCTAGATCTCTTTTTTGTCTTGTCCACAGTGCTCTCTGCTGACACCTCTGTCTGTGTCAGGAACTGTCCAGAGTAGCATAGGTTTGCTATGAGGATTTTCTCCTGCTCTGGACAGTTCCTGATATGGGCATCAGGTGTCAGCAGAAAGCACTGTGGAAAAGACAAAAAAAGAAATTCAAAAAGAAAATAATTTCCTCTGTAGCATATAGCTGCTAAAATGTACTGGAAGGATAAAGATTTTTTAATAGAAGTAATTTACAAATCTTTTTAACTTTCTGGCACCAGTTGATTTAAAAAAAAATGTTTTCCACCGGAGTACCCATTTAAAGGAGCATCACATGCTTGAAACATTCTTATTTTTCCACAATTTTGAAAGGGTGCCAATAATTTTGTCCAGTGCATTTTTGGAGTTTGGTGACATTATGTCCAATTTGCTTTTTTTTCCCTTTCTTTTTTGGTTTAGTTCCAATACACACAAAGAGAATGTGTATAGCAAAACATATGTTACTGCAATACTTTTCTGTGAGAAATACTTAATTTTCTAGAAAAATTTCAGGGGTGCCAACATTTACAGCAATGACTGTATGGGCAGATATGAGGGATGCTGCAATCATTCTCTGGTATGGGACTGCTCCAGGCATTTTGGGGTATGGAAAAGGTTACATGTGTTTTAATACTGTTCCCTACTATATTGTTAACTAGCTGAGTACCTGGTGTTACCCGGCCTTCCTTCTAAACCGTGTGGAAGAGGAAGAGCAACCAAAAAAAGCTGAAGCCCCAGGAGTAATACGCTGCTCATCCTTCCTGCACTCCTCACTGCAGCAGCGCTGCCATGCCCACTCCTTGTCCCCGCACTGATGTCTTGTCTCCCCCTGCACTCTTTTTTGAGCCTTCAATAAATCTTCTCTCTCCAACGTCCCTTGTCCCTTCATCCTGCCCTCGCACTATTCTCTGCACCTGCCTGCTGGACAGTTAAATCATACTTTACTATGACGTTGGTCTTACAGCAAGTTGTTAAACTCCTGGACAATCTCCACAGGCCGGGAGGAATGCAATCAGGAGATGTATCTGAAGTCCCATAGATTTTTATGGGACTTCCGGTACATCTCCTGATTGCATTACTCTCTGTCTGCGGAGATTGCCTGGGAGTTTTAAACACCCTTTTACCAGACCTATGTAATGGTAAAGTATGATTTAACTTTCTTGGCTCTGCTGTTTTACACTCAGGCTGTGGAGATTGGTATTGTGACATCCCTAAAGTCTACTATATTTTCATTTGATATATAAGATACATGTGCACCAAATTTAATTGAAATACCTCCAGTCGCTCAGAAGTGATCTATCTATCTATCTATCTATCTATCTATCTATCAAGCAATGGGAAGAGCAGCACATGAAGTTTCAGGAGTAAGCTGGTGTACGCAGTCCAGATGGCCCTTGTCAAAGGCCCAAATGCAAATCCAAAAATAAAGGCAGAGACATGTCTCTGTATTTGAAAGTGGAATAAAACCACCTGTTTTTACATTATCATTAAGTACTGCAGCAGTCTTTGTTTTTATATCTATCTATCTCCTATCTATCTATCTATCTATCTCATATCTATCTATCTCATATCTATCTATCATATATCTATCTATCTTATATCTATCTATCTTATATCTATCTATCTCATATCTATCTATCTCATATCTATCTATCTCATATCTATCTATCTCATATCTATCTATCTCATATCTATCTATCTTATATCTATCTATCTCATATCTATCTATCTCATATCTATCAATCTTATATCTATCTATCTTATATCTATTTGTCTATCTCATATCTGTCTATCTCATATCTATCTATCTCATATCTATCTATCTATCTTATATCTATTTGTCTATCTCATATCTATCTATCTCATATCTATCTATCTCATATCTATCTATCTATCTATGCAGAAAAACAGCAGTACTCAAGGAATCCATGAATAATGTGTGGCTTTTATTCACCAAAACATCAGAGATTGCGACGTTTCAGCTATCTCACACGGCCTTTGTCAAGCAGTGACTAGTACACAATGTAGTGTCTTTATAATATACAGGTAGTGAAGTGACATGTTTACCATTTAAGGAAAAAAACAGTTCAGTGACAGTATGATCATAGGCTACAGGACATGTAACAATCACCACATATACATAAGATGCCTGCCGTATATGAAATTAAAACATCAGTGAAAATACACCACAGCAACAGTCCGTTTACATAACGTTCATAATAAAAGTGCAAGTGATATACATAATGGGGGAGATTTATCAAAACCTGTGGAGAGGAAAAGTTGCCCAGTTGCCCATCTAATTGGTTGCTATGGGCAACTGGGCAACTTTTCCTCTGCACAGGTTTTGATAAATCTCCCCCAATGAGTGTACCTTCCTGGGAGGAGGAGCTTTGGCACATGTATCGCCCACCGGAACACGCAGCGCGCCTTGCAGGATGCAATGCAATGGTGTCTGCACCATTTCCGGACCCAACCGGAAGTGACATAGGTAAACAAAAAAGCACGCGTGTGAACTTAAAATCCTATTAGGATGTGCGCCATCTTGGGACCTGACAGTGCCCTTCTGTTTAGTGTCATAACAAGTGTTCGTGCAGACTGGTTATGCCAGCGCATCGTGGGGGTGGGGATGTACCCATAATCAGGAACGCTTGTCGCAGAGCGGGGACCCGTTCCGTCAGACTTGCCCGATTTGTGTCAATCCGAGCGGTTACCCGCCCGGGTGACAGTACACCGGTTCGCTCATACTTGATAGGGTCATCCGGGTGTCCACTTGCCCATCTTTGCTTGTAGCTGTACACTTGTTTTCCAGGGTCGAAGGATGCTCAGGTATCCCAGATGTTCAGATTAGGTTTGATATTATAGCAGCATGAAAAAAATAATAATAATAAAAGTAAAGCTATCCCTCAAAAGCGTTTCCCATGTCCGGTGTGGTTCTGCATGCGCCATTCTCAATCTCCATCTACGGAAAGTAAAAAAACGTGATGACACACTCGAAATATTAAAGAACCAAATCATACATCAGAGTTTACAGAGGCATCCTAGTGCATCTTGTCTACATAAGGTGTACACATTCTATCAAGGGTTACAGATTTTATGGCTAATTTTATATTCAGTATTTAGACCTGCAGGTTTCAGGGAATTTAAGGTATAAATCCACCTGAGTTCCCTCCTTTTTAAAAGACTCACACGATCCCCACCTTTCTTCAGTGGGGGAATGTGGTCTAGCAACATAAAGCGAAGATCTTTTTCGGTGTGTCCAAGTTCATCAAAATGTTTCGCTACCGGAAGGTCATGTCTCTTTTTCCTAATAGTGTAGCGGTGGTGATTCATTCTTGTCTTGAAATCCCAGGTTGTTTCTCCCACATATAGGAGTCTGCAGGGGCACCACAGGACATATAGTACATATGTGGAATTGCATGTTAAGTAGTGTTTGATTAGATATTCTTGCCCAGTTGTAGGGTAGTAAATGTATTCCCTGTGCATCAAGGGGCAATTGATGCACGACCTACAAGGAAAAGATCCATAATTTGCGCTCGTGATATAGCCTTGTCTGGGACCCTGTAGTGACATGTCTGCTCTCACCAGACGGTCTCTCAGGTTTCCTGATCTTCGATAAGACATTATAGGGGGAGATGTAAATTCTGTAATCTTCTCATATCCGTCTCTTAGGATATGCCAGTGTCTCCTAAGCACACCTGCCATCCTCCCTGAGACGCCAGAGAAGGTGGAAACAAAAGCAATGCGTGGAGGGTAATCACTCTTCTGTCTTATGTGAATCACATCCTTGTCCATATGTAAAACCTTTTGTTTACATTGATCAACAAGATTTCGAGGGTAACCACGCTCCATGAAGTTGGAAGCCATCTTGGTAAGAGCTGGCTCCAACTTCTCCTCAGAGCTGATTATCCTCTTAGCCCTTAACATCTGGCTGGTTGGTAGTGAATTGAGCATGTGTTTAGGGTGTTGGCTGTCGTACCTCAATATTGAGTTACTATCTGTAGGCTTGACGTACAGATCAGTTGTTAGACAGTAGCCATTTATGCTTACAAGAGTGTCTAGAAATTGGACTGCTGTTGTCAAGTGTGTTAGTGTAAACTGAATATTTGGATGTATGTCATTCAGAAACTTGTGAAAGGCATGTAGTTGGTTCACGTTTCCGGACCAGATGAGGAAGATGTCGTCGATGTATCTCCACCACCCCAGCACATATCTATCTCATATCTATCTATCTCTCATATCCATCTATCTATCTAATATCTAGTATCTATTTATCTCATATTACTGTATCTATCTACCATCTACATCTATTTATCTCATATTACTATATCTATCTATCTATCTATCTCATATTACTGTATATATCTATCTATCTATCTCATATTACTGTATCTGTCTATTTATCTCATATTACGGTATCTATCTATTTATCTCATATTACTGTATCTGTCTATTTATCTCATATTACGGTATCTATCTATTTATCTCATATTACTGTATCTGTCTATCTACCTACCTATCTATCTTATGTAATACCAAGAGGGAGGAATCCGAATGTAGAACATAACAGCTGGAAAAATGTCATCTTCCCAGAATTTGTCCTACCCTGCTATAGACTGTAGATTTTCTTATTGTGGATTGTCGTGTGTGAATGGGTCGTTACATCTGAAACTCCTATGTTTTACTTTTTGGATCAGTAAATCTTCACTCAGGGCCATGTTTGTTGCATTTATTGTACACATTATACACTGTATATTATTAGAGCTGACAGATGAAGATGAGGTTGTGCCTCGTGATGTTACAGTCCTTCCTCTACTGCAGATTCTGCTCAGCTTGTCAGCGTTCATCAGTGTTTTTTCTCAATCCCCAAATCTCATAGTGAAAAGCCGCCCAGCGTTGTATTGTGCAGTTATTAAATCCTTCCCCAGGCTGGATGACGCTTTCATAGGTGAGATTTAGTCGGAGCTGAGATGTTTTATTTTCTATTTTCCCCCCATCCCTGTGTCTGGGATTCTGACATGATAGACACAGCAGTCAGGGGTGTCTGAGATCAGCAGTCTACTGCGATGCTGGGAGGGTCTCTTGCTGGGCCCACTCTGTCACACAGGATTAGGGCTTTGCAGGTTTTCTAATCTGCACACAGTTTTCCATACAAATAAAATGTGCCCTCCACATCCAGGCAAAGCTGGGAGGATTAGTTGCGGGTACCCAGTCTGTGCCTGAAGCCTGCTGAAACCACTATCTACGGGGTGTTGTACTGTGTCATCTTCTATTACCTGGGATTAATAATTCAGCCGATACTTTTGTAACTCAAGCCGCCTGTTTCTGTTTGTGCCTCCAGAGAGCTCAGGTGCAGCTACGTCTGTTTTATTGTGTGTAGGGTTTTTTTTTATATACGTGTAACAGAAGATTTTAACTGAGAGGATTCCTTGCCTCCTCCTCTAGCACAGTATCTAAGCCGAGAGGTTTTTTTTTTCCAATGCCAGTTCCAAGCAAGCATACAAACATCAGCCGTTCTCGTAGCTGGGATGCTGCAGGTTGGTATGAAGGCAGCTGGGAGGGAGACATCTCATCAGGATATAACAGAGCAGCCGGCATAAACAATTCTCTGACCTACAACGGAGAGGAAGCTTTCTACAAGCTGCCAAGGAGCAGATCCCGCGATATTATCGTGCCAGGCAGCTCGGAGATAAAGGCGGACGCTTCTTCCTACCCAGACGCTTATATCCGAGGTCAGCAAGGTCACTTAGTGCATCAGGATCACAGGCCAGTAAGGAATAACTCTGTTCCAGACTTCAGCAATCCCTACGAGAGACAGGTGGCAATGTCTGGGCGTGGATCTGTGCACACTCACGATTATTATAATGAGTCTTCTTTGCCAGGCAGATCCCTGGAGGATCCTCGATATTATAGAGACCCAATGCTTAATCGTGCAGGACACACTTATGTGCCCCCCACAAGCCGGGCAGCCTGGGATCAGACTCCACAACGTCCCTATCACCCACAAGAAGTGGGTCGCATGTATAGAGATCCTACAGGGAGAGTCATCACCGAGGGACAGCGTTCAAGGAGTCGTGATTCTTCTCCTGCCAGGTATACCATAGAAACACCCAACCCCAGGTATGGCTCAGAGGCATCCACGTTCCCCAGTAGACAGCTCTATAATGAGATGATGGAAAGAACCATTGATCCCTCGACAGGGAGGCAAGCAGCTCCTACCTGCCTTGTGGTGGAGCCCAGTGAATCTGCTGCTATGGATGGCACACTGGGGACTTCATCTATTTCAGCAAATCGTGGTTATCATGGCTCAGCAAGAGAGAACATCGGTGCAAAGATGGCTTATGATACCTATGATAACTCCATAGCTCCATCTCATACCCAAATTCCTATGTCACTCTCTGGATCTGAACTGAAGAGGGCTGTGGATATGGAGTTCCTTGCGGTCTTGCGAAATGAAGGCCTCTCTGAAAATACTATTAGCGCTTTAATACAGCAAGGCTTTGACACGCCCAGTTCATTGGCCGTCATGGAAGAACACGACATTAAATCAGTAGCTGCTAATCTTGGCCAGGCAAGATTGCTTTCTGGCCTTATCAAGAGCTACAGGACAGATCTGCAGATGCTGAGACAAGATCAACAGAAAAGCAATTCTCTGAGATCCCGAGCTCGATCCAACAGCTTCAGTCATCGTGGGGATCTTATGCGTGGCGATTTCAATGCACAGCCTTTTAATGGTCCTATAATGGATGGGGCTCCTAATCCACCACATTCCTTGTCTTTGCAGCCAGTTTCGCCTCGATTGGCAGAACTAAACCGCCGACCATCTAGTGCCCCATCCCAGCACCTGTTGGAAACTGCCAGCTACCCAACTTGTGGAATGGGTGTCCAAAATCCACAGTACATGCAAACTGCAGCTTACTCTATTCCTGTGCACCCTCGACCTGCTCCCGCCTACCCTGCTCAGTCTGGCATCCCTATGACTGTTGTACACACCAATGTTAACACTGGCCCAAAGACGGCTTACCCTACAAGCTACACTGTGCCCATGGAGCTGATGAAGAGAGAGCGCCTCCCACCCACCTCTCCGGTGCACAGCCCACACTGCAGCCCACAACCACTACGCAAACAGGGGAGCCATCTGGAGACCTCACTGAGCTTGCCTCCACCTAATATAACCAGTCAGCCCTCTCTCCACTCTCCGTACCAGAAAGTAACCAGACGGACTGGACCACCCATCATTGTCTCCACCATGGCATCTCCAGACCAAAGTAATTCTAGTTTATTTAGCTCCAAAATTACTAAACAAAATGTAACCTTCCCAAATATAGTAATAGAATGTGTTATATTCTTAATTATTTATATAGATCTTATATCGATCTATTAGGATTATATTATATGACTTTGTATTATTTATTGGCTGGGATCTGCAGGTTAACTTTAAGATATATGCAGCAGATGTCTTTCTATCTGTCTATCTGTAAGTCAGTTTGCACAATTGGGTCAGTATTCATAGCCAAAACCAATAGTGGGTCCAAAAGACAGAAAAGGTGCCAATCTTGTTGTTATAGTTTCCATCCAATCAGGTTCCATTCCTGATTTCGGCAAAAAATAAATAAAATACCGACCATAAATACTATGTGTGAACTCAACCTTAAGCTTTTAAAAACTCCCAACTAATTTAATTAATTTTTTTTAAGTTGCATTACACAAATGCAGTCTGGTTTCTACTGGTGACATCTGGTGCTGGTTTTTATAGATTTCACAAAGGGGATGAATTCTATAGGGTCAACTATATACTGTTAGGGGTATATTCAAACGTTGCAGATTTTTTGCCATTGTTTTCATTTAAAGGGGTACTCCGGTGGAAAACATGACGTCACGCCCCCGCCCCCGTGTGATGTCACGCTCCGCCCCTCAATGGAAGCCTACGGGAGGGGGCTGTCATGCTCCCACCCGTAGGCTTGCATTGAGGGGCGGAGCGTGACGTCACACGGGAGCGGAGGCGCGACTTCACATGCCGCCCTGTAGTCGCCGGTAATCAGTCCCGGAGCGAACACGCTCCGGGGACTGATTACAAACGGGGTGCCGCATGCAAGATCACGGGGGTCCCCAGCGGCGGAACTCCTGTGATCAGGCATCTTATCACCTATCCTTTGGATAGGGGATAAGATGTCTAAGCACCGGAGTACCCCTTTAAATCAACTGGTACCAGAAAGTTAAACAAATTTGTAAATAACTTCTATTTAAAAATCATAAAGGGGTTATCCAGGAAAAAACTTTTTTTGAATATATATCAACTGGCTCCAGAAAGTTAAACAGATTTGTAAATTACTTCTATTAAAAAATCTTAATCCTTTCAGTACTTATGAGCTGCTGAAGTTGAGTTGTTCTTTTCTGTCTAAGTGCTCTCTGATGACACCTGTCGGGAACTGTCCAGAGTAGAAGCAAATCTGCATAGCAAACCTCTTCTACTCTGTGCAGTTCCCAAGACAAGCAGAGATGTCAGCAGAGAGCACTGTTGCCAGACAGAAAAGAACAACTCAACTTCAGCAGCTGATAATTGTTGAAAGGATTAAATATTTTTAATAGAAGTATTTTACAAATCTGTTTAACTTTCTGGAGCCAGTTGATATATATATAAAAAAAAATTGTTCCTGGAATACCCCTTTAATCCTTCCAATACTTATCAGCTGCTGTATAATACAGAGGGAGTTCTTTTCTTTTTGAATTTCTTTTCTGTCTGTCCACAGTGCTCTCTGCTGACACCTCTGTCCATGTCGGAGCAGGAACAATTCACCATGGCAAACCTCTCCTGCTCTGGACAGTTCCTGACATGGACAGAGGTGTCAGCAAAGAGCACCATGCACAGACAGAAAAGAAGTTCAAAAAGAAAAGAACTTCCTGTGTAGTATACAGCAGCTCATAAGTACTAGAAGGATTAAGATTTTTAAATAGAAGTAATTTACAAATCTGTTTAACTTTCTGGGACCAGTTGATTTAAAAGTAAATAAATAAATAAATAAATAAAGGTTTTCCATAAAGAAGTACCCCTTTAAGCTCGCAGAAAGCCATGGGTGTGCTGCAGGAACCGCAACCATTCACATGCATGAAAATGCAATGAATCTGCCACGTGTGAGTCTGCCCTTTATGGGGGCATGAGGGGAAGGCAACAGAGTGTTGTCACCTTGTCCCCTTTGGGGTTTGGGTATGCCGCTCCAATTCACCTGTGTGGGATCAGTGACTTCCATAAGAACTTTAGGTTGGGTTCTAGTGTGCAGCGCCAATAAATTGGACATGTTTTAACAGGAATCCCTGCAGTTTTGTGGTATACTTTTAGGTTGTGTAGATTTTACATGTGAATTTTTTTAATTTGTTAACATTTTTTTACCTGTGTGCATATGCGGTTTTATTCATTACTGCTGCATATGAACACAGCCTCAGAGTTCTTGGGTTCTGAGTGAGAGAAGGTTCCTATTTGTGTTAGGTTGTCCAACCCGTGGCCCTCCAGCTGTTGCAAAACTACGACTCCCAGCGTGCCCGGACAGCCGTAGGCTGTCCAGGCACGATGGGAATCATAGTTTTGCAACAGCTGGAGGCCCTCAGGTTTATCCCCTAGGCTATTTGTAGTTGTCCATCCTAATATAGTTGTACGGTCATCATTATGAACTGAAAAGATGTAAATGTGGAATATTTCATATTTATGTAGCAGTTTCTATTGTCCTGTCCTTTTAAATTGTCCTGTCCTTTAAATCGAAATATTTTTTTTATTTTTAAATTTTTTGGCCATTTTTTGTTTATTACTTATTTCTATAATCATTGTTCCTGGCAATGAATGGATCACGCAGATAATCATAATTAGTAATAAAAATAATAATTATTATTATTATCTGCGTAACCCATTCACTGCCAGGAACAATGATTATAGAAATAAGTAATAAACAACAAATGACCATGAAATGTAAAAAATAAAATAAAAAAAATATGAAATTTCGATTCAAAGGCAGGAAAATTTAAAGGACAGGACGTAGTAGTTTTTAGAATATTGGTAAAGGTGCTGTTTAGTGCTCTGAAGCCAACACACATGGCTGGAATAACGTAGCGGAGGCGGGGAGGGTGTTTCCATGTTCTGTTAGTCTAGATTGAAAAATGAAACCAATGATCTGATTTGCTGATATTGTCGGGGTCTGATTTCAGATACATACCTCCCAACTTTTTGAATAGCCCAAGAGGGACACACATGGTTTGTTGTATAAAAAATGTATTTTCCAAAAATTGTCGGAATACTTTTTGATGTATTAATATTATCGCAAAAATATAAATATAACTATTAAACAATGAGGAGCCAAATAGATGGTTTCTGGAGCAAGTTAGAAAGTTTATTAATGCTAAATATTTCCTAGGTTTAAAGGGGTTCTCCACCATAAGGTGATTTTAGTACGTACCTTGCAGGCAGTAATGGACATGCTTAGGAAGGATCTGTGCCTGTTTTGGGGCTAAATGGCTATGTTGTGAGATTACCATAACACTGTGGCTAGCTTTTTGTGAACTTGTTTTTCCTGTTTGACATATGTTTTTTTTTACTATAAATCCCACAATGCCATTTTCCTCCCTCCCACACATCAGCTACCCCACCCATTGAAACATAAATGAGCTGCAGACCTGTGGTTTTCAATCAGGTGCCTACAGCTGTTGCATTAGTTGCAGATTGATCCCTCCACCCATTGAAGCAGACAGGCTCCCTGTCATCAGCTGACTAGTGAGTCAGGTCTCGTCCGCATTGCAAGCTGGGAAAAATCCAAGACAACAGTCATTTTGTATGCTGTTAAAAATAAATATTGGGGTGAAAATCACAGAAGAATTGTGAGAAAACCGTCACACACAGGTACAGACACTATATTATGAACTACACTAACTTTACAGCCCCTGTAGCATTGTCAAATAAAAAAAAATCCTGGAATACCCCTTTAAAAGAGGGCGTTATCCATGATTTTAAAAAAAATAAAGCAATTTTTTTTTTTTTAAACAAAAAAAGCAGCACCACTTTTTTCTGTGATATTGGAACTCGGTTCAATTAGCCAAGTTGTAATACCACACACAAACGGAGGGCAGGTGTGGTGCTGTTTTTGGAAGACAATAGCTTTGTTTTTTCTATTCCCGGATAACCCCTTTAAAGGGGCACGCCAGCATTTAAAAACACATGATAAGGTAAAAGAACAGTTCCCCGGCTTTCCCTGTGCATGGAGCGGGATGGACACACCCCCTTCAAGCATTCTTTATAGGAGCGTCTAAGACAGCAGACTACAGCACTTGGCTGTCTTCAGCCCTTCCATGGAGTACGCATGGAGGTGGCTCCAGGCACCCAAATTGTGTTGCGCAGAGGAATTGGTAACCAAAAATCACCAAAAACCCGACCAACTTTACTCAATTTTACTCACAAAACTTGAAAAGGAGGTGTGGTCATTGGGGAAGGGGGTGTGGCCACCGGAAAAGGGGCAAGTCCCTTATAGTTTAGGAAAATCTCAACAAATTTACTGATGTTCACTCACAATGTGGTAAATTTGAGCTCTGGAAAACCCGACAGCTTAGAGTAGTTGTAAAAAAAAAATGCTAAATGTAGGAAAAATAAGTAAATACTGTGGGAAAATACCTGTTGGGAGAAAAAAAACCCACAAAGAAAGCTACACTCCACTCTTAATAAATCAGGGGGCCTAATATTACAATTTGTGTACTAAATATCTGGTGATAGGACATTTGTCCAGGGATTTTTCCTCTAGTATGGGGCAATTGGAATCCTTGTTGGAGATTTTGCTTCCCTCTAGATTAGCTTGGGAACATTATATGGTGAAGGAAATATATAATTGACCCAAGGTGAGTGCCAATGATATATCTCCTTCACGAAATTTTGTTAGGACATTTAGCTTTTTCTTTCTTTGTGTACCCGTTATGTTTTTGCACCCTGGAGCGACACCTCAGTATCCATACCACTGCTGAGGTGTTTTTCATTGCAGCAGTAATGCTAGCCGTTTTCCTCTTTTGTACCTAAACCCTTGTCTTTTTTCACCTTATCGATTATGGTATAACACTATAACTATGGCTGTAAATGCTAGTGTTGTTGGTGCTGGAATAGACTAGGGCTTGAAGGTCATGTGTGGTATACTCTGGGTGATAAGGTACTGCTATAGTAAGATGTGCCCTATTGGGGGCCCATAGGTTTGGCAGTTTTTGAGTGTTGGGGCCTGTACTATGGTAGTAGTCATGTCAGCCTTGGGGCTGCAGGTGTCGCGGAGTTGTCCTCAAACATTTGTGTGTTATTCATAGTAACATAGTTAGTACAGTTGAAAAAAGACATACGTCCATCAAGTTCAACCAGGGAACTGAAGGGAATTTGATGGACGTATGTCTTTTTTTTGGTGCTCTCTGCTGACACCTCTGTCTGTGTCAGGAACTGTTCAGAGCAGGAGCAAATCCCCATAGAAAACCTCTCCTGCTCCGGACAGTTCCTGACATGGACAGAGGTGTCAACAGAGAGCACTGTGGTCAGACAGAAAGAACTACTCAACTTCCTCTGTAGTATACAGCAGCTGATAAGTACTGGGAGGATTAAGATTAAAATATAAGAAATTTACAAATCTGTTTAACTTTCTGGCACCAGTTGATTAAAAAAATAAAATAAATCTACCAGAGAACCCCTTTAAAGTGCCTCTTTAAAGACAGGAAAGGAAATGCCAATTGTGTTGGGGGTGCCTGTGAAATGTTGTAGTAAATCCTAAGGCTTATGGATTTACTATTTAAACAAAAGTTGTCCACAGGAAGTATTCAGTTTTCCACAGGAGAAATAAGGTATCAAACGTTTCCCCTTCAAACCAAGGGACTGTGGGGGAGATTTATCAAAACCGCTGCAGAGGAAAAGTTGACCAGTTGCCCATAGCAACCAATCAGATCGCTTATTTCATTTTTCACAGGCCTTGTTAAAAATGAAAGAAGCGATCTGATTGGTTCCTGTGGGCAGCTGCTCTACTGTTTCTCAGCACAGGTTTTGATAACTCTCCACCTGTGTGTAAAGCATGGGCATCCTTTATTGGCTTTCCACCATGTAGAATAGATGAGAGTCCTGACTGAAGGACCTTTCAAATTCTAGGCCAGATCTGGTCAGTT
This sequence comes from Hyla sarda, assembly GCF_029499605.1. Lineage (NCBI taxonomy): Eukaryota > Metazoa > Chordata > Amphibia > Anura > Hylidae > Hyla > Hyla sarda. The sequence continues at coordinate 54,654,912 of NC_079195.1, forward strand.
GTAGTAGACGGGAAAAATCTGAGCTGTTCTTGGCACTGGTCCAAAAGTGTGTAAAGGAACTAAGACACACAGTCATGTCCTAAAATATAATTTATTGGCACTACAGCAACGCATTTCTGGTCCGGAATGGACCCTTCATCAGGCAAGTGTGCCAAGAACAGCTCAGATTGTTCCTGTCTCGTGCAAGTGTTCATTGACCGGACTAGCAGAGCTATCACCGGATGAGCTACGGCTGCAGGTCCTAGGCTGCTATCATTAGATGTCTGCTGATGTGTTGTGCTCTAAGTGCAACCCTACTTGGTAAGTGTAAGTCCACTCACCATCATTTTTTTGAACATTGACATACAGCCATGGCCGTAAATATTGGCAACCCTGAAATTTTTCTAGAAGATAAAGTATTTCTCACAGAAAAGGATTGCAGTAACACATGTTTTGCTATACACATGTTTATTCCCTTTGTGTGTATTGGAACTAAACCAAAAAAGGGAGGAAAAAAAGCAAATTGGAAGTTCACTTAGTCTTTGCATTGTGTGTCTGTGTGTGCCACAATAAGCATGGACAACAGAAAGAGAAGAAGAGAACTGTCTGAGGACATGAGAACCAAAATTGTGGAAAAATATCAACAATCTCAAGGTTCCAAGTCCATCTACAAAGATCTAGATTTACTTTTGTCCACAGTGCGCAACATTATCAAGAAGTTTGCAACCCATGGCACTGTAGCTAATCTCCCTGGGCGTGGAGGGAAGAGAAAAATTGATGAAAGGTGTCAACGCAGGATAGTCCGGATGGTGGATAAGCAGCCCCAAACAAGTTCCAAAGATATTCAAGCTGTCCTGCAGGCTCAGGGAGCATCAGTGTCAGCGCAAACTATCCTTCGCCATTTAAATTAAATGAAACCCTATGGCAGGAGACCCAGGAGGACCCCACTGCTGACACAGAGACATAAAAAGGCAAGACTACATTTTGCCAAAATGAACTTGAGTAAGCCAAAATCCTTCTGGAAAAACGTCTTGTGGACAGATGAGACCAAGATAGAGCTTTTTGGTAAAACACATCATTCTACTGTTTACCGAAAACGGAATGAGGCCTACAAAGAAAAGAACACAGTACCTACAGTGAAATATGGGGGAGGATCAATGATGTTTTGGGGTTGTTTTGCTGCCTCTGGCACTGGGTGCCTTGAATGTGTGCAAGGCATCATGAAATCTGAGGATTACCAACGGATTTTGGGTCGCACTGTACAGCCCAGTGTCAGAAAGCTGGGATTGCGTCCGAGATCTTGGGTCTCCAGCAGGAAAATGACCCCAAACAGATGTCAAAAAGCACCCAGAGATGGATGGCAACAAAGCGCTGGAGAGTTCTGAAGTGGCAGCAATGAGTCCAGATCTAAATCCCATTGAACACCTGTGGAGAGATCTTAAAATTTCTGCTGGGAAAAGGCGCCTTCCAATAAGAGAGACCTGGAGCAGTTTGCAAAGGAAGAGTGATCCAACATTCCGGCTGAGAGGTGTAAGAAGCTTATTGATTTTTATAGGAAGCGACTGATTTCAGTTATTTTTTCCAAAGGGTGTGCAACCAAATTAAAGTTAAGGGTCCCAATAATTTTGTCCAGCCCATTTTTGGAGTTTGGTGACATTATGTCCAATTTGCTTTTTTCCCTCTCTTTTTGGTTTAGCTCCAATACACACAAAGGGAATAAACATGTGTATAGCAAAACATGTGTTACTACCTTTTCTGTGAGAAATACATCATTTTCTTGAAAAATTTCAGGGGTGCCAACATTTAAAGGCATGACTGTACTTCACTAGGGGTGCGTATCCCTTTTTTTCTCTTTCTTTGTGCAGATCTGGTCAGTTGTCCTTCCTTTTCTACTGTTCTCTTAGAGTCTAACCTGCAGCCCTCCAGGCCCATTATGCCCGGACAGCCAACAGCAATGGCTGGAGGGTTGAATACCTAGGTTCTATGCTATTACTGTGATTCAGTTAATTTAAGGCAGTGGTCTCAAACTGTGGCTCTCCAGATGTTGCAAAACTTAAAATCCCAGCATGCCATAAGTCTTTTGACTCCACTATTTCATGTAGTGGAAACTGTGTATCTGCACCAAATTTATCACATTTCTTACATCAGTACTCCACTTTGTATGCTGTTTTCTTTGCAAGTTTTTGTACGACTTTTTAACCTGTGTGACAATTATGCGACTTTTTATTAACGCTGTCCACAGTTAGTTTGTAAGCTCTGTTTTATTTGGTGGTGATTAGCGCCCTTTTTTGAGGGTTGCGCCAAAGTATTCAACTTTTTAAGAAAGTTGCAATTTCACAAACCACTGCAAAAAATCAACTAAAAACACGTCTACCACTGCAACAATCCAAAACACCGGTAAATGAAAAGTTGCAGGAAAGGTCCCTAAAAACACACTGCGTCAAAATATTGCGACCAATTTACCCAAGAAAACCAGGGTAAATGCTTCATAAATACCCCCCTTGCCTTGTTTTCCCTTTATTCGCTCTCTACATCTCAGCGACTGACAGAGAAGGTTATGAGAAACCTTTAAGTGTAATGCAACCAAGTAACTCAGCAACCAGAGGGTGTATCCAAACTCCCAGGATGAGCATCTCCACAGTAACCTCCCAATATATCTGTCAGAGCCTGTGGACTCCAGAGGGATGGAGGGAGGCTGGTGCTTACACTGTCACAGCTTGGGCCTACTGCTATGTATTATTTACTGGAGGAGGGATTTACTGAAAATAGCTACAAACATTTACATATTGTGGGGTATATTAGCCCTGTTACATAGGAAGGTGGTAGAATAGTCATTGGAAATATCATCATAGATGGGATTAGTTGCTTTCAAATACCATAGAAACATAGGATGTGGTATAAAAAGTATGCTCAGTTTAGAGCATTTTGGGAATGTTTTAAAATCACCTGGTGCCAGAAAGTTAAACAGATTTGTAAATGACTTCTATTTTAAAATCTTAATCCTTCCAGTACGTATTAGCTGCTGTATACTACAGAGAAAGTTGTGTAGTTCTTTTATGTCTGACCACAGTGCTCTCTGCTGCCACCACCTGTCCATGTCTGGAACTGTCCAGTTTTGCTATGGGGATTTGTTCCTGCTCTGGACAGTTCCTGACACAGACAGGGGTGTCAGCAGAGAGCACTGTGGTCAGACTGGAAAGAACTATACAACTTCCTCTGGAGCATACAGCAGCTGGTCAGTACTGAGAGGATTAAGATTTTTAAATAGAAGTAATTTACAAATCTGTTTAACTTTCTGGCACCAGTTGATTTGAAAACATTTTGTTTTCAGCTGGAGTACCCCTTTATTACACTATAGAAGTTTTTACCATTTGAAACTGAAGTATGACCCAGTATGACCTGAGCAGTGGAAAGGTATGCTGGGAGTTGTTTCACCTATCATGGTTGCAGATCTTACAAGTGAGAACAGTACTGATGGCACACAGACGAAAAACATAGCTATCAGTGACTCACAGGTGACGTCTTCTATGTATTTGTTCAGACCACTATGACTTCTTTCAACTACATCACGCTTTTGCAGAGTTTATGTATTGTACTGTATTCAGGGGGCACAGTCTGTGGCTGTACTGTATTCAGGGGGCACAGTGTGTGGCTGTACTGTATTCAGGGGGCACAGTCTGTGGCTGTACTGTATTTAGTGGGCACAGTGTGTGGCAGTACTGTATTTAGGGGGCACAGTGTGTGGCTGTACTGTATTCAGGGGGCACAGCCTGTGGCTGTACTGTATTTAGGGGGCACAGTGTGCGGTTGTACTGTATTCAGGAGGCACAGTCTGTGGCTGTACTGTATTTAGGGGGCACAGTGTGTGGCTGTACTGTATTTAGGGGGCACAGTGTGTGGCAGTACTGTATTCAGGGGGCACAGTGTGTGACTGTACTGTATTTAGGGGGCACAGTGTGTGGCTGTACTGTATTTAGGGGGCACAGTGTGTAGCAGTACTGTATTCAGGGAGCATAGCGTGTGCAGCTGTTGTTTATAGTGAGCACACTGGGGGAGATTTATCAAAACCTGTCCAGGGGAAAAGTTGCTGAGTTGCCCATAGCAACCAATCAGATTTCTTCTTTTATTTTTAAAAAAGGCCTCTGAAAAATGAAAGAAACTAACTGATTGGTTGCTTTGGGCAACTCAGCAGCTTTTCCTCTTGACAGGTTTTAATAAATCTCCACCAGTGTGCTCACTATAAACAAAAGCTGCACACGCTATGCTCCCTGAATACAGTACTGCCACACACTGTGCCCCCTGAATACAGTACAGCCACAGACTGTGCCCCTGAATACAGTACAGCCACACACTGTGCCCCCTGAATACAGTACTGCCACACACTGTGCCCCCTAAATACAGTACAGCCACAGACTGTGCCCCCTGAATACAATACTGCCACACACTGTGCCCCCTGAATACAGTACTGCCACACACTGTGCCCCCTGAATACAGTACTGCCACACACTGTGACTCCTGAATACAGTACAGCCACACACTGTGCCCCCCGAATACAGTACAGCCACACACTGTGCCCCCCGAATACAGTACTGCCACACACTGTGCCCCCTGAATACAGTACTGCCACACACTGTGCCCCCTGAATACAGTACTGCCACACACTGTGCCCCCTGAATACAGTACTGCCACACACTGTGACCCCTGAATACAGTACAGCCACACACTGTGCCCTCTGAATACAGTACAGCCACAGACTGTGCCCCCCGAATGCAATACAGCCACACACTGTGCCCCCTGAATACAATACTGCCACACACTGTGCCCCTGAATACAATACAGCCACACACTGTGCCCCCTTAATACAGTACCGCCACAAACTGTGCCCCCTGAATACAATACTGCCACACACTGTGCCCCCTGAATACAATACTGCCACACACTGTGCCCCTGAATACAGTACAGTCACACACTGTGCCCCCTGAATACAGTACTGCCACACACTGTGCCCCCTGAATATCAGTACTGCCACATACTGTGCCCCCTGAATACAGTACTGCCACACATTGTTCCCCCTGAATACAGTACAGCCACACACTGTGCCCCCTGAATACAGTACTGCCACACACTGTGCCCCCTAAATACAGTACTGCCACACACTGTGCCCCCTGAATGCAGTACTGCCACACACTGTGCCCCTGAATAAAATACTGCCACACACTGTGCCCCCTGAATACAATACTGCCACACACTGTGCCCCCTGAATACATTACTGCCACACACTGTGCACCCTGAATACAGTACAGCCACACACTGTGCCCCCTGAATACAGTACTGCCACACACTGTGCCCCCGAATACAGTACTGCCACACACTGTGCCCCCTGAATACAGTACTGCCACACACTGTGCCCCCTGAATACAATATTGCCACACACTGTGCCCCCTGAATACAGTGCAGCCATACATTGTGCCCCCTGAATACAGTACAGCCACACACTGTGCCCCCAGAATACAGTACAGCCACACACTGTGCCCCCAGAATACTGTACAGTCACACACTGTGCCCCCTGAATACAGTACTGCCAAACACTGTGCCTCCTGAATACAGTACTGCCACACACTGTGCCCCCTAAATACAGTACTGCCACACACTGTGCCCCCTAAATACAGTACAGCTACACACTGTGCTATGATGGACTATAGTTTTTACCTCCCCCCCCCCCCCCCCCACCCCACACACACGCATATTAATACACTTTGGGCTTCTGTGACCTACTAACCACTACATATCAGGAACGCCTCTCAATACCTGTCATTTTGGAGACACTCTGACCCATTGATCTCGCCATAACAATTTGGTCTTTGACTGAGTTGCTCGAATCCTTAAACTTGCCCATTTTTCCTGCTTCCAACTTCAGGAGCTTACTGTTTACTTGTTGCCAAATGTATCCCATCCCATCCCTTGAAGGCACCATTGTCAATGTTACTCACAACACTGCACTTTTGGTTTTATGACAGATCGGTGATATGTCTTAGATAAGAACATTACATTGTGAATCCAATTGGCAACAAGGATTGATGTGATTAGATAGGTTTCTTGTATGACACTGCAGAACATGACGGGGCTATGACAATAAGTACTGTATAATCTGGATACCATTACATAGAGATACCGCAGTAAATGCTGAGTGATTGTATGGATACAAAGAACTGTTGTGATATTCAGAAAGGAAAATAGTGAGATGTAAAATAGTTTACACTGTATATATCAGATCAAATTCCATCTTATTCATCTGTGTCTCATCACTTTCTGGCAGGGAACTATTATGTAATCATCCATTGGCATTCTTTATATCTCTGTGGGCTTGTATGTCATTCATCTGAGCTTCCTGCTTTGTTTCCATCTTGTTCTAGGTATGAGGCCCCAGACAGTCAATGGTCCAATGCATCCCCGCCCACTTATTGCTCTGTTGGATGGAAGGGACTGTACAGTGGAGATGCCAATCCTAAAAGACTTGGCCACTGTGGCTTTTTGTGATGCCCAGTCCACACAGGAGATCCATGAAAAGGTAAGTGAACTCAGGATGTGAGTGGTGAAGAGAATGGTGGTAATAATGGAATGAATAATAGATTCTTTCTTTACATGGAAATCACCTGATATAAACTAGAATCATTCATTGAACTTTGACATGTTGATTTTGGCCTTTGGATCACTTCCCAATGAATGGCTTAAATTTATGTATGTATGAAAGGTACTACACTGCTCAAAAAAAAAATAAAGGGAACACTAAGATAAAATCCTAGATCTGAGTGAATGAACTAGTCATATGAAATACTTTCGTCTTTACATAGTTGAATGTGCTGACAACAAAATCACACAAAAATTATCAATGGAAATCAAATTTATCAACCCATGGAGGTCTGGATATGGAGTCACACTCAAAATCAAAGTGGAAAACCACACTACAGGCTGATCCATCTATGATGTAATGTCCTTACAACATGTCAAAATGAGGCTGCTCAGTAGTGTGTGTGGCCTCCACGTGCCTGTATGACCTCCCTACAACGCCTGGGCATGCTCCAGATGAGGTGGTGGATGGTCTCCTGAGGGAAGTCCTCCAAGACCTGGACTAAAGCATCCGCCAACTCCTGGACAGTCTGTGGTGCAACGTGGCGTTGGTGGATGGAGTGAGACATGATGTCCCAGATGTGCTCAATCCGATTCAGGTCTGGGGAATGGGCGGCCAGTCCATAGCATCAATGCCTTCCTCTTGCAGGAACTGCTGACACACTCCAGCCACATGAGGTCTAGCATTGTCTTGCATTAGGAGGAGCCCAGGGCCAACCGCACCAGCATATGGTCTAACAAGGGGTCTGAGGATCTCATCTCGATACCTAATGCTGTCAGGCTACCTCTGGCAAGCACATGGAGGGATGTGTGGCCCCCAAAGAAATGCCACCCCACACCATTACTGACCCACCGCCAAACCGGTCATGCTGGAGGATGTTGCAGGCAGCAGAACGTTCTCCATGGCGTCTCTGTCACATGTGCTCAGTGTGAACCTGCTTTCATCTGTAAAGAGCACAGGGTGCCAGTGGTGAATTTGCCAATCTTGGTGTTCTCTGGCAAATGCCAAACGTCCTGCACAGTGTTGGGCTGTAAGCACAACCCCCACCTGTGGATGTCGGGCCCTCATACCACCCTCATGAAGTCTGTTTCTGACCGTTTGAGTGGACACATGCACATTTGTAGCCTGCTGGAGGTCATTTTGCAGGGCTCTGGCAGTGCTCCTCCTTGCACAAAAGGCGGAGGTAGCGGTCCTGCTGCTGGGTTGTTGCCCTCCTATGGCCTCCTCCACGTCTCCTGATGTACTGGCCTGTCTCCTGGTAGTGCCTCCATGCTCTGGACACTACGCTAACAGGCACAGCAAATTTTCTTGCCACAGCTTGCATTGATGTGCCATCCTGGATGAGCGGCACTACCTGAGCCACTTGTGTGGGTTGTAGACTGTGTCTCATGCTACCAACTAGAGTGAAAGCACCGCCAGCATTCAAAAGTGACCAAAACATCAGCCAGGAAGCATAGGAACTGAGAAGTGGTCTGTGGTCACCACCTGCAGAACCACTTCTATATTGGGGGTGTCTTCCTAATTGCCTATAATTTCCACCTGTTGTCTGTTCCATTTGCACAACAGCATGTGAAATTGATTGTCAATCAGTGTTGCTTCCTGAGTGGACAGTGTGATTTCCCAGAAGTGTCATTGACTTGGAGGTACATTGTGGTGTTTAAGTGTTCCCTTTATTTTTTTTGAGCAGTGTAAATACAGTAATATTGTAGACATATGCACATCCCAGGCTAAGCTGTAAAACCCACTTTCTACTGCCTTCTTAAAGTATACTAAGGTAATAGAGCAATGGTGTCCAAACTTCAGCCCTCCAGATGTTGCAAAACTACAACTCCCAGCCTTTGGCTGTCCTAGCATGCTGGAAGTTGTGGTTTTTCAGCAGATGCTGGGGAGTGTGCTCAGGAGTGGAGCTTTCTTCATACACAGTGGGTGTCTACTGTGTTATAGAACTGACGTCTGTTAACATCAGGTAGGATTGGAGATAACTCTAACTCTAATCCTGGCTGTTTAACCCCCTAGATGCCACAGTCTAGGTGGTTGTGGCATCTGTGTCACCAATAGTTCTAAGCTGTAGAACCCTGCTAGTGGTATTTGGCTTCTTGTGTAATCAGAGAATAGGAGATTAGATTGTGGACCTGACCGGGAACAAGAGCCAATTGTTAACCCCTTAGGGTATAGCATTTTTCTGTTCCTGCACTTTCGTTTTTTCCTCCTTACATTTTAAAAATCATAACCCTTTCAATTTTGCACCTACAAATCCGTATGATGGCTTATTTTTTGCGCCATGAATTCTACTTTGTAATGACATCATTTTACCCAAAAATCTACGGCGAAACAGAAGAAAAATTATAATTGTGCGATAAAATGGAAGAAAAAACGCCATATTGTAACTTTTGGGGGCTTCCGTTTCTATGCAGTGCATTTTTCAGTAAAAATTTAATATTATCTTTATTCTGTAGGTCCATACAATTAAATTGATCCCTTACTTATATAGGTTTGATTTTGTCGTACTTCTGGAAAAAATCATAACTACATGCACGAAAATTTATACTTTTAAAATTGTCCTCTTCTGACCCCTATAACTTTATTATTTTTCCACATAAGGGGCAGTATGAGGGCTCATTTGTGCCGTGATCTGAAGTTTTTAACGGTTCCATTTTTGTTTTGATCAGACTTTTTTATCGCTTTTATTGCTAATTTTTTAATGGTATAAAAAGTGACCAAAAATACGCTATTTGGGACTTTGGAATTTTTTTGCGCGTACGCCATTGACCGTGCGGTTTAATTAACAATATATTTTTATAGTTTGGACATTTACGCACGCGGCGATACCACATATGTTTATTTTTATTTACACAGTTTATTTTTTTTTATGGGAAAAGCGTTAATTAACTTTTTAACTCTATTAACTTTTTTTTTTTTTGCAATGTTATAGCCCCCATAGGGGATTATAACATGCAGTACAATGATTCAATACACTGATCAATGCCTTTGCATTGCAATGCATTGATCAGTGTTATTGGCGGTTGATTGTTCAAGCCTGGATTTCAGGCTTGGAGCAATCAATCGCCGATTTGGATGCGCAGGAGGCAAGTAAGGCATCCTCCTGATGCGTCCTAGCTGATCGGGACATCGCGATTTTACCGCGATGGTCCCGATTAGCCCGACTGAGCAGCCGGGAAGCTTTCACTTTAGACGCGGCGATCAACTTTGATCGCTGCGTCTAAAGAGTTAATGCCGGACATCTGCCGGAACGGCGATGTCCGGCATTAGCCAAGGGTCCTGGCTGCTGATAGCAGCCAGGACTGTACGGGTATGATGCGAGCTCAGCTCCTGAGCTCGCTTCATAATCCTCCCGTGCGGCAGCGCCGTATAAACACAGCGTTTTGCGCAAGGGGTCAAAGAGTACCTGTCATCAAACCATATTTTCTAAATTAACTCAGATTAAATTCCCTAACTACTCCTAACACCCCTCCTGCCCTTTAAAAAGCTGTGTATCATACATTTCCCCTTGCTCACATTGTGTGAGCTCCTGGCAAGAGAAAGTGGGCGTTCCCCAGCAGGCGCAACGTCGCTGAAGCTTGTGAGAGCTGTGCCCTACCATACCCCACAAGCACTTCCTGAGTTTGGTCTCCTGCCAGGCCAGGAGGAGACCAAACTAACTGTTTGATTTGTGCAGGGAGCAGAACAGAGCCACCTAGTGGCCGTTTTTTCAATCTTATTGAAAACATATAAAGGTTGAGAATTTTAACAGCAAGTAAATAGCAAAGTGTCTTATAATTATATAAGGAACAATATAATAACAATAAGTTTAGTTTGGTGACAGGTTCTCTTTAACCTGTTCTATTCTGAGGTGTGAGTCCGCACTATGTACATACCAGCTCATAAATAATACTGAAAAGCCTCATGAAAATAATTGTGTTTTAGGTTCTGAATGAAGCAGTGGGTGCCATGATGTATCACACCATAACACTGACACGTGAAGACCTGGAGAAGTTTAAGTCTCTTCGTGTCATAGTGCGGATAGGCAGCGGATATGACAACATTGACATCAAGGCAGCCGGAGATATGGGTAGGTGCTGCAGAGTGGTTGTGCGCCATCTCCTGTTACACTCTGTATATTTGCTGCTTTCACTGCAGTGTATAGAAGTGTCCCTGCTTTATCATCATCACATCACTACAGCTGGTGGTTGTGGCTTTGGATATGTCATTGTTAGATAAATTAAAAGGGTATTCCAGGAAAAAAAATGTTTTTATATATCAACTGGCTCCAGAAAGTTAAACAGATTTGTAAATTACTTCTATTAAAAAATCTTAATCCTTCCAATAATTATCAGCTGCTGAAGTTGAGTTGTTCTTTTCTGTCTGACCACAGTGCTCTCTGCTGACACCTCTGTCTGTCTCAGGAACTGCACAGAGTAGAAGAGGTTTGCTATGGGGATTTGCTTCTACTCTGGACAGTTTCTGAGACAGGTGTCAGCAGAGAGCACTTAGACAGAAAAGAACAACTCAACTTCAGCAGCCCATAAGTACAGAAAGGATTAAGATTTTTTTTTAATAAACGTAATTTACAAATCTGTTTAACTTTCTGGAGCCAGTTGATATGTAAAAAAAAAAGTTTTTTCCTGGATAACCCCTTTAAGACAGACACAGGAAATTTCTTGTGAGTGAATTTTCGTATGCCGAATATTTCATAGATGCCCTCTGACTGAATATTCCTCAGAGATATTAGTGTAATCCAGTGTTTCCCAACCAGTGTGCCTCCAGCTTTTGCAAAACTGTCTGCACAGCAGCTGCAGGCACACTGATTTGGAAATAATAGGGTAACCTAACAACCCTCTAGTCCATTGTTTCCCAACCAGGGTGCCTCCGGATTTTGCAAAACTACAACTCCCAGCATGCCTGGACAGCCTTTGGCTGTCCAGGCATGCTGGGAGTTGTAGTTTTGCAACACCTGGAGGAACCCTGGTTGGGAAACACTGCTCTAGTCTCATAAATAATAATGTTATGACTAGTCAGATGCCCTGTAGCTCAGTAATGTTTCTTGTTTGATGTATTCTGAGGAATCTTGGATCATTAGGATTCACCTTGGTGGTTTTGTTAATAATTTAGCAGAATACGGTACACTCTGCTGCCACATTACTTTCATGATAGTTTAAAAGGCAATATTTCCTTTAAACACTGAAACAGTTTAGCTTCAAAACACCATTAAAGGGGTAAAACAACCTGTGTATGGTGTCAAAAAGTATAATAAAGCAACTTACTGATATAATGTTATTAGCCATACGGCACAGATCTCTCCATATCAGCTCTGTTCATGTAGCTGTGACATCACATCACATTTAGAGCTCCCGTCCCTGCTCCCCCTCCCCTTCTGTATTCTTAGAGACCAGTGAGGAGGAGAAAAGACAGCAGTGAGCCTGTTCTGATGGAAACTGCTGTGATTGAGAAATGCTTTCTTCTGCCTTATAATCTAATATGCAGTTCTATGAGCCCCCCTCTTCACATCAATGATCTTATCCCTGAGACAGGAGAGGAGGGGGGTGGGGCGGCAGAGACAGGAATTCTTGCATTCAGAGAGTGTGATGACCATCACAGCTACAAGTCAGACAGCTTAGCTGTCTCTGCAGTATGGCTAATAACTAGTGGTGCCCAAAATGAAAATTTTGGTCTGAAACCGATAATTTAGGTTGTGCTTGACCAAAACCCAAAACCGAAAATTACTTGCCCCGCTTACTTTTTTTTTCAAATGTAGTACTAGTTTTGGGCAGCACCAGTCGTGATGGAGTGCCACATTCTTCTGGGTCACAGAAAACTTTAGAACAGGATATCTCCAAACAGCAGACTACCGCGCCTGGAATCGCACCATTACATACAGCTCGAGTAAACAGTGGAGTCTGTTAGTGCACAAGCCACGCCCATCCCCATTTTAGGCACATATATTCTTTTCGAAAAAATTTCATAAATTTTTCTTTGCCGAAATTTTGGTGCATCCCTATAAATAACATTATATTGGTAAGTTGCTTTATTATACTTTTTGACACCATACAAAGGTTGTTCCTCTCGCCAGACAACCCCTTTAAAGAATAGAATATTAGGGATGAGAGGAAGAGATTGTTCCTGTGAAGTGATCAGGGGGGCGGTTCGGTCTAAGTAATGGAAGTTTAGTGGTAGACTGGTCTTTGTGTAGAGAAAGTTTAAAGGTGTACTCTGCTGCTCAGTGTTTGGAACAAACTGTTCCGAACACTGGAGCCGGCACCGGGAGCTCATGACATCATAGCCCCGCCCCCTCATGATGTCACACCCTGCCCCCTCAATGCAAGTCTATGGGAGGGGGCGTGACAGAAGTCACGCCCCCTCCCATAGACTTGCATTGATGGGGAGGGGCTATGACGTCACAAGCTCCCGGCGCTGGCTCCAGCGTTCAGAACAGTTTGATCAAAACACTGAGCACCGGAGTACCCCTTTAAAAATGTATGCCTCCCCATTTGTTTAAATTGGTCCATGTAAAGCAAAAAAAATAAATATAAGTGTTCAGACCTCAATGAACGATACCCAATAATGGTTGAATTTATAGATATATCTCATAAATGAATAGTATCTAGAGCTGTGGCTGGTTTAACAGTTAATCATTTATTTATTACAATAATGCAGTATAGGGCTGGACTCTAAGCAGGGGCCTTCCTATAGAGTCAGCACACGAAATAACAGTATAAAATATCAATAAAATGACCTAATAAAATGGCCAAATAATATTACTGGTTTGGTATATACAGGTAATAGAATATTAAAAAATGATATGCAATAGAGATGGCTAAGGATCTGCCACTTAGGTTGCTATTTAGATTGTCCTGGTTAATAGCTCAAAGAGTTGGTATTAAATTATAAATTGGAGAGTACAGTATTGTGAACTATGACCTTAAATACTGTACTCTGCAATTTATAATTTAATACCAACTCTTTGAGCTATTAACCAGGACAATCTAAATAGCAACCTAAGCGGCAGATCCTTAGCCATCTTCATTGTATTTAATTGTTTTAATATTCTCTTACCTGTATATACCAAACCAGTAATATTATTTGGTCATTTTATTGATATTTTATACTGTTATTTAGTGTGCTGACTCTATAGGAAAGGCCCCTGCTTAGAGTCCAGCCCTAAATAAATGATTAACTGTTAAACCAGCCACATCTCTAGATACTATTCATTTATGATATATATATATACAAATTGAACCATTATTGGGCACCGTTCCTTGAGGTCTGAACACTCATATTTCTATTGTATTGTATTTTGGCACTACGGGTATAGTGCAACTTAGTACCTCGGCACAGACCCAACACATATACTCTCTGAGTGTGACGCCACCAACCACTTTTTAAGTTTTTTAAAGCAAAAAAAGGTCAAACTTCTTGAGTGGCAACTGAGGCAGTAGCCCCTTGGCCTCCATCAGTCTACACTATGTTCTTGGTATAGGGTCATGTAGAACAAGTATGTGCCCTCAGACTGCTGTAGGGTTCTGTATTGTTATTTCTGTATGTTAGTTTGGACACTAAATGGTGTATAACGCTGTATGGCTTTGGAGACTGTGAAACACTTTTATTCCTGTTTCCCATTTTTTTTACATTATTAAATTTTCACCTTCTAAAAAAAAAAAGTGACATTTTTGCCCGGGTGTCTTCACATAACTTGGTTAAGACTAGAAACAGATAGATTATCCTTGTATTTAAAGTGAACGTGTCATCAGAAAATTACCCATTGTTTAAATCAAGGCTTTATCTTAAACATATCTTTTCAGGTTTATTTTTATTAAATTTTCCATTTTACTATCTATATTTTAAAGTGTTAATTACATTTAACCCCTCCCCAACCCATGACATACATGTACATCATGGGTCGGGTGGGCGGACATTCCGCTTCTATCAGCAGCTGACATCTGCCGGTAATGACGTACATCGGAGATCGCTACATTGTCCATCATTTAAATGGTTAAATACCGTGATCTATACAGTTCACAGCATTTAAACATTGAATGCCGCTATTCCCTGGTGTCTAGTGATCCCATTGCCCATAAGCTATGGGTTGCTAAGAGAAGCCCGAGGCCTTACCTTGTCCTCGGCATCTTCCCTGGCACTGTGATTGCTTAAGGCTGCCAAAGGCAGCCCTTAGCAATAGAGCACAGATTTCATGGATCAATGTAATGCAATAGCATTACATTCACTTATGTAAGCCATCTAATGATGGCTTATGATATGACCCTCAGGGGGACCAAAAAGTGTGTTAAAAAAAAAAAAGGATAAAAAAAATTAAAAATTCTAATCAATTTTTTTAAATTAAAGCACTGTACAAACTAGAAAGACACATATTTCATATTGCCATGTGCATAATTGTCTGAACTACAGTATTAAATTATTATGTTTCTGATCCTGCACGTGAATGTCTGCCACGCCCCCTCCCCCTCCAATAGGCTTGCATTGAGGGAGCGTGGTGTGACGTCACGACCCCCGCAGCCTGCACCCAACGTTCGGAACAAAATGTTCCAAATGCTGGAGCAGTGGAGAACCCCTTTAAATCACCTCACATAATGTAAACAAAAATAAAAGTATTTGGTAGTCTGAACTATTAAAACATGATGTTTATGATCCCACATGGTAAACGGCTTATTCTATTCTCTTCACTGCCTTCACTTGAGCTCAGGTGTCGCTCTTCTGGGTGCAGTCAGTGAGAAGCACCTACAATAGCAGAGAGCTCACGTAACAGCAGGGAAGAAAATGAAATATTCACATCTGGGGCGGGCATTGCTCCGCGCCTCAACTGCACAGATAAGAGCTGTAACAATACAGCAACGAGGGGGCCATATCTTGTAAATACTAAATTAAGTAGTATAAATAGGTCGTGATAAAACAGCAGGTAGCCGTACGCTACAGTACACTGGGTTGTGCAGCGATTGCGTAATTTGGTGATTATTCCAGAATATGTATATTGGGGGGACATTTACCAAGGCATTTAGAGCCTTTTATTTTGCTTATTCCGGGCGCACAAAAAGTCGCATGTGCGCCTAAGCACTTTTTTTGTGCGACTTTTGTGGGTAAGGAAAAGTTACAAACAGCCGTACATAAGCAAATTTCAGTTTCCACTTTGCAGTGGTCACGAATTTATGAAGTGCGAATGTCGCATGTAGGCAAAAAAACCTTGCAAGCTCCTTACAAAAAAGTCGCAAATCTGCTCCATGTCTGTACAAAACTCCCGTACGTGAGCAAGTTTAAAAAGTCGCAAAAAAAGTCTCACAAAAGCCTTAACTGCGACTTTTTTGTATTTCTTATGTGCTCCAAATGTATCAACCCCTGTGATATAATTATAAATATGTCACACAAAGCAGCAATGATAAATGTCCCCCATAGTGTATAGCCCTAGTGTCGGCGGGCAACATTGCATTGTGGGGACTTTTTCATTCATATCCGTTGTAAATGAATTAAATCAGTAAATTGGAGACAGATGAAGGAGGGGGAGGGGCACAGTAGAATACATTTTGGTATTATTAGCTTTTCTGTGCTTTATGTTAATACTTGTTCTGATGAAGTTCTAGTCATTTCTGTCAGGAATATGTATTGTGTATATTAATGTGCACCTTTCCTGAACCCATCTTTATTTTAGGAGTGGCGGTGTGTAATATCCCTTCAGCTGTTGTGGAGGAGACGGCTGATTCTACAATCTGCCATATTCTGAATCTATATCGGAGGAACACCTGGCTGTATCAAGCACTTCGGGAGGGTACAAGGGTACACAGCGTGGAACAGATAAGAGAGGTGGCATCTGGTGCAGCTCGTGTCCGCGGGGAGACACTAGGCTTGTTGGGATTTGGTAAGTAATGAAATGTAGATTTACATGGCCTTACAGAATGATACAGTCAAATGTAGTGTTTCCCAGTCAGGGTGCCTCCAGCTGTTGCAAAACTTCAACTCCCAGCACGCTCCCTCCCATAGACATGCATAGAGGGGGCGGGGTGTGATGTCATGCGGGGGTGGGGCTATGATGTCACGAGCTCCCGATGCCGGCTCTAAGCGTTCGGAGCTGAGTAGCGGAGTACCCCTTTAAGTAATGAAGAGGTTAATAGCAACTAACCTCTAATTGGTTATGCTAGTTGAGAGGTCAATTCCACTATCCCTGGTGGTCTAGTTTAGTGAACAGGTTAATGTGTCACCCCTGGTTGTCTATTGAAGGGGTTGTCTTATGAATACCGTGCTACAATGTGTAACATAACATTCCTGGTGGCTTAGGGTGGTAAAGGGGCTCATTTACACCTGGTGTCTAGTGGGTTAGTCCACCCTCCAGCACTGTCCTTGCTGTCACTGACAATAAGCTGAGCACAACTCCTGTTTAGGTAACTCTTCTGGATCAGTTCTGGATAGGCAACACAAGTGAATATGTGACAGTGACCGAACTGCTGCACTTTTTTCTGTTGATCATACACTCTGCTGATCACTTAACCTGACCATACACCATAGATAATGATGGAGAGTTAAGAGTTCCAGTCATTCCACAATGGCAGATGGTAGAGGAAAGAAAGATTGGGTCTTTAAATGTGAATGTCTTTTCTGCACATTCAGCCAAGCCGAGCATCCATGTGTATGAAAATATTAAGAGAGAGTTGTCAGGCGAACTGTTGTTCTATTGTCAGCTATTTTATGTGTATGGTCAGCTTAAAGGGGTATTCCACCGGCCAGCGTTCCGAACATTTAGTTCCAAATGCTGTGTGCACGCTACGGGGGTCGGCCACACCCCCTTGTGATGTCAGGCCATCACGCCCCCTCCCATAGACTCGCATTGAGGGGACATGACCTGGCATCACGAGGGGGCGTGACCGACCCGCAGCGCACACACAGCGTTCGGAACTAAATATTCCAAAAAATGGCCAGTGGAGTACCCCTTAAAATGGGCACTGTTAAAGAGACAAAAGTTGTGTTAGAGTGTTCAGACACTGAGCAATCGCTAGAACATAGGAAAAATGTGTTCTCTCCCTGGTCTGTGCCACTTGACAGAGTCAAATTTACAATTTAACCCCTTAAGGACTCAGCGTTTTTTAGTTTTTGTATTTTCATTTTTTCCTCATCTTTTAAAAACCATAACCCTTTCAATTTTCCACAAAAAAATCCATATGATGGCTTACTTTTTGCGCCAATTCTAATTTGTAATTTAACCAAAAATCTACGGCGAAACCAAAAAATAAAATAAAATAAATAATCATTGTGCGACAAGAATGAAAAAAAATCACCCACCATTTTGTAAATTTTGGGGGCTTCCGTTTCTACGCAGTAAATTTTTCCGTAAATATGACACATTCTCTTTATTCTGAAGATCCATACGATTGAAATGATACCCTACTTATATAGGTTTGATTTTGTCGTACTTCTGGAAAAAATCATAACTATATGCACGAAAATTAATATGTTTAAAAATGTCATATTCTGACCCCCATTTTCTGCGTACGGGGCAGTACGATGGCTAATTTTTGGCACTGTGATCTGAAGTTTTTATCGGTACCATTTTTGTTTTGATCTGACTTTTTGATCGCTTTTTATTCATTTTTTATGGTATGAAAAGTGATCAAAAATACGCTATTTTGGCACTTTTTTTACGTGTACGTCATTGACCGTGTGGTTTTATTAACTTAAATTTTTATAGTTCGGACATTCACACACGTGGCCAGAACACATGTTTATTTTTATTTAAAATTTAATTTTTTTTATGGGAAAAGGGGGGTGAGTCAGACTTTTATTATGGAAGGGGTTAAATCTAATTTATTAACACTTTGTTTTCACTTTTTTGCAAGGTTATATCCCCCATAGGGGACTATAACATTGCACACACTGATTTCCTACACTGATCACTGCCATGCAATAGCATGGCATTGATCAGTGTTATCGCCGCTCGACTGCTCCTGCCTGGATCTCAGGCACAGAGCAGTCATTCGGCAATCAGACACGCAGGAGGCAGGTAGGGATCCTCCTCGTGTCCTGCAAGCTGTTTGGGATGGCGCGATTTCACAGCGGCGGTCCCGTACAGCACCACGGAGCTGCCGGGATAGTTTCACTTTCACTTCAGATGCGGCGATCAACATCAGGGTTAATACCGGGCCCTCTGAAGGGTTAATGTCCAGTATTAGCAGCGGGTCCTGGCCGTTGATGGCCGCCGGGACTAAGCTGATATGCTGTTCCGGCACCATAGGGGCTTCCTAAATGTGACATGCCCCCCCCCCCCAAACCATTTCAGCAAAATTCACTTTCCAAAATCCCATTGTTGCTCCTTCCCTTCTGAGCCCTCTAATGCACCCACAGAGCCCTTTATGTTCACATATGAGGTATTTCCTTACTCAAGAGAAATTGGGTTACAAATTTTGGGGGGCTTTTTCTCCTTTTACCCCTTGTTTTACCCCATGTAAAAATTCAAAAACTGGGTCTACAAGAACACGTTAGTGTAAAAAATTGAGATTTTGAATTTTCTCCTTCACTTTGCTGCTATTCCTGTGAAACACCTAAAGGGTTAACAAACTTTCTGAATGTCATTTTGTATACTTTGAGGGGTGCAGTTTTTATAATGGGGTCATTTATGGGGTATTTCTAATATGAAGACCCCTCAAATTCCACTTCAAATCTGAACTGGTCCCTAAAAAATTCAGATTTTGAAAATGTTGTGAAAAATTGGAAAATTGCTGCTGAACTTTGAAGCCCTCTGGTGTCTTCCAAAAGTAAAAACATGTCAACCTTATGATGCAAACATGCATGTATATGTGAATCAAAATATAATTTATTTGGAATGTCTATTTTCCTTACAAGCAGAGAGCTTCAAAGTTAGAAAATGCTAAATTTTCAAATTTTTCATGAAATTTTTTAATTTGTCACGAACAAATGATGCAAGTATCGATGAAAATTTACCACTATGTTAAAGTAAAATATGTCACGAAAAAACAGTCTCGGAATCAAATTCATAAGTAAAAGCATTCCAGAGTTATTAATGCTTAAAGTGACAGTGGTCAGATGTGCAAAATATGCTCTGGTCCTTAAAGGAGTAGTCCAATGGTGACCCAGTGGTAAGGATAGGGGATAAGTTTGAGATCGCGGGGGGTCAGACCGCTGGGGCCCCCTGCGATCTCCTGTACGGAGCCCCGACAGCCCGCGGGAAGGGGGCGTGTCGACCTCCGCACGAAGCGGCGTCCGACACGCCCCCTCAATACAACACTATGGCAGAGCCGAAGCACTGCCTTCGGCAATCTCCGGCTCTGCCATAGAGATGTATTGAGGGGGCGTGTCAGCCGCAGCTTCGTGCGGGGGTCGACACCCGCTATCTGGTCGGAGAGCCTGGCCCCCGTACAGAGAGATCGCAGGGTGCCCCAGCGGTCGGACCCCCCGCGATCTCAAACTTATCCCCTATCCGTAGGATAGGGGATAAGTTTTTCACCACTGGACTACCCCTTTAAGGTGAAAATGGGCTTGGTCCTTAAGGGGTTAAAGCAGGCAAGTTAATGGTGTTTATGAGCATTCCTGAATTCTAAGGCTGCAGCTTTTACATTACTACTGTAATCTCTCTTCCCTGTAACCTATATCTTGATATTTTCTTGGCTCAGTTTACATCTGCCAGAGCTAACAGTTGAGTTATTAAATGTGGCTTTCTGTCCGTAATCTCTAATCCTCTGTACTCTGCAGATGGTATCTTCTTAGCACTCAGGCCACATAATTGGCTAAACTACTGGAGATAGAACACTTACATGACGTTTAGCTCAGACCCGTTGTCACGTTGCGCATTAGATATATATTCCCAAGGCTCAGTGTTCTTGATCTCCTCAGTCCATTGACTCATATAGAAGTCAGATCAGTAATTTTGCATGGTTCATAGTGGATTGTTGTATGCGGTGAGTATAGTTCAGCTGACACCTCCTCTCCGGTGATGTTTTTCTCTCGCAGGTCGTGTAGGACAGGCAGTGGCTGTAAGGGCCAAGGTGTTTGGCTTCAATGTTATCTTTTATGACCCATACCTGCAGGACGGGGCGGAACGCTCGCTGGGTGTGCAGAGGGTGTACACACTGCAGGACTTGCTTTACCAAAGCGACTGCGTGTCTCTGCACTGTAACCTGAACGAACACAACCACCACCTCATAAACGACTTCACAATCAAACAGGTAAATACCATCTATATCTTGTCTGTATATTCATTGTGTCTGGTGTCTACTCACTAGGGATCGACAGATTATGGGTTTGGCCGATATTCACGATTTTGGGCGTTATCGGCAATTACCTTGCCAATAATCCGATAATGCCTCGCCCCCGCACTGCCCCCACCGCACCTCCCTGGCCCCATTGCCTCCCCCATCCCCGGTTTTATAAATATCTGTGTCAGGGGTCCATGCTACTTCTGGCTCCTGCTGCATCCTGCTTTACGCTGTGCGCAATGAAGAGTCACGTGATGCGACGTCACCGTCAGTGCGCACAGTGACAGCTCAGGAGGACGCCACCAGAGCCAGATGTAGAGTGGACCCCGGGAACAGGTAATTATAAAACCAGGGATGGGGGAGGCAATGGGGCCAGGGAGGTGGGGGGTGCGGCGCGGTGGGGCGGTCACAGTGGCGGTGATAGGACTCAGGAGGACCCCCGGACAGGCAGCAGGAGAGAAGCGGGTGGCGGCGGCCTGCCTTTGGCACCGCAAAAGCCGCTGCAGTTCATTGATTTAAAGCGCCCGCTTTAAATTAATGATCTGCAGTGGTGTCGGGGAGGGGGATAAATAGCCGATAATTTATACCAGAATATCACAGATTATAACCTTCACAGATTATCGGCCCTAAAAAAAATCGATATCGGTCTATCCCTACTACACACAGGGTTGTGCATACGTTCTCAGGACCTGCACAGTCCTGGAGGGTTTCAGTGTTTTTGTGTGACAAAAACAATTCTGCTGCACTGAGAGCACAAGAACAGAGTGACCTCCATAATACTTTTAAAAGTAGGAAGTTTGGAACAACCAGGACTCTTCCTAGAGATGGCCGCCCCACCAAACTAAGTAGTAGGGAGAAGGACTTTGGTAAGAGAAGTGATCAAGAACCCAATGGCCACTCTGGTTGAGCTGCCAAGATCCTATGTGCAATGGGAGCGACTTTCAGAAAGTCAACATCACTGCAGCCTTCACCAATTTGGGCTTTATGACAGAGCAGCCAGAAAAGTAAAAGAAACATGAAAGGGGCTGGGACAGGGAGACTGCTTCATTCAACTTTTCCTCAACCCTGACTAAAGTACAAAGATAGTCTTAAAAGGAGTACTCCGGGATAAGAAAACGTATCCCCTACTCCATATGGGGCCCCGGCAGTCGGCCCAGGCATGACACGGCAGCCAACACGCCCCCTCTATACATCTCTATGGGAAAGCTGGAACACTGCATTAGGCACTCTCCGCCTCTGTCACAGAAATGTATTGAGGGGCGTGTCGGCCGCTGTGTCATGCGGTGGTCAAAACACGCTATTTTGGCAAAGAGCCAAGGG
This sequence comes from Hyla sarda, assembly GCF_029499605.1. NCBI lineage: Eukaryota > Metazoa > Chordata > Amphibia > Anura > Hylidae > Hyla > Hyla sarda. The sequence goes on from NC_079195.1 coordinate 54,677,040, forward strand.
CTCTGTACAGAAGATCACGGGAGGCCCCAGCGGTCGGACCCCCCCACTTATTCCCTATCCTTAGGATAGGGAATACGTTTCATATCCCGGAGTACTCCTTTAATGGAAATCTGTTCCAGACCTCAGGTTCACCTTCCAACAAGACAATGGGGGAGATGTTTCAAAACATGTGTAGAAGAAAAGTTGACCAGTTGCCCATAGCAACCAAACAGATCTCTTTTATTTTTAAAGAGGCCTGTGAAAAATAAAAGAAGCGATCTGATTGGTTACTATGGGCAACTGGTTAACTTCTCCTCTACACAGGTTTTTATAATTCTCCCCCAATGACCCTAAACATACAACCATGACAACCCAGGAGCGGCTTAGGGACAACACTGTCAATGTCCTTGAGGCCCAACCAGAGCCCTGACTTAAACCTAATGGAACACCTCTGGAGAGACCTAAAACAGCTTCCACCAATGGATCCCATCCAACCTGACAGAGCTTGAGAGGATCTGCAAAGAAGAAGGGCAGAAAATCCCCAAATCCTTATCTCTAAGCATAATGGAGTCTGCAAACGCTGCCAAAAGAGCTTCAACTAAGTACTGAGAAAAGAGTATGAATACTTTTGGCAATGCAAATTTTTAGTATTTTCTTTTCAATAAATGAGCAAAAAGTGTTACATTCTGTTTCCATTTTGCAGTTATGGGGTATTTAGTGCAGAATGACTTATCTAGGTCTTCAGCAGTATAACAGATCTGTGTTAGGCTGGGTCCACACTACGTTTTGTCCCATACGGGAGCGCATACGGCAGGGGGGAGCTAAAAGCTCGCGCTCCCGTATGTTACCGTATGCGCTCCCGTATGTCATTCATTTCAATGAGCCGACCGGAGTGAAACGTTCGGTCCGGTCGGCTCATTTTTGCGCCGTATGCGCTTTTACAACCGGACCTAAAACCGTGGTTGACCACAGTTTTAGGTCCGGTTGTAAAAGCGCATACGGCGCAAAAATGAGCCGACCGGACCGAACGTTTCACTCCGGTCGGCTCATTGAAGTGAATGGCATACGGGAGCGCATACGGTCACATACGGGAGCGCGAGCTTTTAGCTCCCCCCTGCCGTATGCGCTCCCGTATGGGAGAAAACGTAGTGTGGACCCAGCCTTACTAAGTCCCAGTCTGCACAGTAAAGCTCACAGATTAAGTGCACTCGTGTGGCTAGGGTGAATACTGGAATATTTTAAGAGTTAGTTTATATGGATAATATTGTAAAATCAATACACCCTTTTTGTAATATACTGAACATTACAACTATGGGCTTCCTTTTGTCTGCAGATGAGGCAGGGAGCATTCCTGGTGAATACAGCACGGGGAGGTTTAGTAGATGAAAAGGCTTTGGCTCAGGCACTGAAGGAAGGCAGAATCAGAGGAGCGGCTCTAGATGTTCACGAGTCTGAACCTTTCATGTGAGTATTGGTTATTTTACTTATCCATGTCCCAAATCAGGATTGAAAATAATATACCAGAAGTCTATCGTGCTCATTAAATAGTTGTCCAGAGAAAGAAACAGCTTGTGTATGGTGTCAAAAAGTATAATAAAGCAACTTAGGCTTCTTTCACACTGTCGTTGTGACACAGCAGTGTAACGTCCGTCGGGGAGAATAGTGGGAGGAAAAATACATCATGCAAAGTTTTTTCCTCCCGTCAAAATACAACGGCGCCTGACGGACCCCATAATAGTCAGTGGGATCTGTCGGGACCCGTTGTGCCCTGTCAAAAATAATGTCCGTTATGGTTATGGCACAAAAAGGAAAAAAAATAAAAAATAAGTGCCTGACGGACGTTTGCCAACGGGGCACGTCAGTGTGAAAGGGGCCTTACCAATATAATATAATAAGCTTGTGACGTCACGCCCCGCCCACTCAATGCAAGTCTATGGGAGGGGGCGTCACGCCCCCTCCCATAGACTTGCATTGAGGGGTGGGGCGTAATGTCATGAGGGGGCAGGGCTATGACGTCACAAGCTCCCGGCTCCAGCGTTCGGAACAGTTCGTTCCAAACGCTGAGCAGCGGAGCACCCCTTTATTGTTGGTGGGTCACAGGGAGATGTGCCATCAATGTGTGATCATGGCGGGTCCAAGTACTATGACCACCTCACACACTGCTTGAATGCTCTAGTAGTGCATCATCAATGTTGAAATGTACCAAGACTATTTTTTTAAGGCAACATTATTTCTAAGTGTTAACAAAATGTCTTGTTTCTACAGATATTCTCAGGGTCCACTGAAGGACGCCCCCAATCTGATCTGCACTCCGCATACAGCATGGTACAGTGAGCAAGCATCCCTGGAGATGAGAGAAGCTGCAGCTACTGAGATGCGCAGAGCAGTCACAGGTAATGAAGTCTCTTATTCTTGGATGTGCCAAAATATAAAAAAAAATAATAATAATGGGTTAAAAATTGTATTCAGTGCAAACAGAAGTTAACTTTAGCAAATCAAAGAAAGGTAACAACTATCAGGGATATCTAACAGATAAAGAGGTACTGCAGTGTTGGCTCCAGGCTGCAGAGGATGATCCCAATCAATAGGACCCCATCCATTATATCTATATGAGCCATATAAATAAGTATTGTATATAAAGGACAAGCTCTTCAAGCTGTAACCCCTTTCAAGCAACTGCAAACCTGAGCAACAATCCTCTCTTCCTCCCGCGCATACATTACAGAGGTAATCCCTTATCCACAGGATAGAAAATAAGTAGCTGATTGGTCCAATTGCTGAAACCTCCATCAAGGTCGGTTGTCCCTCAAGTGAATCGAGCGGCAGAACACATGCTTACTCACTGCTCCATTTACTTTCTATGGGACATTTGAACATAGCAACGTTTTTAAGCGTTTTGCTCCGTTCACTCAAGGGACAATAGACCATCATGCCCGTGATCATGGCGGGGTTCTCAGCATTCAGACCCCCTACTGGCCAGGTAGTTGCATTTGCAAAAACTTTAAGGGGTACTCTGCTGCTCAGCGTTTGGAACAAACTGTTCCGAACGCTGGAGCCGGAGCTCGTGAAGTCATAGCCCCGCCCCCTCAATGCAAGTCTATGGAAAGGGGCGTGACGGCTGTCACGCTCCCTCCCATACACTTGCATTGAGGGGGCGGGGCGTGATATCATGAAAGGGCGGCGCTATGACTTCACGAGCTCCCGACTCCAGCGTTTGGAACAGTTTGTTCCAAACGCTGAGCAGCGGAGTACCGCTTTAAGCCATGTCACAGAATAATGTCAAATGTTTTGATCAGTCTGGGTGTTTAGACCTCCCCATCAATACCAGCTGAGAGAAGTGCACAGCTGTGAGAGTCACTCCTATTTGTGGCTCCATAGACACACAATGAAGCCCATCACCAGCCATGAGCCTGATATAGTATCCAACCAGGGAGTGAAGTGCCACACTCCTCCTAGCTCGTTTGGTTACTCAGTGGGGTCTGAACACAATGACCCCGACCAATTAAGACATTTGACATGTCTCTGTGACATGGCTTAAAAGGGTATTCCAGGAAAAAACTTTTTTTATATATCAACTGGCTCCAGAAAGTTGAACAGATTTGTAAATTACTTCTATAAAAAAAATCTTAATCCTTCCATTAATTATCAGCTGCTGAAGTTGAGTTGTTCTTTTTCTGTCTGGCAACAGTGCTCTCTGCTGACATCTCTGCTTGTCTCAGGAACTGCACAGAGTAGAATAGGTTTGCTATGGGGATTTGCTTCTACTTTGGACAGTTCCCGAGACACGTGTCATCAGAGAGCACTTAGACAGAAAAGAACAACTCAACTTCAGCAGCTGAAAAGTACTGAAAGGATTAAGATTTTTTAATAGACATAATTTACATATTTGTTTAACTTTCTGGAGCTAGTTGAAATTTAAAAAAAAAAAGCTTTTTCCTGGATAACCCCTTTAAGGTTATTGCAAATGCAACTAAATCCAGCACTCAACAAAGCTGTTAAACCAGGTGAGGTGTATGATTCCATAACATCAGTGTACAGGATCTGTTACAGGCGGCCTTCTTCAGCTGTCGACACAGCCATTGCCTAAACGCATCCTGTACCACTGATTTTATGAATATGGAATCATAAACCTCATCTGATTTAGCAACTTTGGTGAGTGCACCCCCACCACCCACAGAAGTGCTGTAGACCTGTAATCTTTACTAGTGGTGGTTAAAAAAAAATTCCATCTAAATGACAGACACTGTGGCAGATGCTCACAGACCCCATTATAAGTCAGTGGGGTCTGTTAGCGGTAAACTTTTTATGATTGGAACTATAGTACAGATGTGAACTCAAGTCTCAGGAATCAAAACTGATGCATAATCCTCCTTTCCTGTTGAAGAACAGGAGCAAGACAGTTCCTGCCTTTTACTGCTGGATACCAAAACCTAGTGTCAACCAAACCAAATCCTTGTCTCTGGGTGGAAATTCCATAGTTTGCATGGGCCCTTAGAGCAGAGCTTGACAAATTTGTTATGAATGTAGGCGCCCAAAAAAAAAAAAAAAAAAGGGAGCCAGGGTGCCACACGTCATGCAATGTAACATGATCAGTCAAAAGTGCCCCCTGATCTCTTCCTGTGTGTCAGGCAGGAGATGAATGGACACTAATGTGTCACAGTCATTACTGTCCCCTAATCTCCCCTAATGTGTCACAGTCATTACTGTCCCCTAATCCCTAATCTCCCCTAATGTGTCACAGTCATTACTGTCCCCTAATCATTTGTCCAAATAGGCAATAAGTCGTGTGGAGTTATTAAAGGGGTATTCCAGGCAAAAATGTTTTATCCCCAAGCCAAAGGATAGGGGATAAGATGTCTGATCGCGGGGGGGGTATCGCTGCTGAGACCCCCCGCGATCTCCCTGTAGCACCCGCATTCCATGCCATTCATGTCTATGGGAGGGGACGTGACGGCCGGAGGTTTTCGAAACTAGAGACGCAGTCTCCGCATAGAATGCGGGTGCTGCAGGGAGATCACAGGGGGTCTCAGCAGCGGTTCCCCCGTGATCAGACATCTTATCCCCTATTCTTTGGATACCCAGAATACCCCTTTAATGGGGTACTCCGCTGCTCAGCATTTGGAACAAACTGTCCCGAACGCTGGAGCCGGGAGCTTGCGACGTCACAGGAAACCCCGTGACGCCGTCCTCAACTACTAACCTTTGCCTGGGACGCTAGCTTCTGCCTTGATACCCTAATATGTGCAAGTATTAGGTGTCGCCTTATGATGGGATTATACTGGGCTCTATTATTTTTATCACAAGTGTTCCCCAATATCTGTATGGGCATGTGTGCTTTGCAATATCTGCCAAATGTATTAGTGTTTATATGTTGCATTTAGCCTTATTGCTTATACACTGATATTGATAGGGTATATGCCAGGATCTGGCTTACATTACCAATTGTTTTGACCGTTGAGGACGGGTGCCATAATAGGAGAGGGGGTTCATGGCCCCGCCCCTAGGTTGTGCACTAGCTTCATTTAGCCAGGTTTTTTAATGGATTTTAATGTGTCTGTTTTGTAATCCTTGTGTATGCAACTTGTGTTTTTTTGTACTAATTTGTACTAATAAAATTATTAATTGTTTATTGCTGGGTGTGCTGCTATTTTTCAGTGATGTCTTTTTCTTACTATTTATATTTTTCTTTTCCAGGCTCTATTATTTAGAGTCACAATGGGGGGAGATTTATCAAAACCTGTGCAGAGGAAGAGTGGTGCAGTTGCCCATAGCAACCAATCAGATTGCTTCTTTCATTTTCCACAGGCCTCTAAAGAGGCCTGTGGAAAATGAAAGAAGCAATCTGATTGGTTGCTATGGGCAACTGCACCACTCTTCCTCTGCACAGGTTTTGATAAATCTCCCCAAATGTGAATAACCCCTCTGCTTCCCACATAAACTCTCAATGTTTTTTCTTTACTCTCCAATAGGTCGAATTCCAGATAGTCTCAGAAACTGTGTGAACAAAGAGTTTTTAGTGGCAACAACACAGTGGCCTACAATTGAGCAAACAGGGACCAACGTGGATCTAAATGGTGCCCCCTACAGGTAAGATGTTGTATTTCTATACTTCCATATTTAGAATGAAATTTGTTCTAGCACTGACTTAAAGGGGTACTCTGATGAAAACCTTTTTTATTTTAAATCAACTGGCTCCGGAAAGTTAAACAGATTTGTAAATTACTTCTATTAAAAGATCTTAATCCTTCCTGTCCTTATTAGCTGCTGAATACTACAGAGGAAATTATTTTCTTTTTGGAATGCTCTCTGATGACATCACGAGCACAGTGCTCTCTGCTGACGTTAATATAATAATAATGTCTTTATTTATTGTTGTCCTTAGTGGGATTTGAACCTAAGGCCCCAGCACTGCAAGGCAGCAGTGCTAACCACTGAGCCACCATGCTGCCCTTAGCACACATCTGCTATGCACGGTTGCTAAAATGGACAGAGATGTCAGCAGAGAGCACTGTGCTCGTGATGTCATCAGTGTTCCAAAAAGAAAGGAATTTCCTCTGTAGCATTCAGCAGCTAATAAGTACTGGAAGGATTAAGATTTTTTTTAATAGAAGTAATTTACAAATATGTTTAACTTTCTGGCACCAGTTGATTTGAAAGAAAAAAGGTTTTCACCGGAGTACCCCTTTAACATATAAGTACACATGTAGTAAGAATCCACATTCTATCGTCTTGGTTCAGCACCTTGTAGCCCAAATGTTGTCTAGCAAGGAGCTGCTTTAAGACCTGTACCTGCATAATACTTACTGCTCCCTTTCATTGTGGGACGGTGAAATTACATATCTTATTGGCCAAATTTGACTAATGTTTAAACTGCAAAGGTCAATAAAACACAATAAGAGAGAAAGCAATCGCTCATGAAGAACATTTTGTTTAGACTGCATTTTCTATGAGCAGCAATGACCATGACAAGTGTCACATTTGTGTTTGTCTAGATCCGTGTGTGTGCAGCCTCTCCAGGGAGAGAAGCGCTGATCACTGCTTCCACTATGTAAGTCCTTGCTGCCCCTCTGTGGTCTCATCTGTCTGTCATACATGGAGAAGTATTTGCTTCATTCGGAGTCTTTTTGTATATTTGTCACATACACTGCTCAAAATAATAAGGGGAACACAAACAGCACAATGTAACTCCAAGTCAATGACACTTCTGGGAAATCACACTGTCCACTCAGGAAGAAACACTGATTGACAATCAATGTCACATGCTGTTGTGCAAATGGAACAGACAACAGGTGGAAATTATAGGCAATTAGCAAGACACCCCCAATAAAGGAGTGGTTCTGCAGGTGGTGACCACAGACCACTTCTCAGTTCCTATGCTTCCTGGCTGATGTTTTGGTCACTTATGAATGCTGGCGGTGCTTTCACTCTAGTGGTAGCATGAGACGGGGTCTACAACCCACACAAGTGGCTCAGGTAGTGCAGCTCATCCAGGATGGCACATGAATGCGAGCTGTGGCAAGAAGGTTTGCTGTGTCTGTCAGCGTAGTGTCCATAACAAGGAGGCGCTACCAGGAGACAGGCCAGTACATCAGGAGACGTGGAGGAGGGCAACAAGCCAGCAGCAGGACTGCTACTTCCGCCTTTGTGCAAGGAGGAGCAGGAGAACTGCCAGAGCCCTGCAAAATGACCTCCAGCAGGACACAAATGTGCATATGTCCACTCAAACGGTCAAAAACAGACTCCATGAGGGTGGTATGAGGGCCAGACATCCACAGGTGGGGGTTTTGCTTACAGCCCAACACCATGCAGGACGATTTTGCTCTTCACAGATGAAAGCAGGTTCACACTGAGCACATGACAGACGTGACAGAGTCTGGAGACACCGTGGAGAACGTTCTGCTGCCTGCAACATCCTCCAGCATGACTGGTTTGGCGGTGGGTCAGTAATGGTGTGGGGTGGCATTTCTTTGGGGGCTGCTCCTAGGACTGTATCCACCTTTTCCAGCCCACGGGAGCACCTGAAAGCTGAACTAATTTATGCAGGAAAAGTCATCAACTGCCGAGCCGAGAAGTTTGTGACAAATCGAATCTACTGTAAGTTCACTCATCTCTACTCTCTGCTTATAAGGAAAATAGACATTCCAAATAAATTATATATTGATTCACAAATACAATATGTCTGCTTTATGTTTGCATCATAAAGTTGACATGTTTTTACTTTTGGAAGACATCAGAGGGCTTCAAAGTTCAGCAGCAATTTTCCAATTTTTCAAAAAATGTTCAAAATCGGAATTTTTCAGGGACCACTTCAGTTTTGAAGTGGATTTGAAGGGCTTTCTTATTAAAAAAAACAATACCCCACAAATGACCCCATTATAAAAACTGCACCCCTCAAAGTATTCAAAATGACATTCAGTAAGTGTGTTAACCCTTTAGGTGTTTCACAGGAATAGCAGCAAAGTGAAGGAGAAAATTCAAAATCTTCATTTTTTTTACACTCGCATGTTCTTGGAGACCCAGTTTTTGAATTTTTACAAGGTGTAATAGATGAAAAATCCCCCCAAAATGTGTAACCCAATTTCTCTCGAGTAAGGAAATACCTAATATGTGTATGTCAAGTGTTCGGCGGGCGCAGTAGAGGCCTCAGAAGGGAAGGAGCGACAATGGGATTTTGAAGAGTGAATTTTGCTGAAATGGTTTTTGGGGGGCATGTCGCATTTAGGAAGTCCCTATGGTGCCAGAACAGCAGAAAACCCCCAAATGGCATACCATTTTGGAAACTACACCCCTCAAGGCATGTAACAAGGGGTCCAGTGAGCCTTAACACCCCACAGGTGTTTGACGACTTTTCGTTAAAGTCAGATGTGTAAATGAAAAAAAAAATTTTTTCAATAAAGTGCAGTTTTTTCCCCAAATTCATCCTTTTTACAAAGGGTAATGAGAGGAAATGCCCCCCAAAATTTGTAACCCCATCTCTTCTGAGTATATAAATACCCCATGTTAGGACGTAAAATGCTCTGCGAGCTAACTACAATGCTCAGAAGAGAAGGACCTTAAACAGCAATGTACAGACAAGGAGAGCGCTCCTAGTGTGATACCGTAATGCAAAGATAATGTAAACAGACAAGAAAACTTGCTCACCAAGTATAGTTGTACTGCGACCAAGTACAACTATGGTGAAGGCGTGAAGTGACCCTGCAACGGGCGAAGAACGGCAGCTGCTCCTGCCGTTTAATTACTTCAGAAGAGAAGGAGTCACATTTAGCTTTTGGAAAGCAAATTTTGCTGAAATGGTGTTTGGGGGGCATGTCGCATTTAGGAAGCCCCTATGGTGCCAGAACAGCAAAAAAAAAAAAAAAAAAAAAACACATAACATACTATTTTGGAAACTACACCCCTCAAGGAACGTAACAAGGGGTACAGTGAGCCTTAACATCCCACAGGTATTTCACAACTTTTTGTGAAAGTTGGATGTGTAAATGAAAAAAAAATTTTTTTTTCACTAAAATGTTGTTTTCCCCAAATTTTACATTTTTACAAGGGGTAATAGGTAATTTGTAACCCCATTTATTCTGAGTATGGAAATACCCCATGTGTGGACATCAAGGGCTCTGCTGGCACACTACAATGCTCAGAAGAGGAGGAGCGCCATTGAGCTTTTTGAAAGAGAATTTGTTTGGAATGGAAGTCGGGGGCCATGTGCGTTTACAAAGCCCCCCGTGGTGCCAGAATAGTCGACCCCCCCCACATGTGACCCCATTTTGGAAACTACACCCCTCAAAGAATTTAATAAGGGGTGCAGTGAGTATTTACACCCCACTGGCGTTTGACAGATTTTTGGAACAGTGGGCTGTGCAAATGAGAAATTTTATTTTTCATTTTCACTGATCACTGTTCCAAAAATCTGTCAGACACCTGTGGGGCGTAAATGCTCACTGCACCCCTTATTACATGAGGTGTGTAGTTTCCAAAATGGAGTCACATGTGGGGGGGGGGGGGGGTCCATTGTTCTGGCACTATGGGGGCTTTGTAAACACACGTGGCCTTCAATTCCGGACAAATTTTCTCTTCAAAATCACAATGGCGCTCCTTCTCTTCTGAGCATTGTAGTTCACCCGCAGAGCACTTTACATCCACATATGGGGTATATTCTTACTCAGAAGAAATGGGGTTTCAAATTTTGGGGGGCTTTCTTTCCTATTTTCCCTTGTGAAAATGAAAAATTTAGGGTAACTCCAGCATTTTAGCGAAATAATTTTTTTTTCTAATTTTCCCATCCAACTATTTTGTCAAACACCTGTGGGGCGTAAATGCTCACTGTACCCCTTGTTACGTTCCGTGAGGGGTGTAGTTTCCAAAATGGGGTCACATGTTGGTATTTATTTTTTGTGTTTATGGCAGAACCGCTGTAAAATCAGCCACCCCTGTGCAAATCACCAATTTAGGCCTCAAATGTACATAGTGCACTCTCACTCCTGAGCCTTGTTGTGCGTCCGCAGAAAATTTTACGCCCACATTTGGGGTATTTCCGTACACAGGAGAAATTGCGTTACAAATTTTTTTATTTTTTTTTTTGCTTTTACCGCTTGTCAAAATAAAAAGTATATGGGGCAAAACCAGCATGTTAGTGTAAATTTTTTTTTTTTTTTTTAAACTAACAGGCTGGTGTAGACCCCCAACTTTTCATTTTCATAAGGGGTAAAAGGGGAAAAAAAAGCCCCCCAAATTTGTAGTGCAATTTCTCCCGAGTTCGGAAATATCCCATATGTGACCCTAAACTGTTTCCTTGAAATACGACAGGGCTCCGAAGTGAGAGCGCCATGCGCATTTGAGGACTTCATGGGGATTGCATAGGGGTGGACATAGGGGTATTCTACGCCAGTGATTCCCAAACAGGGTGCCTCCAGCTGTTGCTAAACTCCCAGCATGCCTGGACAGTCAGTGGCTGTCTGGAAATGCTGGGAGTTGGTGATTTGCAACAGCTGGAGGCTCTGTTTTGGAAACACTGCCGTACAATACGTTTTTAGTTTTTAATAGAGGGGACAGTGTAAGGGGGTGTATATGTAGTGTTCTACTCTTTATTATTTTAGTGTAGTGTTTTTAGGGTACATTCACACTGGCGGGCGTTTACAGCGAGTTTACCGCTAGGAGTTTGTGCTGCGGCGAAAAATTAGCCGCAGCCCAAACTTGAAGCAGAAAACTAACTGTAAACCTGCCTGTGTGAATGTACCCTGTACATTCACATATTTGGAGGGGGGCCGGCAAACCTCCAGCTGTTTCAAAACCAACTCCCAGCATGTATTGACAAACCGTGCATGCTGGGAGTTATACTTTTGCAACAGGTGGAGGCACACTGGTTGGAAAACCTTCAGTTACCTAACTCAGTATTTTCCAACCAGTGTACCTCCAGCTTTTGCAAAACTACAACTCCCAGCATGTACTGATCGCCGAAGGGCATGCTGGGAGATGTAGTTATGCAACAGCTGGAGGTACACAACTACAACTCCCAGCATGCCGAGAGCTGTTAGGGCATGCTGGGATTTGCAGTTATGTAACAGCTGGAGAGCTATAGTTTATAGAGACCACTGCACAGTGATCTCCAAACTGTGGACCTCCAGATGTTGCAAAACTACAAATCCCAGCATGCTCAGACAGCAAACTGCTATGTGGGCATGCTGGGAGTTGTAGTTCTGCAAGATCTGGAGAGCAACAGAATAGAGATCATTGTGCAGTGGTCTCAAACTGTAGCTCTCCAGCTGTTGCAAAACTATAAATCCCAGCATGCCTAAACAGCTCTCTGGGCATGCTGGGAGTTGTAGTTTTGCAACATCTGGAGGGCTACAGTTTAGAGACCACTCTATAGTGGTCTCAGACTGTAGCCCTCCAGATGTTGCTAAGCAACTCACCGGCTTCCGTAGGATCCACGGAGCTGCGTCGCCGTCCTCTTTTTCCGTCGATCGTCGCCCGCTGCAGTCGCCGATGGGTGAGTGGACTTTGCCATCGGTCCTGTGTCATTTCCCCGTTCTGCCCTGCCTATTGTGGGTGGGCAGGACGGGGAAACCGGAAGTAAAGCCCCCCGCCCCCGATCTGCTATGGGTCATCGCGTCTTGATGATCAAAAGCAGGGATAGGAGGGGTGGCACCCCTGCCACCTCACTCCTATCGCTTCAGGGGGATCGTGGGTGTCTTGGACACCCGCGATCCCCCTTCTATTCCGGGTCATCGGGTCACCATAGACCCGAATCGGCGCAAATCGCAAGTGTGAATTCACTTGCGATTTGCGCCGATATGGGGGGGGGGGGGGGGGTCTGATGACCCCCCTGGGCATTTGCGCAGGGTGCCTGCTGATGGATATGGTCCGGGACAGAAATTCCCACCGGCTTTTGGATACGTCCTGGGTCCTTAAGTACCAGAAAGCCAGGGCGTATCCATACGCCCTATGTCCTTAAGGGGTTATCTAGGAAAAAAACATTTTTTTATATATCAACTGGCTCCAGAAAGTTAAACAGATTTGTAAATTACTTCTATTAAAAAAAAATCTTAATCGTTTCAGTACTTATAAGCTGATGAAGTTGAGTTGTTCTTTTCTGTCTAAGTGCTCTCTGATGACTGTCTCGGGAACCGCCCAGTTTAGAAGCAAATCCCCATAGCAAACCTCTTCTACTCTGTGCAGTTCCTGAGACAAGCAGAAATGTCAGCAGAGAGCACTGTTGCCAGACAGAAAACAACAACTCAACTTCAGCAGCTGATAATTCTTTCAATAATTAAGATTTTTTAATAGAAGTAATTTACAAATCTGTTTAACTTTCTGGAGCCAGTTGATATAAAAAAAATGTTTTTCCTGGAAAACCCCTTTAAGGCAGTGTTTTCCAAACAGTGTCTCTCCAGCTGGTGCAAAACTACAACTCCTAGCATGCCCAGACAGCCGAAGGCTGTCTGGGCATGCTGAGTTGTAGTTTTGCAACAGCTGCAAACACTAGAAACCACTGCTTTAAAAAGGTGTTGAAGGTAAATTAAGGGAGAAAAGAGGAGTCTTGTTCTGGGCATCTGTGGCTGCCATATGTAGAGACATTTTACACCCGATAAACTTACATGCCTATGATTTCCATGATCACTTTTTAACCCCACAGTTGCTATACGCCAGCCCTGGGGAAAAGACACTGTCATAATAGAATCTTTAACATATTTCGTCATCTCAAAACAGCTTTGCATAAAGCAATAGTACAAATAAAGTCTTCCTTTTCCACTTATCTGGCTCCTTTCCCCACCCTGACTTCTTACCTGTTCACTCTGCTCTATGGATTCTCCTTAGTGAAGCTGAAAGTCCATCTTCATCCCTAAAGGATCAAGTTACTCTGTCCATAGAAGTCTATGGAGGGGGTTGGGTTTGAAACAAACATAGATGCTGCAGGCTGTTCTCACCCACAGAGATGGCTTTACAGCATAGACTGCCAAGTACCGCTCTATAATGTCCTTTTAGCTGCCAGCTAGAGAACCTATATAATACTACTGCTCCTCCTGGTCACACATGGCATCTTATCCAGAAAAGATATCTAAAATGACAGGTACACTTTAATGGGGTTTTCTGGGAAATCCTTACACCCTGGTGATACACTTCCTACAGGGGTCAAGTCCTGGGAACTCACCCTAGATTTCTTAAGGGGTACTAGACATCTTATACTCTATCCATAGATAGGGCATAAGATGTCTGATCCCGAGAGTCGCGCCGCTGGGGACCCCCACGTTCTCCCTGCTGCTCCCCGCGTTTGTTTAGAGCCTTGGGTGTAGCGCCAGAGGCTCATGACGTCACGGTCACCGCCCCTCAATGCAAGTCTATGGGAGGGGGCGTCACGCCCCCTCCCATAGACTTGCATTGAGGGGGCATTAGTGTGAAGTCACAAGCCTCTGCCCTGCATCACCAGTCATCCGGCACGGAGCGAAGTTCGCTCCATGCACCGGATGTCTGGGGAGCCGCAGCCGAGATCATGGGGTCCCCAGCCGCGGGACCCCCACGATCAGACATCTTATCCCCTATCCTTTGTATAGGGGATAACATGTCTAGGGGTGGAGTAACCCTTTAAGGGCTGGTCCTGCAGGACTCCTGCTAATGGGAACTGCGTTCCTGCTGTGGAAAAAGTGCAGGAACTCAGTTCCCATGAGTTCCTGCAGGACTTGAGCCCTGACTTCCTACCCAGCATAATAGGTTCCCCTCACTTGTTGTCAGGCAGGTATTAAATTGTGACAGCTGCATGTGGGCAACATCACTGCTGTCCGTGGTGGCCAGTCATCACCCAATGTTTGGTGACCGGCCTCTGCACGTGGGCACGGTTTTGCTTGCAAGCAGCTTTCACAATTTAGTACCTGCCGCAGTGACCTAGTAAATTTCCTATGAAAAAAAAATAATAAACTGGCAAGACACTTTCTTCCAGTACCAATGAAATTTTACAGCAAATTGGGGGCAGCCAAAAATCACCTTGGAGCACTTACCGTATGTCTCACAGCTTGCCACACTAGAAGTTAAACACATGGGTAACATTTCTCCTGTATCAGTGCAGGTAATATATAAAAGCCTAAAGTCTCTGCAGGTTAGAGTGTCAGGTCTGTATGGGGTTTCTCACCTTTGGATATAAATAAGGCTGCGTTCACATGGCTGTCTAGCCCTCCTACCGTCAAAAATAAAAACGGACTTTGAGAAGAAAAAAAAATAACAATGGATGCAATTGGATGTTTACAAAAAAAGAAAATTTTTTGCATGCTCAGAAGTAAAAACATAAAAAAAACAGATTGAAAAAACAGATGCAAACGGATGACATTAAAGGCTCATCCGTTTTCCATAGACTTCAATGTTAAATTTACTGTATCCGTTTGTTCCTTTTTTCATGGAAGAAAAAAAATACTGCATGTGCCTTTTTTCTGCTTTAAAAAAAAAATAAAGGATGCGAGTGCAGACAGGTACAAACTGATTGTAAAAAAATCCCATTGACACGTATGGGATTTAAAAAAAAAACAAAAAACATTTTTAATCAGTTTACAGCCTGCAAGAACGGAACCGAAACGGGGATAAAAAATAAAAAACAACAGGGACAGACGGCCGTGTGAACGCACCCTAAGTGTTTTATTCTCTAGAGCTCTTGTACAACATCTGAGCTGCTGCTGGTTACACTGCCAGCATTTGCTGCAGCCAAGATCCCATTTCATAACACTCTGCTGCCCCCCTGTGGCGGGTTGGGCTATTGCAGCTTTTAGTCACAAATATACAGCAGATAAAGTGAATATGCACATTCTTCAAAGTAATATTTCCTTTTATTAGGGTTGATGAAGATCTTCACTACAGTCTAAGCATATTTGGAATATAAGATCCATCACACAAGATTGAGTCTTGTATTGTTATAAAGGTTTAATGTTAGCCAAGGGCTAGACAAGCCACCTCAGTGACAATTCTTCACTTTTTTTTTTTTTAAATGACAAGTGTATTTAGGCCGCAGGTGACGTCCCAAACATGGGTTAGTGACCCGAACTGCAGCCTGGTAGTGAATGATGCCATCAGTTTGGACCATTACAGCCATAGAGTCTTAAAATGACAAGATAGACTGGTTGCTATGAATATTTTTACTTGGCAACCAGTAGATCTGACAACTTAGCTCACACTTAGAATGCCCCTACGTTGACAGCAAAAAAAATAAAAAAAAATAAAATACAAAATAAAAAAAGCAGCTCGGGGGCTGTCCCCCAGGGCATAGAATATCCAATGTATTTTCTAAGTAAAACTATTAACTTCATATATAAGTAAACTCTGATATACTCACTAGCAAATGTGCGTCTTCTGACTCAAACTCGGCAAAGCCTAAAAATGTTCTCTCCTTTTCACAGCTGAACTAGAAAAATATAACCAAGATCAGATTTATTTTCAGCTGGTTCCCAATTGTAAACTCAACGTTTATATGTATACTCTCTATTCTAATAAATCCCCTGTATACTCTGTGGTCTGCGAATGTAGTGTATAGAGCAGTGTTTCCCAACCAGGGTGCCTCCAGCTGTTGCAAAACTACAACTCCCAGCATGCCCGGACAGCCAACGGCTGTCCGGGCATGCTGGGAGTTGTAGTTTTGCAACAGCTGGAGGCACCCTGGTTGGGGAAACACTGGTATAAAGCATTGTTTCCCAACCAGGGTGCCTCCAAAACTATGACACTGGTTGGGAAACAATGGTATGGAAGCTTAGAGCAAATCTGTATTATACAGGAAAGGAGCGTCAGATACTTGGGAGATCGGACAGATACAATAAGTTCCCCTTAGGTGCAAAAGCTTAGTCTATTTTGCTATATATGGGCAAAATGAAAAAATGTGTGAAAAAAATTAAAGTATTCCTAATTTTTTTTCACATTGCACACTTACCACTCCATCTGTTGAGGCAGTGAATGTGCACTACTGAGGTACCCTGACACTATAAATGTAGTGTTCTGTGACATCCAGGCCACAATGTGTTATTCCTCAGTCGGCTTTATAAGGCTGCAGGTATTTTTCAGTACTTCGATATTGACGGCCCATTAACCTCAGACTTAGGCTATGTTCAGACAGCGGAATTTCTGCACAAATTCGGTTTAAATACTAATGGAACTGCGCAATTCAGACAGAATTTGTGTTCTCATGGGATCGCACAAAACATGAGACTGGTCTTCTATATATTTGCGGGAAGCAGATCTCCTGCGAGAGAATGGCAGTCACGGAAATTTCACAGAATTTACTGTACATTCACTTCAAGGGGAGGCCGCTGTCCCAATCACACAGCGGAATTTCTATTTCCGAACATAGCCTAAAAGGGATTTGCTGCTGCCTCTTCATTGTTTTACTAGCTCCTATAGTAGGCTGGTAGTGCAGCTCACTCCTATTCAAGTAAAAAAAGGTATTGAGCTATGTGCAGTACCAGGCACAGCCATAAAAAGTGAGTGGTGCTGTGTCCAATAGGTGCTTTTCTAAGCACCCCAGCCCCTTCGATCAGCTGTTTTATGGTGGTGCCAGGAGTTAAAGGGTACCCTTCATTTAAAAAAAAAAAAAAAAAAAAAACTTTGGATATTTTATGCATCAATGTATGCAGAATAACTTTCCAATTAAATGTTATAAAAAAAATATGCTTTCTATTTAAGTTTCCACCACTAGAGGTCTCCCGACCAGTCCTGTCCACAAGCCCTTTTATAGATTTCAGACTCATGCTGGAGTCCTAAATCTCAGACTGCAGCCGGGACACAGACAAGCTCAGCACTTCTCCCTGCCCGTCAAATCAGACAGGCAGGAGTCAGCACTGTGCTCATAGCACAGTAGGGCATACTCCTGACTCTGCCTTACTGCATGCCCTCGTTCATTTTACTATCTGAGCTCCGATCTTTCTTCTCTCTGCACATGCAGTTGTAAACAGAGAGAAGATTCAGAGCTGCCAGCTGAGCTTGTCTGTGTCCCGGCTGCAGTTTGAGATTTAGGTCTCCAGCATGAGTCTGAAATTTATATAATTTAAAAAAAAAATAAAAATAAAAAATAAATAAAAAAGGGGCTTGCGGCGAGGACTGGTAGGGAGACGTCTAGTGGTCAATTTTTCAAATTGGAAAATTTTATAGAAAGAAGTGTATTTTTTTAATAACATGCTATTGGACAGTTATTCTGCATACATTGATCTATAATATATCAAAAGTTTTTTTTGATGAAAGGTACCCTTTAAATTCTCATTCATCTAAGTCCGTGTTTCCCAACCAGGGTGCCACCGGCTGTTGCAAAAACTACAACTCCCAGCATGCCCAGACAGCCGAAGGCTGTCTGGGCATGCTGGGAATTGTAGTTTTGCAACAGCAAGAGGCACCCTGGTTGGGAAACACATCATATAGGCCATGAATATTAAAGTTCCAGAAAAACCCTTTAACAACTTCCTGTGTACAAATCTAATACTTGGGACATTGTCTGAAACGATTGCTACTAACTTTGCGGGGATTAAAGTGAACAACAAGAGTGTAAATTTGTGTAATAGAATTTGTTCAGTAACTTGTGTTAACTTTTCTCTCTCCTTACAGGTCCCTTATGAGCTCCAGCCAGCCCTCCTGCAGTCAGAAGGAATAACTCACTACAAAAGGGATATACACCTTACCCATCTCATCCCTCAGTGCCCATGCCATCCTGCACCCTTATACACAAAAGGGCCTGCACTGCATTTACCAATAGGAAGCAGCTGTGGCAAAAAAAAAAAAAATCGCACAGGCCACTGACTTGACCAAAAAGGCAAGGCCATGTTGCAACTCGGGACAAAAAGACAAAAAAAAAGGTGCAGCTAAGACAACGTGGTCAACAAGGTAACTAAACCAGCAGCCGACACAGCCACTACATACCGGGAACCAGATACAACAGGGTACAGGCGTGAGCTCATCTATTCTTACCATACAACCAATGTGAATCACAGACCAGCTCAGTGCAACCTGTGGAGGGATCAAGAGTAAGACGCAAGGGACGCGACAGATTAGTCCGTGTTGTACGACACCAGACTGGAAGGGACCTATTAGTGTGATGTTTTTGTCTCTCGTTTGTCCTTATGATCCACTGGCTCAGGAAATATTAAGTCTATTGTCTACATACAAAGTAACTGTATTTTGTTATTCTGGATTCCACTATTTTTCTTTATATCTGTCTACTTTACCTTTAGTTCCTCATAGAATGACTCTAGCATTTCACCTCTCTCATACTGTGTGTTCATTTTTGAAATGGACTACAAATTCAGGCAGCGGAAATACTAGCCCAGTCACTTTGAAGTAAAATGTAAAAAAAAAAATAAAAAAAATCTGGTACTGTTAATGCTTCGGTCAATGAGGTGGAAGTATAGTGAGACTAGGGTCACAAATAGATGAAAACATTTCCGAGTGCACCCAGGGCCGACTGTAAGAGTCAGCGTTAGGACTGAGAAGACGTTGACATCCTCGTAGACTACAAAGTTTCAGCATGGATTCCGCCCACACTCTCCACTGGGATATTCCATCTGGCGGAATACTTTGGCAGTAGGACCGCGTGGCAATGTGGCGTCGCCATTGATTGCTATGCAGTGCTTACGTTCTTTCTTTGCGCAGAACAATGTCCGCCGCTGAAGTTTCTCAGTGTGAATGGATCTCGAAGACCCATTTATAGGCCGGGTTCACACCACGTTTTTGCAATACAGTTCCCGTATACGTGTTCAATTTGAAAACCGTACGGAACCGTATTGAAAACCATATGCAAAAAAATGCATCAGGTTGTGTCTGATTTGCATCCTGTACGGTTTTGTCAGGTTTTTTTCCCGTATCCAAAACCGTAGCCTAGCACGGTTGTTGGTCCTGGTGAAAAACCGTATTGAAACGTATATTAAATTTTTTTTTTTTTTTGGGGGAGTCAATGGGAACCATACAGAACCGTATGTGCGTACGGTTCCATCCGGTTCCAACACTTTTCACAGTTTTTTATTGGAATTTCAATCAAACAAGTGAAACTTTATTCATAATGGAGTGAAAAGTTAAAAACGTATACGTTTTTTTCTTTAAAAAAAAAACAGATGCATCCGGACATCATTTTTCAAGCCGTATACAGATTAAAATGTATACACACGTTTTGATGCAGTTTAGTACGGTTTTGAGGAATCTGTTTTTTTTCCGGTCAAAAACCTGATACAGGACCTGTATTGCAAAAACGTGGTGTGAACCCAGCCTTACACTGATGTTAATGTTCACTGCACAGAATTGCGCAGTGTGAACATACCCTAAAGAATGGAAAAGCTAATTTTTTTTTTGGCAGCAGGATTTCAGCAGCGGAATATCTGCCTCTAAAATTATGTCGTTTGTACTGTGCAGTGAAATGCCGTTGCAAGCAATGGGATTCTGCTGCACCGGAATTTCCGAGTGGAATTCCAGACGGAAATTCCATGGTGTGAACCCACAGCCTTAGTGTTCTGTTTAAATCTGACACGGCAGAATTACTGTAGAGCTAAGTGAACACTGCGATTATGATGCAAAATCTGCATTTGTCAAATGCACATGGTAAAATCTACAGTGCAAATCCACAGATCTTCAGCACAGAATGGGCACCCATGTCTGCCACATTTGGACATGGCATAGGAGTCCTAGTAAAACTGGGAAAAGAATTATTTTCTTTGTTGTTGCTTTTGCTGGGGCCTCCAGTTTTTGGTTGGCAATAGAGATGAGCGAACTTACAGTAAATTCGATTTGTCACGAACTTCTCGGCTCGGCAGTTGATGGCTTATCCTGCATAAATTAGTTCAGCTTTCAGGTGCTCCGGAGGGCTGGAAAAGATGGATACAGTCCTAGGAAAGAGTCTCCTAGGACTGTATCCACTTTTTCCAGCCCACGGGAGCACCTAAAAGGTGAACTAATTTATGCAGGATAAGTCAACTGCCGAGCCGAGAAGTTCGTGACAAATCGAATTTACTGTAAGTTCGCTCATCTCTATTGGGAAACACTGCTGTAGGGGGTGCTGCCCCAGGTGCTACTGAATTCTGTCAGAATTGTCAAAATAATGTAAGCTATTGTGTCACTAGGACTGGCTCCTGTTACATTATACATTATAGCAGTAGGGGGAAGAGAATTACACCCATCAACAAATTTAAGAAACCAAGAGGAATTAAAAAATAAAAGTTAGGCAGTCTGTCCTGCCTAGATGTGGACTTTTATAAATGAAAGCAGAGCACATTGTTAAAAAGTGGTTACTCGGAAATAGAACAGAGCTGATTTCTTCCCCCAAAAAATAAAAAAAATAAAAAAAACAGTGCTACACCTGTGTGTGGTATTACAAATTGGCCTAATTTTTTTCCTAAAGAAATTAGATCTATTTTTTATTTTTATTTTTTCATTTTTTTATTATTCTAATCCTGGGTAACAGCTTTAACCAAGTTAACCTGTATACAATGTGCAGAGGAAAAAAGTGGCATTTACAAAAAAAATACCCTTTTTTTTGGTCATGCTTTCTGCCCACAATGATGGTTTGGACTAAAAGCGATGCAATGGATAGGCCATGCACCAAAATTATGGTGCAACACCAACCAGAAAAAAAAATTAAAAAAAAAAAAAAAAAAAAAAAAACATTCAGTGTTTGGATTATACCCTAGATCTAACATAATAGGAGGCAGGAGCGCCAGCCCATCCTGGGCCTACTAAATGATTGGGCGGTGGGGTCACTAAATGATTGGGCAGTGGGGCCAAGGGGGAACGGAGTCTACAAGACTGAGCGTGTGGTCATTGTAGTGCATGCAGTAATTTAGTGTTGTATGACATCTTGTTAAACAGATGTAAATGGGACCTTTCCTAGTGACAAATGCCTTTATATCTGGAGTTAAATTGTTTTAAACCAAGTAAGTACAGATTACACAGAAAGCAGTGCGAGATGTTCACAGCAAGACGATGTATTTGTGCCACATTCGCAAAAGTCCAAGCTGGAAAACTGCACACAATCGCTTTAGAACCTAATTCCTGCGTGGGGGGGAAGGGAACAAGTGTCTCTGGGCAAATAAATAGAACGTTTTCTGCAAAGGACAACAAAAAATACTCGGAAGAAAGATGAAGCGGGGGGAAAAAAAAACCAAAAAAAAAACCCGACATAATAGGGGGAATAAAACCCGAAAACAGGTCTTCAACCTTTCTTCACTTAACCCTTAAACTATTTCAATATCAGAAAACATAAAAAAAAAAAAAAAAAAAGGAAAAATAAAATCAAAAATGGATTTGGTCTGACATCTGAGACCACCATTGCTTGTGTAGGAAGGCAGGCCGCTTATTCTGAATTCTGTGTTTTTTTACCACTTGTGTTTAGCATAAAAAAAAAAAGAACGTTTAACCCCTTTATTGCTTAAGACAGACACAAGCCTTTTGTCTTTAACTGTGCAATATACGGATCTTGGCCTGTCCAGTAATGCCAGGGTTAAAATGATGTGAGGGGCGATTAAAAGTAGTGAAAAAGGAAACAAACTTTGCAATTAAAAAAAAAAAAAAATCATGAACTAGGGAAAAAGCAAAAAATAAAAAAGTGACCAGCCCATTATACTTCTGGGTTGACCATGAGGTTTTCACCTTCAGAGTACTCTCTCCCCCCACCATTGCACAACACATGCATTATACGCCAAGATTTACAACCCAGAGGAGGAGGGAGAGACAAAATGAAAAACAGTGTCCAGTCCCAATGACAAGGATGTCTTCTTCTGAGCTACAGGTGCCATTTCCTCAGGATTAGGTGGGCTCGAGCATTCCTCCGTGTCAGGCCTCAGGTAGTTGAGGCAGGGTCCCATTACCTCAGGTCCCAGTCATGACCCACATCATGTGCGGTTCATACATTATGCCTTCAGCACTAGACCTTCTTCTCACTCGTCCTCATCTTCTTCATCTTCCTCACCGTCAGACAGAGCCGAACACGGGCGGATCTGACGATAACCATCTAGCCATTTTTCCACCATCTGCGTCACTAAGGGGTGGTTACGACGGCGTGAGCTTTTCTGCATGGCCACCAACACGCCACCTTCTGTCACACAACAGTCCAACCATTCTCTCAGGAGCTTCTCCTGCTGATCCTCATTGCCAAGCTGAAAGACAAGGAACACGATGTTGTAACAAGCAAGTAGATGGGATAGGTCGGAATAAGTATTGGTACTGGTAGAACAAGTCTGAAAAGTTCTCTACTACAGCAGTGTTTCCAAACCAGTGGGTCTGCAGCTGTTGCAAAACTACAACTCCCAGTATGCCTGGACAGCCTTCAGCTGTCCGGGCATGCTGGGAGTTGTAGTTTTGCAAAAGCTGCAGGCACCCTGGTTGGGAAACACTGCACTGGAGTCTAAGGGTAAAGTCACACGTGACACATCCGCTGGTGACCCGACCCATATTGTGCCTCCAGCCTCCTCCCTCACCCCACTCCCTGGCGGATTGCCGCTGGGGCGGGTGGTTTCAGCAACAGCTGGAGGTACAATATGGGTCGGGTCACTGGCGGATCTGTTACCTACCTACCCTAAAGGGATTAAGATCATCAACTGACCAGTAGATGTTTTATAGGGTGTGTTCACACTGCGGAATCTGGTGGCCGCCGACGAAAATACTTCGCCGCTAGGGCCGCGGGGGCACTGAGCCGTCACCATTGATGGCTATGCAGTGCTCGCGGAATCCGCACAAAGAATGAACATGTTCTTTCTTTGCACTGAACAGTTTCAGCGGCGGACATGCTGCTGGCCGGGAAAGGCTGCGCAATGCCGCCCGCTTCCCAGCCAGCAGATGTGCTGCTGATAGTATACTATTCACAGATAGCGCTGCAAGGGAATTATGTAAGCGCAGCGGGGGGCATTATACATAGCTAGCGCAGCGGGGGGGCATTATACATAGCTAGCGCAGCGGGGGGGCATTATACATAGCTAGCGCAGCGGGGGGCATTATACATAGCTAGCGCAGCGGGGGGGCATTATACATAGCTAGCGCAGCGGGGGGGCATTATACATAGCTAGTGCAGCGGGGGGCATTATACATAGCTAGCGCAGCGGGGGGGCATTATACATAGCTAGCGCAGCGGGGGGGCATTATACATAGCTAGCGCAGCGGGGGGGGCATTATACATAGCTAGCGCAGCGGGGGGCATTATACATAGCTAGCGCAGCGGGGGGCATTATACATAGCTAGCGCAGCGGGGGGGGCATTATACATAGCTAGCGCAGCGGGGGGCATTATACATAGCTAGCGCAGCGGGTGGGCATTATACATAGCTAGCGCAGCGGGGGGGCATTATACATAGCTAGCGCAGCGGGGGGGCATTATACATAGCTAGCGCAGCGGGGGGGGCATTATACATAGCTAACGCAGCGGGGGGGCATTATACATAGCTAGCGCAGCGGGGGGGGCATTATACATAGCTAGCGCAGCGGGGGGGGCATTATACATAGCTAGCGCAGCGGGGGGGCATTATACATAGCTAGCGCAGCGGGGGGGCATTATAAATAGCTAGCGCAGCGGGGGGCATTATACATAGCTAGCGCAGCGGGGGGCATTATACATAGCTAGCGCAGCGGGGGGGGGCATTATAAATAGCTAGCGCAGCGGGGGGGGCATTATAAATAGCTAGCGCAGCGGGGGGGGCATTATACATAGCTAGCGCAGCGGGGGGGGCATTATACATAGCTAGCGCAGCGGGGGGGCATTATACATAGCTAGCGCAGCGGGGGGGCGTTATACATAGCTAGGGCAGCGGGGGGCATTATACATAGCTATCGCAGCGGGGGGGCATTATACATAGCTAGCGCAGCGGGGGGGGGCATTATACATAGCTAGCGCATCGGGGGGCATTATACATAGCTAGCGCAGCGGGGGGGCATTATACATAGCTAGCGCAGCGGGGGGCATTATACATAGCTAGCGCAGCGGGGGGCATTATACATAGCTAGCGCAGCGGGGGGCATTATACATAGCTAGCGCAGCGGGGGGGCATTATACATAGCTAGCGCAGCGGGGGGGGCATTATACATAGCTAGCGCATCGGGGGGCATTATACATAGCTAGCGCAGCGGGGGGGCATTATACATAGCTAGCGCAGCGGGGGGCATTATACATAGCTAGGTCTGCGGGGGGCATTATACATAGCTAGCGCAGCGGGGGGGCATTATACATATAGCGCTATATGTCTGGCCCCCCCACTGCTGCGCTACCTATAGATCTTGCCCTCCTGCAGTGGATCAGGGCAGACGGGGAACGCAGCGCAGTGTAGTACAACATTACAATCCTCATAATAATGACCTTAAAATCCCCACAGGGAGCCCTGAATGGCCCTCGGTGCCGGCCATTCAGGGCTCCCCGCGGGGTATTTGAAAATGAAAGTAAAACCCACACGATACATCGAAGGGTTGCAGACCATGCCGCCCACTCCCCTGGTTAATAACTTTTGATCGCATGGGGTCTCGGACGTGAGACCCAGTGCGATCAATCCCTCAGCCCCTGGAATACTACCCCCAAATTGGAACAGACTGTTCCATGATGGGGGTAGTAGTACAAGCATTAATCTAGCCTCCCCAGACTCCCGCAACCTGGAAACTACTACTCCCATCAAGGAAACAAGTCTGTTCTATGATGGGAGTAGTAGTAATCCCACAGCAAGAGTTTGCTGATTTCACTTCTTCTAAGCATTCTCAGAAGTAATAACGGTTGAAAAATGGATATTAAAAACTGGGTGCAAACGGATGACATTATATGCTCATCCATTTGCCACAGACTTCAATGTAAAATTTTTAATATCTGTTTCTATTCCGTTATTATTGCATGCAATGTTTTTTCCCCGTCAAAAAAAAAAACGGAACAGGAAGGAAACGGGTGCAAACGGGTGATAAAGGATTGTAAAAAAAATCCCATTGACATCAATGGAATTATTTTACAGCCATTTGCAACCCGTTTAAAAAATATCAAACGGATTGCAGAACAGGCATAAATTTATGGGGGCAAACGGGCGTGTGAACGAGCCCTTACCTCTTGCGCCGATAGGAAGTGAATGTGCAGGAGCTTCCGTTCACTGTCCACCAGAGGCAGAAATGTAACCGTTACATCGTCGTCTGTGTTCAGGTTCGCACCAGCCCCACGATTGTCATAGCCATCATTCTCCATTGCTACTAGGGCGGAGAAGTGTCCCCTTGTGTAGCCCAAAGCAATTGGGCTTTTCCAGCAGAAACTCTGCTCCCACAAAAGTGGCAAATACACTCCTAATAAAAAAAAAGGGAAGAATCCAGGTCAAGGTGATCTGCTCCAAGTACAATACTCTAGGTATCTTTAAAAGGTGACACCATCAAAATACAGGTTTATACTATCACACAAATCGGATACTTCTTTTTACATTACATGCAAATTGGCATTAAAGGAGTACTCCGGTGGAAAAAAAACATGTTTTTAAATCAACTGGTGCCAGAAAGTTAAACAGATTTGTATATGACTTCTATTAAAAAATCTTAATCCTTCCAGTACTTATTAGCTGCTGAATACTACAGAGGAAATGCTTTTCTTTTTGGAACGCAGAGCTCTCTGCTGAATCACAAGCATAGTTGCTCTCTGCTGACACCTCTGTCCATTTTAGGAACTGTCCAGAGCAGCCTATGTTTGCTATGGGGATTTTCTCCTGCTATGGACAGTTCTTAAAATGGACAGAGGTGTCAGCAGAGAGCACTGTGGTCATGATGTCAACAGAGAGCTCTGTGTTCCAAAAAGAAAACAATTTCCTCTGTAGTATCCTGCAGCTTATAAGTACTGGAAGGATTAAGATTTTTTTTAGAAGTAATTTACAAATCTGTTTAACTTTCTGGCACCAGTTGATTTAAAAGAAATATATATTTATATATATATTTTATTTTTCACCGGTGTACCCCTTTAAAGGTTATTTTATACAGAGGGTGTCTTGGACCTATATTACTGCAAAATTCCAGCCTGACTAAGTATAATAACCTAAATCCTTCAGCAGGGTAGGGGGTCTTCTAGATAGATTTCACTAATAGTATGTGACACAGCATGATACCTTGAAATCGAGT
Source organism: Hyla sarda (assembly GCF_029499605.1). Lineage (NCBI taxonomy): Eukaryota > Metazoa > Chordata > Amphibia > Anura > Hylidae > Hyla > Hyla sarda. The sequence continues at coordinate 54,703,556 of NC_079195.1, forward strand.
GTATCCCAATGTCTCCCCACGGAAGCTCTTGTAATATTTTACTCCATATACTATGATTGGTCTTCTGAGAATATGCGCGAGAACAAAGATGTGCGTTTGCTCCAGGCTGGCCCCTGGCTACAACCAAAAAGAAAGATAAAAACTTAACATACTGGATCAATAAGCCGCTTTCTATAAGACAGGTCAATCAATAATTTGTAGAACAGATCATACACATCAATGTACATCTGAGCACACAGACAGATCTTGTTACAACATACTTGCTGCACTGCACCATAAAGATGGCAGATGGTAACACCTCCGTGTCTAAAAGTAACACAAGTGTTCAATGTTTTGCTGCCAATCCCACAACTACACCTTTAGCAACCTTTTAGCAGCAGATTAAAAGGGATACTCTTTTTTTTTTTTTTTTTTTTGGTGTGCCAGAAAGTTAAACAGATTTGTAAATTACTTCATTAAAAAAAAATTGAATCCTTCCAGAACTTATTAGCTGCTGAATACTACAGAGAAAATTCTTTTCTTTTTGGAACACAGTGCTCTCTGCTGACATCTCTGTCCATTTTAAGAACTGTCCAGAGTAAGAGAAAATCCCCATAGAAAATATATGCTGCTCTGGACAGTTCCTAAAATGGACAGAGATGTCAGCAGAGAGCCCTGTGGTCATGGTGTCAGCAGACAGCACTGTGTTCCAAATAAAAAAGTTCCTCTGTAGTATTCAGCAGCTAATAAGTACTGGAAGGATTAAGATTTTTTAATAGAAGTAATTTACAAATCTGTTTAACTTTCTGGCACCAGTTGATTAAAAAAATAAATTAATTAATTAATAAAAAAAAAACGTTTTCCACCGGAGTGCCCCTTTAAGGCTATGTTCACAAGGTGGAATGCCTTCACCTGGAATTCAATGCATCTTGGCAGAAAGAACAGACAGGATTATGTTTTCTGCATACGCCATAATCTGAATTTCTGTGCCAGAAACATCTGGCTTGGAAATTAAGCCGTGTGAACAGTGCAGGAGAATCCTATTGAAATCAATGGTATTCTGCTGCTGCGGGATGTCCGTGTGGAATTCCTTTGCAGTATTCCGCACAGAAAGTCCATCATGTGAAAATAGCTTAAGGGGTTGTGAGGTGGAGGCCAGTAATAGAGAGCCCCACATAGCTTAATCTTCTTAAGGACCCGGCCAATTTTATTTTTGCATTTTCCTTTTTTCCTCCTCAACTTCTAAAAATCTTAACTTTTTTTTATTTTCATCCACAGACTGGTATGAGGGCTTTTTTTTTTTTTTTTTCCGACCAGTTTTCCTTTGTAATGACATCACTCATTTTACCATAAAATGTATGGTGCAAACCCAAAAATACTATTTGTGTGAGGAAATTGAAAAGAAAATCACAATTTTGCTAATTTTGGAAGGTTTCATTTTCACGCTGTACAATTAGGGTAAAAATTACATGTTTTCTTTATTCTGTGGGTCAATACGATTGAAATGATACCCATGATTGCATACATTTCTATTATGGTACCGCAAAAAAAAAAAAAATAAAAAAAAAAAAAAAAATTGCAAACTTTTTTACCAAATTAGTGCGTTCAAAGTCCCTTTATTTTGACGACCTATAACATTCATTTTTCCGTATAAGCGGTGGTGCGAGGTCTCATTTTTTGCGCAGTGATCTGTACTTTTAAATTGATACCACATGTGCGTATATTAAACTTTATAAAAAAAATTTTAGCAATTTTTTGGAACAAAATGTTACAAAAAAGCAATTTTGGCCTTTTTTTAACGCTCACGCCGTTTACCATATGGGATCATTAACATATTTTACGGATATTTAAGCACGCGGCGATACCAAATATGTTTAGTTTTTTGGGAGTAAAATGGGAAAAAGGGACAATTTACCATTTTTATTGGGGGAGGGGATTTTTCTCTTTTATTTTTACACTTTAATAGTCCCCATAGGGGACTATTTATAGCAATCATTTGATTGCTAATACTGTTCAGTGCTGTGCATAGCATTGATCAGTGTTATTGGCTATCTTCTGCTCTGGTCTGTTCAATCTCAGACCAGAGCAGAAGACCCCTGGAGACAGTCAGAGGCAGGTGAGGGCAGATCGCTCACAGATCCCAGGGGCAGCACTGCGGGCCATCCGATCATCCATTTTGGTGACCGCACATGCCATGATCTGTATTGATCATCTGAGGGGTTAATGTCACACATCAGCGCGATCGCGGATGACGGCCATTACCGGCGGGTCTCTGGCTGCTGACAGCAGCCTGGACCTGCTGCACATGGCCCGAGCATCAGTCCGATGCCCACGGTCACGTACAGGACGTAAATGTACATCCTGGTGCGTAAAGGGGTTAAAGGAGAGTAATGCAAAATTTGTGTTCATTGACAGACTTCACAGAAAACAAAGAACAAAACTTGTGTTAGCCTGCGTTACTCTCGTGCAGACAGACACAGTTTTATATAAATCGAGGCACGGGCCCTCTCTTTTTTGTCTTTTTCTAATAGGTACCACTACTTACCTGGCTTGCTAGTGAAAGAATAAAAGCCCAGTCTTCCTGCCATTGTTCCTCTCTTAGAGAGAAGTGTAGACCAAAGCTCTGCGAGTACCAAGACTCCCACTCCTTCCAACGGCTGTAAAACCTGAACACATACAAGGGGAAAAATGGGGCCATGAACAAAAACTGTGGGGGAGATATAGAGAACATGCATCATCTACTCAAGTCATATCCTTAAAGGGGTACTACAGTGGAAAACATTTTTATTCAAATCAACTGGTGCCAGAAAGTTAAACAGATTTGTAAATTACTTCTATTTAAAAATCTTAATCCTTCCAGTACTTATCAGCTGCTGTATGCTCCACAGGAAGTTCTTTTCTTTTTGAATTTCCTTTCTGTCTGACCACAGTGCTCTCTGCTGACACCTCTGTCCATGTCAGGAACGGTCCAGAGTAGGAGCAAATCTCTATAGCAAACCTATCCTGCTCTGGACAGTTCCTGACATGGACAGAGGTGTCAGCAGAGAGCACTGTGGTCAAACAGAAAAATTCAAAAAGAAAACAACCTTCCTGTGGAGCATACAGCAGCTGATATGTAGGATTAAGATTTTTTTTCTTAATAGAAGTGATTTACAAACCTGTTTAACTTTCTGGCACCAGTTGATTTAAAAAAAAGAAAGAAAAAAAATTAAAAATAAATAAATAGTTTTATACCGGAGTACCCCTTTAAGACTGTTATGCATTTGCATGGTAAAGACACAGCTAATTGTGACTTTTAGGCTAGGTTCACACTGTGGAATGTCCGGGCAGAACATTTTCGCCTGGAGATTCCAAGTGCGGCCAGCGCCAACTGAATCAGTCGGCGCTAGGACCGAGCGGACACTGCAGTCTCCAATAGACTGCATTGTGTTCGGCGAGTATTTCCGCCTGAAGAATGAGCAACGCCATTCTTCAGGCGGAAATTTTAAAGCAGATTTTCCGTTCACAAATGCCAAAGTGTGTATTTGTGAACGGAAACCCATTCCCAATACAGTACATTTTAATAAGCGGAATTTCTGCCTGCAATGTCAACGTCGAATTGCAGACGGAAATTCCGTAGTGTGAACCCAGCCTTATAAAAACAAATTTGAGAGAAAAATTTTTTTTTTATAAAAATGTTCACATTAAAGGGTACCTCTCATCAAAAAAAACTTTTGATATATTATAGATTAATGTATGCAGAATAACTTTACAGTTGCATGTTATTAAAAAATATGCTTCTTTCTATTTAATTTTCCACTTTGAAGAAATGACCACTAGGGGTCTCCCTACCAGTCCTGGCAGCAAGCATTTCAGACTCATGCTGGAGTCCTAAACACTACGAGCTGCCAGTCTGCTTTGTTGACAAAGGAGAACACTCAGAGCTGCCAGCCTGCTTTGTTCACAGCCTGTTTGGCTGTGAACAAAGCAGGCTGGCAGCTCTGAGTGTTTAGGACTCCAGCATGAGTCAGAAATGCTTGCTGACAGGACTGATCGGGAAAAATACAATAGAAAGAAGCATATTTTTCATTAACATGCTATTGGAAAGTTATTCAACATTCATTAATCTTAAATATATCAAAAGTTTATTTGATGAGAGGTACCCTTTAATAAGCAGGGTGACTTCTAAAGGATCTTTTTCTCTGCTCAGTTTGGCGTTTCTGGTGGTCTTACCAGTGGGAGCAGTCATGGAGGCTGTCATGCAGAGCCTTCCTTAGCACCGAGTCCTTGTCATAGATGCCCCAAGTTGCTTGTAGTACAGAGTCCAGCAGGCAGTCCCCTGCAGTGCGGTTCCAAAGTGCATAAAGTCTGCTGTCCAGACGGGTCCCCAGCTCTAGGGACCAGTTTATTATAGGAGATTCCTCCTCTAGCTCTGCAATGGAGCAGGAAGATAAGTGAATAATTCAGCCTAACATTAGATACCATGGACAATTGTGTGCAGTCAGCAGGAGACTTGCCTTTCTGAACATCTCGGTCCAGAACTTCATCAAACAGTTTCTCCTGAACAGAGGGAGGCAGATCCTCGATGTCTGCAGACAGAGAAGTCAATAGTGAGTCGGCAACACCGTATAATAGCAGCGCTACATAATGATCCTAAAAATCAATAACAGTCTGTAAAAATAACAGTGGGAAACAGTCACAAGAGGGCACTGGATTACAAGGTTTTGTAAAAAAAAAAAAAAAAAAAAAAAAAAAAGGGGTCACTAGTACTGAAAGCTTTTAGGGCAGTGGTCTCAAACTGTGGCCCTCCAGATGTGGCAAAACCAACTCCCAGCATGCCCGGACAGCCGTTGGCTGTCCGGGCATGCTGGAAGTTGAAGTTTTGCCACATCTGGAGGGCCACAGTTCGAGACTAGAGATGAGCGAACTTACAGTAAATTCGATTCGTCACGAACTTCTCAGCTCGGCAGTTGATGACTTATCCTGCGTAAATTAGTTCAGCTTTCAGGTGCTCCGGTGGGCTGGAAAAGGTGGATACAGTCCTAGGAAAGAGTCTCCTAGGACTGTATCCACCTTTTCCAGCCCACGGGAGCACCGGAAAGCTGAACTAATTTATGCAGGAAAAGTCATCAACTGCCGAGCCGAGAAGTTCGTGACGAATCGAATTTACTGTAAGCTCGCTCATCTCTACTCGAGACCACTGTTTTAGGTTAAAGGGGTACTCCAGTGGAAACATTTTTTTTTTTTTTTTTTTTAATCAACTGGTGCCAAAAAAGTTAAAACAGATTTGTAAATTGCTTCCATTAAAAAAAAAAATCTTAATCCTTCCAGTACTTATTATCTGCTGAATATTACACAGGAAATTATTTTCTTTTTGGAACACAGTGCTCTCTGTTGACATCACGAGCACAGTGCTCTCTGCTGACATCTCTGTCCATTTTAGGAACTGTCCAGAGTAGGAGAAAATCCCCATAGAAAACATATGCTGCTCTGGACAGTTCCTAAAATGAACAGAGATGTCAGGAGACAGCTCTGTGTTCCAAAAAGAAAAGAATTTCCTGTGTAGTATTCAGCAGCTAATAAGTACTGGAAAGATTAAAAAATTTTTAATAGAAGTAATTTACAAATCTGTTTAACTTTCTGGCACCAGTTGATAAAAAAAATAAAAATAAAAAAAAGAAGGTTTTCCACCGGAGTACCCCTTTATGTCTACATTAGGAAGATCTGTTATTATTACAACAACAAAAAATCCATTGCTTACATATGAAGATTGTCCTGAAACCAATTCAGTATACGGGTCTGAACACATATACTTCACAGGCTTGTATAGGAGCGATGACTATACTAGAGCAGGAGCAGAATAATAGGGCAGCCTGAGAGCTCTGTTATTAGGAATAGTGATGAGCGGCAGGGGCCATATTTGAATTCGGGATATTTCGCGAATATATGGACGAATATTCGTTCTATGTTCGCGGAATTCGCATATTCGCTATGTTTGTTTTTTCTTTCCAATGTGAAAATTCATAATAAAATTTGTGTAGTGCGCATGCCTATTATATCTTTCACCTAAAAGAAGGGAGGGATCAGTGTCCTCTGAATGGAAGTGCCGATTTTCGCAAATATTTGCATATTCACAAAAAAAAAAAAAAAAAACACACATTTGTCATTACAAATATATACCACTATATTCTAAATATTCGCAAAATCGCGAAGTGCCAATATTCGCGGTACAAATTTGCATTTCGAACATTGGCGCTCAACACTAATTAGGAATACTTACATTTAACACTTGGGATCCAGCCAGGTAACGTCAGTCAGGAAGTCATTTTATTTCTGTTATATTGAGCTCCTAACACTGCTGAGCCAGGCTTAGGCAGATTACCTTAATGGGCAGCTGTCGGATGTATTTGTCCTGACGAGCTGTAGACACCACTGGTTACGTGTTCGGGTATAAAAGCAATGGGACCTTTCCTGGAGCTGATGGTGGTTGGAAAATAATAAAAAATCATCTTTTATTGCTTAGCCAAGTGTCATGGAAGTGTGGAGGAGCTGCTCAAGTGCCACAGGCCGGCATGCCTCCTCGCTCACCCTTACCTGCCAGCCCCTCCTTGAC